>NW_028074503.1:5384494-5918769 GCF_014824575.4 Sturnira hondurensis
AACAGGGGGGTGGGAGGGGGAGAAGGCACAGAAAATAGCATAGATGGTAGGTAGAAAATAGATAGGGGGGAGGGCGAGAATAGTAGGGGAAATATAGAATCTAAAGAACTTGAGACACGTGGTTATAAACTAAGGGGGGGAGAATGGTAGGGGAGGGAGTGTGCGGGTGGAGGGGAATGAAGGGGGGGAATAGAACAACTGTAATGGTATAATCAATAAAATATATTAAAAAAATAAAATAAAATAAATAAATCACTTTTCTGGGCGCTAAAAAATAAAATAAAATAAACAAATAAAATAAAAATAAAAATAAAGAAAATCACAACAGAAACAGATACAAAACATTGCTGTCCTCTCCAAGGCATTTCCAATGTTTTGGGTTTTCCGAAATAAAATAATACTTGAAATGAGAAGGTCATTGTTTAGAAGTCCATGCTGGGTTTGTTAGGCACACGATTCCTTACTGAGCCAGCTGACCTTTCTGCAGTCCATCAAAGGTGGCAGGGAGGTTCAGGAGAGGGAACTGAGGTTCTGGGGGTCTGGACTTTAGCCCTGCATTGGATACACAGTGAGCTTGTGGTCCTGCCTGTTACAGCTCAAGGAGAAAAGCAAAAAGGGACCCAAGAAGCCTGGATGTCTGGGAGAAACCAAGTAGCTGGAGTGGGATTATAAGAAGAGATATCTAATGCTGACAGGGGGAACCTGAGAAATAGCATGTGATTTGTAAAGGGTCATGGGAGCTGGACCTGCCACTCAAATGGGCCCCCTTCCTCCCCTTGGCTATCAGGTAGGTTATTTCCCAGGTTCCCTATGCATCTACCTGTGTTCCTTTGCCCTCTGGGCATCTGTTCCTCATCAATTCAATACAAGAAAGCATTCATTCAGAAAATATCTTTTAATTGCTTGCTGTGCATAGGTACCACACTAGGTCTGGTCCCTACCTTCTTAGAACTTCCTTTCTAGCAGGAAAGATAGATATTAAGTCATTTATTTGATCATCTATTTCTCATTACAACAAAAAAAGAACAACAGAATGCCATGGGAGTCATTAGGTAATCAGACCCAAATTGATGGCTGAGGAAGGTCTTCTTTGATGAGCTGAATTCAAAGAGATGAATGGAAATGAACTAACCGGGGTGGAAGCAGAGTGCACAGCTGACAGAGGAAACTGCTAAGCAAAGGCTGGGGGGCAGGGAAGTGCGTAAATGGTGAGTGCGTTGCAGGAATGGAGAGAGGATCAGTGAGCTTAAGGCAGAGAAGGAGGCAAAGACCTGGATGTGGACAGGAGCCCAAAGTTCTACCTTGAGCAATGGAAGCCAGACTCACAGAAAACCTGGGTAAGGAGGCCTGAAAATCAAAGGGCAGAGAGGCCGCCCACTAGGCTCAGGCACCAAGGGAGGCTGGGCCGAGGTAGTCAGGCCTCAGGATTTTACAAACCTGGATTTGTGCATTAAGTCTCTGGATTTTAAATGTTGCTTGAACTAAAGAGAAAAAAATGTATGCTCTAGGTAAACCAAACACACTCAGTCCTGAATCCGCAGGTGTCTAGGTAATAATCACAGAATTTGAAAACCTATAAGGTGTTTTCGGGCTCCTACATTTTACAGTCAAGAGATAGCAATACTGTGATTCTGGCCTACTCACTTATAAGAGGAAAACACAAAAAAGGTGTTAACTCTGATGGAGAAAATGATAATAAGTAACAAGGCCTTGAAGCATGTATTCTCATCTTCCATCTGGCAGATGAGAAAAAATAGAGGCTTTAAGAAGGCACATTCCAATAATAATTATGTAATTAATTTGTAGGAAGCTTTATACTTCTCAAACTTCTGTGTTGCCATTGTAGGCTCTCCTAAGCCCTGGGGTAGCCAAGAAGCCATCGTTTGCAGGTCTCGTAAGTGGAGCTTGGATGTGTGCTCTGAGGGGTCCTCACATAGCCCCTGGCGGTGCAGGACAGGGCTGGGGGAAAGGAAAGAAGGGGAAATGCAGAAGACTCGGGGTGAGCTCTCCCCACTCCACTATGTTCCAGCACAGAACGTCATAAAGGCCAAGAATCCTAAATTTGAACCCAATATACCAAGTGACTAGGAAGGAATACTTGTCATGGTAAGTGGACATGTTTTATTTGTGTTCAATGTTTACATTTATGGCTCGTGGGCCTCCATGTCTTCCCTTGCCCGAGCCCCACACATGTTAGCGGCACCCCTGCCTTTGAGAAAATCTGCTATGTTCTCCCACACAAAGAGGGAAGCCCTCTACCCCAGGACATGGTTACAGTTACTGGTTTGAGTAAGGGAGTCACAAGTGGATGGCAGCTTGCATCCATCCTACTTCCTCCTGCAATAAAATTTAGGCACCCTCATTCTACAGTTCTGCCCAAGCTTAAGAGCTCTGTGTTGTCCTTATAGCCTTAGCTACATGTCTTCCTGCACCAGCTTTCATTGACATCTAATCCACCCAGGAAGATTCAGGTATACTATAAGAGGAGAGAATGTGAGAGCACAAATTTTTCCTGGTTTGGAGAGTTCCACATTAGTCCCGGTCCAGTTCAAGGGCCAAATGTAATTGGAGCTCCTTAACAGTTAAGGAGCAGTTACATTTACACAGTCCTAAAATTATTTTGGCCCTTTGAAGGCAACCGAGAAGCTGATGTGGCCCCTGGTGACAATGAGTTTGACACCCTGCTCTAAGAGCACATTGAAGTAGAGATGAAACCTGGATCTCCCAAAGCAAGAGCAGCAGAAATTGGGCATCGCCCCACCCACATGTTATCCACCATGTCATCTGTTGTCACTGTTTCCTCATTGGTTCCACAGGTTCACATGCCACAGCACCAAAAGCCTTTGAACCCTGTGGACACTGGCAGCTTCAGATCCAAACTCTCCAACCGTTCATTGTTTTGTTTGTTGGTGGAGCTGAGTTTAAATCCAGATTCAACTGTGAATCATTAAAAGGGGGATTTTTCTCAAAAAACAATGATTTGTCGTTGGACAACTGGCAGCCCTGGCCCCTGCTTGAGCCACATTAATTTCAGCAAGAGCTGAGGGCTGTTAGGGTTGGAGGAAAGCCCGCTGGGGCTGCCAGCTTTGAGCTCCCACTCAGGGTCTAAAGAGGTAGCCCCCAGCCTCCTGCAGCCACGCTCTTCTTTAAAATCCACTACAAATAGCAAAAAGCAAAAATCCCACTGTAGGAAAAAACACCATCTGGGGGGTTCCCACTTTTAGCATGGGTAGCTTTGCTTTCCACTGGGCGTGTGGGGACAATGTCCCCACCTGAATATGATCTGGGGGAATGATTTCAGATACCCACTTAGGTGGGAACCTTTTGTTAACCAGAAAATGAGTTCCTTTGCCTCTGTTTTTTTATATGTATATAAATATGCTTTACCTTCTCTATTTTTTCTTAAATAGTACTTACACATACACCTTATTGATGTTTTAGTCATGTGGACAAAATACTTTCATTATGTGCATGTACAATAGCTGGAAGTCAAGGGGAACCAAACAGCTAAGGCTCTATGTAATGTTTTAAAAATTGCAGGATGGATAATAACAACTTAGGAGACTGCCTGTGTTGAGATAGACTCAGTTAAACTTTGTAGTTCAATGTACAATGTACACATTCATCTTCAAACCCTCCAAGGAGACATATTTCCACACGTAGGATGAACCTATGATCTGCTCAAGATAACAGCATGAAGTCCTCACTTTTTCCTGCTCTGCAACATCAGGAAAGGTACGTAAAATTGGCCATCCATACGCCCAGAGTAACTGCTATACACAGGGAGCTATGGTGGCCCGTGAGGGACATGGAGTTGATACAACAAAATTCTTACCTTCAAAGTGCCCTCCATGAGAGAGGCACTCCTTTCATTTTCCCTGTGACATCTCAGGAGAGGAGGTAATGGACACAAGTCACAAGGGTAGAAAACCCGTAGCTGCAATAGGGATTACACCATCACTCTGCAAAACTCTTCCCAACCATTCGGGAATGAGGGGAAGCATGGAAAAAAAAAAAAACACTGCAATTTGTAAGGAAAGAAACGATGCATTTTAAAGATTGCACTAGTATGCATGAGAGCCAATTACATATGTTTACTCAAGATTCATATACACATATTTAGTTGATTGTCTATGTAAATAAGTTAGCGTAAATAAATCATGACCTCCCATGTGAAAAATTTTAGTAGCTACTAGATCTGAAATCTCTGTTGCACATTTCTATACCCACCCTGGCCAGACCCCCCCTCCCCCACACGCACACACCGCCACCCCAGCCACCCGGCATCAGGGCTCCTGTCCCTGCCTCGCCCAGAATTCTGTTCAAGTTTCCTTTTTCGCAGAGGCTGCTGCCTGAAAGGCCAACGTGGGTCCAATGTTTTGCAGTTCTTCATTCCCTCTGAATACAAGCAAACAAATACACATCGATTGAATTAGTTACTTTCATGCAGCTATATTGATTTTTCACTTGTTTAATTTTCTTTTTGTATGCTTATGTCTTTTCCGCATGTATCACGTACCTGTACATCAAGCACTTCATTGTTAGATCTTCAAGAGTAAAAACAATATGTTCTGCTTCCTTTCCTCTCCCACAATAAATGTTAGTTGGCTAAAGGAGGGATTAATTTAAGGTGAAAAAAATAAGCCTAATAAGAGGATTAATTATAGAAGTAGGGAACATGGGTGATTGAGTAACTGCACTTCGGTACATGATACCTGATTTTGTGCAAAATGGTGACAAATACCCGTTACTAGGAGAACCAGGAATGAAGGAAGGGAAATGAAGCTCTTGGACTCAAAACAAAACAAAACAAAGCACCTTAGAATTAAGCTTGTACACACTGATTTTACACAAGCTGTAGGATCCCATTTTGATCACTGGGCAGGTAAAATTTTCATTAGATACCCCAAGATGCTACACATCAGAGCTGCGAAGGTGTCCTTTGGGAGGCCGTGGTTGCTTGTATTCAGAACCAAAAGAGTCTTGACAAGGCCTGGCAAGATGCTCACACCTGCCGGGCCATTTCATCCTCCACCATGGTGACTGCTTAGAACGAGAGTAGTATGTCTAGAGCTCTATTCAGAAACACACGTATGTAGCGCCAATATGTGCGCCTGCAAGCCAGTGTGGGGGCTGCCACCATCCCTCAGGATCCTCCTTTTTGCACCCCATTATCTCTACCGAATTCCTTGATCACGATTTATCAATCCATTCTCACCTATCACTCTGAGTGTTCATTGCTGGCTACTGTCCCTTCTACATTTATAAGCAGTGAGTAGATTGATAAATTATTGATGTATAGATAGATGATAAGTGGGTACATAGATAATAAATAAAATATATGTATATGGTTCAGTTACTCATCAGTATAAAGTGTCTCTGACGACCTCCTGGCTCTAGCAGCTGTTACAATTTGGCATTCCATTGCCTTCCTCAGATCCTTCTAAGGTTTTGGCCCTTCTACAAATGACTCCCATCCTTGACCTTACTAAGCTAAATACATGAGGTGATACTTAGCTATACAAGGTTGCTTCTATTGGCATGTTTCCATTCTGGGGGTTGTCCTTCAAGTAGTAAGATCCTTACACAAAAAGAAAGAGAGAAAAAATACACAGGGTGGGGCAAAAGTAGCTCTACAGTTGTTCATATGGAAAATAATACAATAATTAATAAATAATAATACAAGAATAAACTGTTTTACATACTCACAGCATTAAACCTACTTTTCCCCATTCTCTATCTCCCTAAGAAAAACATGTCTTTGAAGAAAACAACTTCCTGATTAAGTAATTGGGGTTCTTTAGAGATGGAAGGTTTTTGTCGTTGTTGGTGCTACTGTTTTTTCTTTCCATCTCTGTTAGCATTGGAAGGGGACATGTTGTCTAATGAGATACTCTTTACAGGCCCAGAAACTTTTAGTGGGAACCCAGGTCCAAGCAGTAACATTTTACATAAGGCATCATTCTAGTGCCTGTTCTAACGTGGTATTCAGCAGAAGCTTGTCTTCCAAAATCAAATGTGTCTTCTGCTACTATATTTTCCCTATTCTGTCCTTCTAGTCTCCAGGATAGATTTCTCCCTTCTGAAAAAAACCCCACAGCAAATAGATCACAATTGTTTTCCTTCCTTTATCTGTCCTTCCTCAATTCCAACTAAGTTTATCTCCTCTCCACTTATTACCTTCAAGATCTGAAACTCTGACCTGCTTTCATTTTTTCACTTCACTCCTCCCGTAAGTGACGATTTATAGCAACCTGACTTGTGCTCATACTTTTCTAAAGAAACTTCTCAAAGATGAACGAATGTCTTTGCCAATGGCGAGTGCTTATTCTACTAGACTTCTTTAGAGTTGACACTATCAAACAACCTGTTGTTCTAGAACCTCCCTCCTCAGATAGTTTTTGTTCAGTAAGAGTTCTCTTCCTTTCTGGCCTTCCCATCTCAGACCTTTGCACTGCTTAGTCCTGACTTGCCTCCCTCCAAAGTTCTCTCTGTCTTCTAGCTCACTGCACTACCTATACCAATTGCAAATCTGCAGCTCTTGTCTTGTTTCTTAATGCCACACATGCAGTTCCAACTCTTTACCTGAAAATTCAATCCACCACAGTGCCTAGCACATAATTACTACTTACTAAGTATTTACTATGTTCAATTTAGTATATATACTACATTCACTTTAGTAAATATTTATTAAGCAACAATTATGTCTAAGGCACCATGGCAGAATGATGAAACAACACATCTTGGAGAATTACAGAGGGAATGATTATGTACAGCCCTGGCTAACCAGAGAATGAAGTCCCATGGACCAGAATTTCTCTGTACAATCCCTAAAAGGGCAAGCTCCCAGGGACACGTAAGGGAAAATGAAACAAAATTGCACCTCAACATTCAAATTAGGTCTGAACAGAACCTTATACAAGAGTCCACCCCTGGAATGTAATCAGATGATCTTAAGGAATTTACAAATGACTCCTATAGAGAAAATTAAGATATGCAGCAGGGGGTGATGAACTAGAGGCCACAGGCTAAATCCAACTTGGTAGCTGTTTTTGTAAATAAAGCCTTAACAGCACATAGCCACATGTACTCATTTGCATATTGTCCATGACTGCTTCTGCACTACAATAGCAAAATAGTAGTACAGAAACCACGTTTCACAAAGTCTAAAATATTTACTATTTATCCTCTTAAGAAAATCTTTGCCAACTGCTGCTGTACAGTATGACAACCCAACTTGTCTTATTAAAAATATAACAGGGTATTTCTTAAAAGAATACATTTCTAGACTCCACCCAGACCAAAGAATTAGAATTTCTAGGAGAGAAACCTGGGACTCAGAATTTTTAATAGCATCAGGCAAGTTGGAAAAAAGGATGACAGAGCTTTTAAAAGCTTAATCATTCGAATTTTAGAGCTTTGGATTTACAACTCAGATCCATTACTTCTACTTTTATTGCCTTGGGAAAGGGACTTACTTGTCTGAGCCTCAGTTTTCTCATTATGAAGCAGGCGGGGAAATGTCCCCCGCTTAGAGACTTCTGGGGAGGGTCAAATGAGAAAATGCTTAATCCAAATGTTTGGTATCTGGTCCAATAAGCATTTTCTCATCATCAACATCATCATCACTAACATCATTATTTTCCCCTCCTCCTCTTTCTCATTTACTCTCACTACCCATACTACCTATCTGCTTAAAAGTCTTGGGCGTGATTCTACTTGAAAATCAGGAATTCACTTGTCTTCAGAAGTTCATGAATCCTGAGATTTACTTTCTCCTTTTTAAGTTTAAAAATATTCAGCAAATAGATCGTTAAGTGACTTATAACATGTTTTATTTAATAAGTACAGAGTACTTTACAAACAAGTGCATGTGATGGGGGAGATGGAGAAGGTAAATTGGCCTGACAAACCACACGGCAAACTCAGGAACAGAGTATGCAATGCCTAACTCCCAGCCCAATGCCTGAACTCAAATGCCAACACACCTTTCCATCCTGGTCTTATTATCATTCATTTATTACCCTCTTGAAGATAGAATACAACAAATCTATCCGCAAAAATACCCACAAAATGCTTACACGCCTCCTCCTCATTCACCAGTGTTGGAACGTTGATGAGGTGGGGAAGTGAACTTGCCCAAAGAACTCCAGAGTTACTTTGATTGTGTCCCTCCCTTTCTCAGAACACTTCCCTGGGCCCAGTTGATTATCAGTGAGATTTAAATTTCTCATCATGAGCTTTAAATTCCACCCCTCTCCACATCTAATAGCCCTCATCCCTCACTCCATTCATTTGCATCTCACCTTGTGGTATTTACTCCAGTTAGGGAAATCTGCCCCAGCCTATCTGAACAAATCCCAGGCATTCTTCTTGGATCTTAGAGTCCACTAAAGAAGAAAAATGACCTGAACAAGAAATATGATGATCTTTACTATACTCTCTTCTGGTCAGACCACACTGGGGAAATTGTTTCATTCCGGCAAGGATGTTCTCAGAGGGGTTTAGAAAAAACAGTTGGCCATCCACAGGAGAAGGTCCAATTTGGAAAGGGGAAGAACAGTTACGTGAGTTTGCAACAGAATGGCTTCTTTCAGGTACTTGAGGGACTGTCATACGGAGAAAGGGTCAGACTAACTCTGAATGGCCCCAGAAATCTGAAATCAACACAACGGCTTTCCTGGTGTTTCAGGACAGCAGATAACGGCTTCATTCGGGGGGACATTTCACAATAAATTGGTCTGTTCAACACTGGGATATACTGTTTGGGGAAGTACGTGCTCTGGTTGTGATCAGGGTGTAAAGGATGCTGTAATGGCAATATATACTTTTGACTTAAAGTAGAATTATGACTTTTAGAGCCCAGTAAGTGGGTAAAGGCATAGCCTTTTGATCCAAACTCCCTGGGTTGACCCCTACCATGGCCTTACACAGAGCATAACTTAAACTTCTCTGTACCTCAGTTTCTTCATTATGATAGTACCAATCTCATAATGTTACAGTAAAGGATTAAATGAGGTAATATATATAAAGAACATAAAAAAGGAGTTGACATATAGGAAGCATTGCATGAGTGTTTCTTTTTGGTATTTCATGATTTTTATTATTCAGGGACTATAGGAACAACCATGTGCGTCCTTGTATGCATAAGCATATTTTCTCCTTTTTTCTGCAGCACATAGAACAACCACAAGCAACTAGCTTGTCACAAATGCAGCCCCTTCTTCTCCCCACTGAGGCCATGAAAAGGAAGATCAGGGCACCCAAGTCAGGAGACTTGCAGAGCAGGCTTGGCTCCTAGGACATGCCGAGAGAGAGAAGGAAGAGCTCTCAGCCACTTCCTTCCCATGGCTTCCAGTCATGGGTGACATTTCAGGGATGCAGCAGGCACAAATCAGCCAAACAGGAAGAACACAAAACACAGGGGAAGACATCGTATTGGTGTAAAACTACACATAGCACCATGATGGCCCTCAGAAGCATTGCTACAGGTATGGGGCAAATCAACTGGGCCTGTGGACCAGGAGATGAAAGAAATTAGACTGAACTCTCAAGAAATCAGACCGTAGGTAAAAGAGGAATTTCAATAAAATTATCTAAGATTTTTCACTAACAGGGCAGTCAGTCATCCATGAACAGCCCACCAAGCTGTCAGTTGCTTCAGTTATCTCTGGAAGGTGCAGGTCCGCTCATATCCTTCCCCTTTAAAACTCCCTGAGGCTCCCCATTGCTTCCACGCCAAGACCAAATCTCTTTCAATGTCCTTCACACTT
The DNA here is from genome assembly GCF_014824575.4 of Sturnira hondurensis. Classification (NCBI taxonomy): domain Eukaryota; kingdom Metazoa; phylum Chordata; class Mammalia; order Chiroptera; family Phyllostomidae; genus Sturnira; species Sturnira hondurensis. The sequence goes on from NW_028074503.1 coordinate 5,394,268, forward strand.
TGCTCCTCTCTCACCTATCCAACTTGTTCTCACCCCTGGACACTGGGCAGCCACAGGGAACTTCCCCCATTCTTGGACACAACCACGACCTTTACCTCCTCTCCTCTCACTCCCCTTTATCTGGTTAACAAACCCGGCCCATCCTGAAGACCCTGCCTTTTCTAACCCTCCAGAGAGGCTGTCACTCCCACCTTTCACATTGTAACACCCTTAGTAGTTAAGCATTGCATTGTGATTATTTCTTTTCCATGCCTGTCTTATCTCTTATACCAGGAGTTTCTTGAGAATTGGGATAACGACTCATTTTTCTGCACATCTCCAACACTTAACATCATTTCTGACAGAGAGTAACTGTCAATATTTGTGTTGAATTAATAAGGTGATGAAGGAAAGAAGGAATGAGTCCAAGCAGACCTAGCGTCCTGTTAGCCTCGCCTGTTGAATGACTGGATCAATTCAGAACCTATAGGATCTTTTCTGTTTAATTCGATCTAAGTTATACCTGGCATCTCAGGCATATTTTTAGTCTTATTTAAATAAAAGGGGCATACCTTGCTCCCTTCAATACAGAAATCTTTCCTTCAACCCTCTAGCAAGATTTCTATCTCTATAAGTAGCCAACATTCTCCTCTCAAGCTTTGTAGAGCTGACATTATTCTTGCCTATGGTGTAATGGTTCCTGCCCCTTTTGTTTACATTTATTTGTGCTTGTCCTGTTTCCTTCATTACACTCTAAGGTCTCTACCCGTAAGTGTTGACTTCTTTTGTAACTCAAGCTATACATGGATGACTGACTGACATACTAGTGAATAATGTTTGATACATTTATTGAAATTCCTTTTTACCCATGGTCTGATTTCTTTAGGGTTTAGCCTAATTTCTTTCAGCTCCTGGTCTGCAGGCCCATGTTGATTTGCATTATGCCTGTATTAATGCTTTCAAATGCTATCCATGTGCTAGATGCTGTTTAGAACTAAATAAAATGTCTTGCCCCAGTGATTTGTTTTCTTTCAAGTTGGCAGATTTGTGTGACCCCTGTGTTTCTAGGAGCTGAAATTGTCAAGACTCTTTTAATGCACCTCTTTGTTCAGGCAGCCGCACGCCTGGTGGCTTTGAGAATAGCTGTCGTTTGGAGAATAGCATTTGTAGACACAACCGCTGCTGAAAAGGAAAAGTCTATACATGGACTATTTCACTGGGAACAGGCAGCAAAAAGAGCCACTATTGTTCTCTGCTAAAAGACATAAATGAAACCTAGTGTATACATTTGATCCGGAACATGATGCTGCATTTTGCTCTAAATCTGGACATGATTGTATCTATATTGTCCACATCAGTGCAGTTCTGATCCCAATCAGTGTTTGTGATCATCCCCTAAGGTACTCGGTGGAGAAGAGATCTTGCCCCTGCTTCAGTGAACTTCCAAGATGGCTTTGAGGAAACAGCACTAGCCACAGCGTAACACTCCTCAGGTCCCTGTTACACTCCCGAGAGTGTTGTAAGCTCAGGCAATCTCGGCGTTGTAAAAACCACAGACAGCTTCAGCCCCAAAGAACCAGAGGCTTAGGGTACTTCTTTGAAACTTGGATTTGTGCCACTACAGTTTAGCAAAAGTTGGAGACCGAGTGGGCACATTTGTCCCTCTCCTGCCAGTGAAATATGGCCCCTTGGTGCGTTTGTTCATGGCCTGTGCTACATCTACGGAGGGAGCGAGCATCAGGCATTTGCCACCTCTGCTGCACTGAATCTTCTGGTTCAACAGAATGTGCCAAATCTCTTGTCACGTGACACATTTAAACACTGAAATTCAGCTGCCTGTCTCTCTTCCTAGAATATTTGTCTAGTGTACAATTCTAGTCTATTCCAAAAACTGACAATGGAAAAGGGAAAAAGGCACACCTTACTTAACAACAGGATAAGTCACAGGTTAGAAAGAGCCTAAAGCTAATTTTATGGTCTGGGCATTTACCTTCCTTCTCCCGAAAATATCCTGGTGGAGGTTTATCACTACAAATTCTCAGCAAATTCAAAAAGCAATCATTTTTTAAAAATCAAATGTAAACAGGTTTAAAGAATCAAAAAATAAAGAAGGAATAAATTTTAAGGACAGATGCATTTAGAAAAAGAAATTCCAAAAATAAAATTTATAAGTCTCAAAAAATTTAATTCCAAAGGGAACAAGAAGGGAAATGGGGAAATTTACTAATCAAAAATGGAGCTACAAAAGAAAATAAACATGAAGAAAGGGTACAGGTAAACCAAGAAATTGTCTAAGGGTAAAACATCAGAAAATCTTTGCATCGTTGCTAATTTGATAAACAAAAATATCTCCCATCATTTTAACTTGCATTTATTTGATCACCAATGAAATCAAATGTTTTCCCATGTATTTTCTAACCAGTCTATTTTCTCTTCTGCAAATTGTTTATTAATGACTAATGCTCACTTATCTATTGCTTCTCTCATCAATTTGAGTTCGGTATAGAGTAGATTGTTGTATTTATTGTGCCTGGGAGATATCCTCTTAATGACACAGGTATAAGCCACAGATAAAGATTTATTTATTCATAGGTGTATGTATAATGACTTTTGATTCTGATTCATTTTTCATACTAATCAATAAATTAAGAAGAAGTATTTTGGAAACTACTTCTTCAGAAGATTCCAGATAAGTCAACAATAGGAGGTTGTAACGAATAGTAAATATATATATATATATATATATATATATATAGGAAATTACTTCTTCAGAAGATTCCAGAAAAGTCAACGATAGCAGGTTGTAACAAATAGTAAATATATAAGTGGCAGCAAGTACGGGTAGCCGTCAGCATCTAGGATATTAGTAAGTGTCCTCAGAATCCTGAAAAATAGTGGGACACAACAGAGTAGAGTAGGTTAGGGCAAGTGCAGTTGTGGCGCATGCCACTGGCCACTCAAAGGACCCGGAAGTGATTCGAAATGCTCAGGGATGGCCGGAGACTTAAGAGCCATCATGACTGACAACCTTCTCCTGAATTTCCATTGTCAGTTTAAGAGCAAACATTGAATCCAGGATCCCTGAAATAACCTTGTTAGAGTCAGTTCTGAGTCACATTTTTAAATCCTATTTTATTCATTCTGCTCTTTATTTAACTAGTATTTATTGTAGCCCTACTACATGCCAGATTCTGGGCTAGGCACTGGGTATACATTCCTCCATAAGATAATCAGAGTCTCCATCTTGGTGGAGTTTACTATGTCTAATGGGAGTGAGATAGACAATAAACAATAAATAATACAAATGGGAATAAGTGATGGGAAATTAGACTACAGTGATAAAAATACCATAGCCACATACATATACACACATATAATGTCTAAAGAAATGAAAAATAAGATGTGTGGAAAAGGCTAACGAAGGAATATTCTTTTACCTGGAGGAAAAGTGAGAGAAGAACAATCACAAGAAAAATGCTCCTGAAGAATTCAGAAGGCTATCTTTGTCCATTGAAGATGCCCAAGGTAAAATGGATTTCATTAATAGTATATTAATTATATTGATTATGTTTTTAAAAAATAATATCTTCAAAAAAGAGCAAGGTTAAAATGTTTCTGCACTGATAGTATCTTAAATGGAATATTTTCTTTTATGTAGAATTAGCTTCCCAAATGTTCAGAGAACAAAGAGTTTTAAAATACCTGCCAGCTTGAGGTCTATTTTTCCCCTAAGTTCCTCCCAGTTTTTCCTTTTTTACCTCTGCCCACTCGAACAATTATTACAAGCAGTCCCCAAACAGAAAAAAAGCCTGTTTGAGTATCATACAGTGAGGGGCTCCTGTTTTGATCTCTCTGGGTCCCAGAATCTTGATTTCAATTTCCAGTTGCTTCTATTCTATTCAAATACTATGCTTTAATAATTTCTCAAAAGATTCTTTAACTTGAAATTCTATTAGAGACAGTCAGTGAATAGCTGAAAAGTAATAAAGCCACACTGCGGAATGAACAGTAACTGAAGCAAATATATTTATCACCGAGTTATTATTGTTTTTCGTGTATACTATTAGTTATGGTTGTGGTGAACACATATATGGTTTTCAGACTTCTTCCTCTACTGTGTTATTCAAAGGTGACACATCTTGACATCCCTATGAGGTACATTTGTGTGCAGTGGCAGTGCATGGGACTAGACGAGGGAAACTACAAGTCCCATTGTAAAGAGAAGAAAACTGAAGTCATATCCGAAGAAACCCAAAATACTAATTCAAAAGAACACATGCACTACCATGTTCATTGAAGCTCTATTTACAAAAGCCAAGATATGAGAGCAACCCAAGTGCCCACCGATAGATGAGTGGATAAAGACGCTGCGGTACATATGTACAATGGAATATTACTCAGCCATTCGAACAACGAAATCTCACTATTTGTGACAGCATGGATGGACCTCAAGGGTGTTATGCTAAGTGAAATATGTCAGACAGAGAAAGACAAGTACCATATGATGTCACTTAAAGGTGCACTCTAAAGAATGAAATAAAACAACAAAGTTGAAACGGACTCATAGATACAGAAAACGGACTGATGGTCGCCAGAGGGGAGGGGGCTTGGGGAATGAAGTGAACAAAATGAAGGGACTAAGAAGTACAAATTGGTAGTTATAACCACAGAAATGTGCAGTACAGCTCAGGGGATCTAGTCAATAATATTGTAACAATCATATATGGGGCCAGGTGGGTACAGGAGGTGTCAGGGGGACCATTCTGTCAAGTACATGGTTGTCGACCGCTATGCTGCACGTCTGAAACTAATACAGAACAATATTGACTATAAACCATAATGGAAAAGTAAACAAAAGAAAAGAAAACTGAAGTTACAAGATTGCTGGGCTGAAGGTTCTGCGGCGTTTCAAAGTGAGGAACAGATTTCAGATGCAATTTTCAAAGCTCTAGCCTCTAAACAAAGTCAATGAACAAATGCCCATTTCCAGTTGGCACGGAGAGTCCCCAGGGTTCAGGGGTTGGAAATCTGCTTTAAAAATTCTAAAGCAAAAATCCTTTGAAAATAAGAGTTACAAGCACGCTAATTAATGTGTTCCAGTGTCCCTCCGTTTCTGTCACCTCAAGAGCCTGAGATTGTTAGAACCACTTAGCTTTGTTGGCAGCGCTCACCCCTACGAATGGGAGTCCTGGCGGTCTTTCCGACAAGCCATGGCAGAGATGCGTGTCCGCCGACATGAAAAGAACCCTTCTGTGAAATGTATTTAACACTCGGTGTTTTATTAAATGGTCTTGAACACTCTTTCTCTATCTACCTCTTCCTTCCCAGTCACATCCCTTTTTTTCTAACCCAAGGCCACCTTCCAGACATACTACCAGCCCCACATTTCTGTAATTTTAAATGAGTTCTCTGCTGTAATTTAAAAGATAACTCATTCTTATTTCCAACATTTAATGTATTTTTTTCCTGAAAGCAATATACGTGTGTAATTAATAAACAATTTAGTATGTTGAGGAACCTAGGAACTTGGCAAATGTTCTGGGGATATGAAATCTCAAGAAAAGCAGCACATTATAAGAAATAGTAAGTAATTACTTATGTAAGCTTTCTTTTTAAATTCTAAGAACATTAACTACTAATTACCTACTAATTACCAGTACTTCAGCAGGTGTTTGCACTTAACTGTAGGCTAAAACCCCTGTGAAAAACAAACCTCTCACAGCCTCTCTCAAGATCAAAGCTGAATCCCACTGGACCTCCAAGCAGGCCAGAGTTTTGGCAAAACCAGTTAGAGCCACCTCGCTCGCCACTTGGCTGGGTAAGGCGGAAAACTAAATCCGTGTTTGTCGGTTTGCCTTTCTCTTTTTGCCTACATGCAGGCTTTATGAACTAGTGAGAAGGACTGGCTTGAATGGCAACATCACGAGATGTGGGGTCAAATTTACACCCTGAGGAAGAAGTCTCCATCAGAAATACCTGTCTCCCTTTCGCCGGCTGAGGCAGCCTTCTGTGTGTGATGGGCCCGGAGTTTCATCTAGTCACCTCCCCATGTTTCCTTTCCTGGAAGTTGCAATGAACATGCACTTATTTTACTGCTTCCCATTCTCCTTATCTGTCTATGAAAATAGTCTTTAAGATGCAACGTACAAAGTGTGGGATTCTCTGATCCTCTATATCTCAGACTTTCAGAACTCAAGCTGTGTGGCCTCCTCAAAAGACCCAGGACTGCCCCACATGCAGCAGGCCCCGCCTGGAGAATGCCATTCTCCACAACCACAGACAGGGGCAACGTGTGTCTCACAAAAGCTGACAGCTCATTCTTCATGACACCTCAACCATGCAAACATTGCCCTTTAGTCCATCCTGAGAAGAGATGCAGAGCAGAAAGATAATGTCTGATGGCCCAACCCCCCCCTTAGATCTACTACAGAGCAGCCTCCTCTGCCCAGGGCACTTGGTAAAGCAGTCCATGTCTCTCACTTTACTTCCCCTGTTAGTTTCCTGGGGTTGCCACAAGAAACCCCACAAGCTTGGTGGTTTAAAACAACAGGCATGTATCCTCTCACAGTTCTAGAGACAGGAGGTATGAGATCGAGGTATCAGCACAGCCACGTTCTTTCTAGAAGTTCCTGGGGCAGATTCGTTCCTCGCCTCTCCTAGCTTCCGGTGCCTCCAGGCCTTCCTCAGCTCATGCCAGCATCAATCATCTCTCTCTCCATGGTCGCGTTCTCTCTCCCTCTCCGTCTGTCGGACCTCCCCTGTTTGTCTCTTATAAGCACACTTGCCATCAGATTTCAGTCCACTAAGACAATCTAGGATGACCTCATCTTAAGAGGATTTTTAAGTCAATTACATTTGCAAAGTTGCTTTTCCAAAAAAAAAAGATTATATTCACAGGTCCGAGGGATTTGGACATAGACATATGTATTGAGTTGACACCATTAAACATGCTACAGTCCTCTAAATGGCCTTACGCCTATTCATTCATTTATCCAACAAATTGTATTGATGTCTGAAATATTTCAGGCACTATTTTAGGTAGGAGTGAATTTATGAACTCATAAAGATGGACAAGACCTTTGACCTCAAGAAGCTTATAATCCTTCCCCTCCTATTTGTTCATTTACCCATTTGATACGTATAGGTTTCCTAGAATCTGTGATGTACAATTCACATTCAACACACACACAACTCCAAGAAATCTAGTTAAATCATAGCGTGTGCAGAGGTTGGGGAAACAGGAGACACGCATGAAAAGTTTCTTTTTAAGTTTTTAGGAGAACAAGAGAAAAGCATAGATGTGCCGATTTTATAAATTCACTTTACAATATAATGAAGTGCAGAAAGATTGAAGACTTCAGTGTTGATGAAGCGCAGGATATTAGCACCATGAAGAATAGCTCCGTCTTTGTCAGTGGCCATCCTTTTTATGTCACGGACTTTCGCTTTCTATCGCATTTCAACTGACTAATTACCTCAGTTTATTAAAACTGAATATGAATTCACGTATTTTACTTCCCAGGCCTTCAAGTGCTCCTGTTATCAAGAACTATTACCCGATGATATATCCCACAGTCTGGGGTTTCTCAAGTGAGGAAATGAGTGGGCCAACTTGGATGGGTGTGAGTAGAAACTGCACAGCCACAGTCCAGGGGAATGAGCTGGGGGTGTCTGTGTGTGACCACAGGCGTCAGGCAGAGGTGAGGCAACCACGTCCTGTGGCCGTTAGAAAGAGGTGGGCAGGCAGACTGGACTCCCACAAGTGGAAGCCAGGCCTCTAATGGAGAGCTGCATTCCAACCAGAGGTAATGACCTAAGGTAATCAAAGGAAGGGACCATAAATTAGTTATGTGGCTGTGTCTAAGAGCTACCTCAACTGCCAATTAGACACTTATGTTTTAAGTTTGTTGGGTCTTGGTGGGATGGAGGGATGGTTCTTGGTGGGGATGGTATTTTATGTGTGCGTTTTGAAGGACTGCAGGGGTTACTATTTTTTCATTTTTAATCTGGAACCATACTGGAGTGCACCTACAGGTGTGGTGGGTGGGGCTGAGTGAGATGAAATCTGTCAGCCTCGGGTGAAAAAGCAAATTTCATCATTCCGCGATTGTATCTCTGTGATTACAGGTTTTAAGAGAGCCACCATCAGAAAAGCAGATTCTAGAAACGAGTAATTAGCACTTTGATCTCCAACACAGTTGCAGCAGGCGTTCAAATTTCATTTGGATTGTGCCAAATAACATGCTGGAAGGAACAGAGGCGGCCACTTATCACTTTTCAAAAGGAATATCTAGACTTTTAAATGGCAGACCCTCTGATGACATGGTCGTTTCTCGGCCAGGCAGGTAATGTGGTATGTGGTTGATCACAAAGTCTCAGAACGTTTTCATAAATTGCCAGATGTAGTCAATATTCGTGGAAAAAAACAAACAACAATACTTTGGGAAGTTATGTAGATGCAGGGCCAGGCAAAGCACAAAACGCCCGGTCACAGAGGAAAACGCCACTTGTCCTCAGCTTGAGTTACAAATACCAGAACAGAAGACCAGGAAAGGGACGGAGCTTGTTTTTTCCTTAGCAGAATCAAATTGTTTTTTAAGAAAGGCATTGCTGTGAGCTTTCCCACAGTTGCTCATGCTATCTCACTCCAATCAGAATGTGTCTTTGAAAGTTGAGGGGGAAAATGCTCACCAGACCAGGGCACAGCCTCATCCCCTGGCCAGCAGTGTGGCATGGCTGGGTGTTTCTCTCTCGTGTCCAAGCTCCTCCAGAGCCTCAGAGTGCCTTCCAGTCCTACCCACTCAATCACAAGGTAGCATCCCAAGAGGCACTGTGTTCTTATCAAAATGAATACATGTTCTGAAAATCAGGATATCTGCCTATAACAATCTGGATTTCCAGCATGTTTTTTTTTAATCCTGGCCTAAGGATATGTTTTTTTATTGACATTAGAGAGAGAGAAAAGCAGTGATGTGAGAGAGAAACATTGATGCTTGCCTCCCATCCCCAGCCCGACCAGACATCAAACCCCAACCTAGGTGTGTGCCCTGAGGGTCAAACACACAGCCTTTTGGTACAGGGTGACGCTCCAGCCAACTGAGCCACCTGGCCGGGACTCAAGTGGCTTCTGAAAATCCCAAAGGCCTAGGCCCACTGATCTGAGATTCCCACAGAAACACAATCAGTGGAGCTTTGTGGCAGCTCCCCCTCCACCCAGGATGCATGCATTGAGCTGCGTCAGGCCCCATCTACCACACCTCTCTCACACACATTCCCAGCCTGGCCCTACGGGCTTCTGAAGTTAGAGTTTTATCAAACACTGCATAAAATTCCACCACTACAGAGTAATTCCTCTGGGATCTAAAGAGCACCCTGGGAGGGGTCATTCCTAATGCAGTATCTTCTAACTCTTAAACAGGATCGCTTTCCGACTTGGCAGCTAGAAAAGGGGCAAGGCTCTGGGCCCAGTGGGATTCAGAACGTGAGGTGGGAGAAGAATGAAAATGAAGAAAGCAAGAGGACAACAGAACTAGCAGAACAAGAAGAGGATAAAAGAATCCTGCCTGTTTCCAAATTCTCTTGATAACATCTGCAAATATGGATTCTCCTGAGTGCCAAGCAGGGAAACGGCATCAGAGTGCAGACAACTGCTCGTTTTGCCATCCCTCCCATTCAGAGCTGAAGCATATTCCCCTTTCCTCAAATGGGGCTGGGCTTAGTGACTTTCTTGACCAGTAAAATGTGGCAGAAGTGATGTTCTTGCATTTCCAAGGCCACATTATAAGAAAACTTGCAGTGTCCTCTTCGGACTTCTGGAACACTCATTCTAGGAACCCTGAGCTACCATGAAAAATATCCAGCTTACCTCACACAGCCAAGCTGGTGTGCTGGGCTTTCTGCTCATGCCCCTCCAACTGAGCCCGACCGGCCACGCATCCCAGCGCCCCAGACATGGGAGTCGTGGTGTTGTCTCTACCAGCTGAGTATAGGCAAAAGCCACAAGAGCAGAAGACTCACACAGCTGATCCTTGCTCCAAATATTGATTGCAAAATCACGAGAAGCAATTAATCAGGTGTTGCTTTAAACTACTAAATCTCAGGGTAGTTTGTGATACAGCAGTTGATCTGTGGAATAATAGGACGGCACTGGCCTCATTCCAGCTTCAGTCGGGGTTTAGAAATAAAGCCCACAAGAAGCCAGCTCCTCTGCCGCTCTTTCTAGGAGAAACACAGAAAACTCAAGCCACTTTCCTCTCATATGGCCTCCCAAAGGGAACACCGGGAAGGAAGAGACATACCTCTCCACCCCAGAATCTCTGCCCCAAACACCTGGAGGTGTTCGTGCTAACCCAGAGCCATGATGACAATAAATGGCACCTGTCTCTCACAAATCCACCGCCTGAGCAGGGGACTTCCCGTGCTCAGCATCCCCAGCCTTATCCAGGAGCTTGTTTGTGGCTCCAACACGTGGGAGACATTCTCCAGTGAACAATGCTTGTGTGCCACTAACTTAGGGGATATCTCTGGTTGGTTACCTCTGCCTTTCATGGTTCCAGCTTAGTCACTTCAACTGTTAAATAACTTGTGACAAACTGCAGGATCCCTTGATGTGATAATTACACGGTACTAAGTCATCTCGTACCTACTGGGTTTTCTGCCCGCTCTGTGGTCACCCGCACCTGTGCACAAGGCTCCTGCACTGTTCCATGGGGGCCTGGGAGGCTTAGGTGAGTGACACAGTCACTAGCAGACTCTGTGAAACAGGCTATTAATGCAGGGTGGGACCTCCCACTTCATGTTACATTGCCTTGACTGAGAGACAGTCCCTGAGATGGCTTTCTCTAGGCACATCACTGTTTTATTTTAGAAATGTTAGCTTTTAATTTGGCATTGATACATTTGCAATGCAGAGGAATAGACTGTGTGGCTTTTTACGAAAGCCCAGGGTCCCTCAGACAGGAACAGTTATTCAGTTCAATATTCATTAAGGGCCTACCTTGTGGGAGGTGCTGTAGACAATATGCTAAATCCTAAAGAACTCACAGCCTAGTGGAGAAGATGGTCATTTAATACTGTCCCCTAAAAAGAGTCTGTCTTCTGAAGCTACCAGGTCCTTGGAGGTTGGACGCAACAGAAATAGAAACAATCCTTCAGTTGGAGGTTTAGAGACTGGGCCTCTAGGACAAGCCCCATCACTGAGTGGTTTTTCCAAGGAGCCCAGCTCCGCTGGCCTCAGTTTTCTCATGTGATGCACATTGATGGTCTCCCCAGCCGTATTTCCGTCACAGGTGGTTGTGATAGTAAAAGAAAATGCTGTCTGTGAAAGTCATCTAAAAAGTATAAAGCCCTGAAAAGGTGAGAGAGAGCCTGGCGTGCCCAAGCAGATGGTTAATTTAAAGCCAGGAATCCCAGGGCAGCATTAACCCTTGTGTCTCCCCCGCCAACCAGGCCAGCAGGTGCCTTCGTTTGTTCATTTAATAATGTGCCCTCCTGTCATTTTCACTTTCATTCTCCATGTCACCTTTCCCTCCGTCTCTCTCCATTTTCTACTAAATTTGTAAATATTGTAAGATGCTCAGATGTGGCAAGGCCCCTGCCGAGCGCATGCATATGCATGAGGTAGAGCTCTTGGCCCTCGGAGACACTGATGTCATGGCTCTGGGGAAATGGCTAAGTAACCATGACAACGTGGCACAGTATTTCACTTGCTTGGGAGGGCTCTGAGGATGGCCAGCCCGTCATGTAGGCAGGATGGTGACATTCCCTCGGCAAGGAGTGCAGAGTGTCCGGGTGATGGCAGACAGCCAGTGGTGACAGAGGGCCATCCACATTTGCTTCCATCTGGCCTCTCCATCCGCACTCCAGTGCCTGGAGGGGCAGCCTGTGATTTATTGGGCTGGGACCCCCACTAGGGAGCAATGGGAGACAATACCAATTGGGGAGAGCAAGGGATGCTGGGATGCACGGTCTTGTGAGTTTGGGTCGGAGCTCTGATCTTTGTCAATTTCTTCCCATCTTAACCAGGTGCCTCGGACTCGAGGGTCCCCATTCAGGAACGGTTTGCTGTTTTAAAGTCATTAACTGGAGTGAGCAAACTAAAATGTGGGGAAAATGGAAATGAAGAAAAAGGGCCAAGCTCTGGATAAAAATCAACAAATACAGTGTGTAAACACTAAGATGTGAGGTTTTCTCTTAAATCACCTGTGTGTCAATAATAATAATTTAGTTCCCATGTTACTTCCAAAGTGAACTTTCTCAGATAAATCTCCCTTACCCCTATATTTTCTAGATCTTTAAAAAAAAGTGTAAGTATGTGTTTAGGGCCCCCATCATGTACTGCTGAGATCTTAGAACCATTTTACTCCATTTTCTCAGCCCCTCCCATTGCCAAGAAGTAATAATATAGTGAATACTCAGCATGTATACATTGTACCATTCCATTTTAGAAACATTTCCACTGTTAAAAAATTATAATTTAATGGGGCCTCGGTATATGAATGTTGCCCTATTGTTCGGGGCTGTAATTTCAATAGCATTGGAAAAAACAACAACAAAGCTTTCTCGCTAACAGGATGTACAACTATATTAAAAGATTTATTCCAAATGGCGTGCTCAGACAATTCACAAGCATGTGAAAGAAAAGAAAGCCAACCACTTCAGCAACAACAATAAACAGTAAAACAAGTAGGCAATCGCAGCTGAAGCTCAGGACGCGGCACTGCTATCAGCCCAGTTGGGTGGCTTTGTGAAACCCTCGGCACCAAGGACCTCTCTCCACAGCATCACGCTCTATTGTCAAACCCACCTCCTCAGAGCCAAAAGCCAGCTCCAACAGACACACAGTTCTAAAAAAGTACAGGTGGCCCCTGAGGGCCTGACAAGAGGAGCATCTCTGCTGAGGGAGCCTGGGTCTCCTGTAAGTCTCCCCACTGCCTCGGCTGTGCCAGCCGTCCTGTCCCCACCATCTACTGCACAGCCATCTGATTCCTGCCACTTATCAACAGTCCAGGACAGTGATGATCTGAGTACTGGCCAACTGCCAAGAGAGCACCTCGGGATCCACATTCACAAATGTCAGGACAGTTCAGCTATTTCTACTACCTTGTAAGAAGGAAGCTTTACAAATAAATTCACAAGTATGCCAAAGTCACAGTTGCTGCATGGGCAAATACCACAGGGCCACGTTCATCACATTACCCTACAAACTTAAAAGATTGCCTTTCATGCTGTAACGTACTACACCGAGAGAGGGAACAGTCTTGGCCGCACTGGACACTCTCAGAACCTGAGGCCACTGCAACAGCTGTGTACAGTGGTGCAAATTCAAAATTAGCTGAAGAGTAAACAAAAGAGCCATTTATCACTTCTTGTCTCTTGGGCCATCTCAAAGAGATGTTTTCCTGACACTGCTGCTGCTGCAGAGTCAGTGCACCACCCCAGCCCCCTCCACACAAGGATGGTCAGCCAGCTTCCACGTCCTGAGTCACAGCTCTTTTTAGCACAAATAGAATGCTTCGCTCCTGACCCAAATGCCCAAAATACAGGAAATGCTATATGCTTTCTATCAGTCCACGTTCTTAATTGGATGTGAAAGAAGTTGACTCCTCCTCATTAATGAGAAGATAATATTGCAATAAGGATGTTAAGTAACTTACAGAATGGTAGAAAGAGTGGAAAATAAGGCTTGGGGCTGGTTTCCAGGAAACATACCCTAAACAAAGCCTTGACCTGTTCTAATAGGAAAATAAGCACCACTGTTGCTGTCACCGAGCATGAGACCTCAGATCTGCTCCAGGCCCTCTTCTACACGAGGAGGTTGAGTTCACCAACACTGATGTCAATCTTGTACCAAGGACTCGACTTTGCAGTTGCCCTCTCTGCTAGCCTCAACATACAAACTTTTTGTCCTCAGGCTTGCTGCCCCATGGTCACAAGATGGCTGCCACTACTCAAAACACAGCTACCTTCAAATCCGGAGGAAAGGGCAAGACATGTTGCCAGTGGTATTTTCTCTCTCATCTCCCCATGCTATCAGGAAGTAAAATTCTCCAGTAACTTCCAAGTAGACTTTCTTTTAATTCCAGTGTTCAGAACTAAGTCATGTTCCCTAACCTTTCTCAATATTCCAGGTCGTCTGGGAGAAAGGATGCCTATGGAATGTGATTGAGTGACCCCTCAGGGCTGGGAACATTGAGAGTCATTACAAACTTAGGGTTATGTTGTCAAGTATGTAGAATAAGCACAACCCATTGATTTAAAAATTTTATTGTAGCTACTACTGATTTTTTTAAACTTGACTGTTCACTAGTGCCAGTTCTTCCTCTTAAACAACAACAACAAAAAAAAAACCTCAAGTAGGCAGACTTTTCTCATCACTTACGAGATGAGAAAGTGTCTCAATTTATCATTAGAATGCTAAGTCCTGTGATACAGTCAAAACTTTAGCCTTGGGTTAAAATTCCCTCATTTTTGGTTTCTCATAAGTATCGCCATCTGACCCAGAAGAAGCACTCACAAGTTCTTTATGCCAGAAAATTCTGAGGAAACAGACTTGAAATGCAACCTGTCCTTTGCCTTGTCCATCGGCAGCTACTAAGCCCTTTCCAATTGTCAAATTGTCCACATGTTCCTCAAGTTCAGGAAATATGTGTCAACCTCTCAAATGGGTCGCAGTTAAGCCTCTCACAAAAATGAGTGAGAAGTGAAGCTAGGATCACAGTACAGTATTAGCCCTCTTCCAAAAGGTCCTTCAAAAAATCTCTCTCAATCTCTATTATAGATATTCTTATATATCCACCAAATGGATGAGGATCTTAAGAGTCAAATAATGAGTTTTTGAGTACCTCATTTTTATCATATTCTACAGAGAAATGCATCTTCTGACTCCTATCAACATTCGACAGCTATTGTTTTTGGGTCTCTACAAAAACTTCTGTTATAATGTCCTATTACACATGGAGGCAATTAAGATGGTTATTTTTTCACAACTAATAATAGCATCTGCTGCAAGTTTTTAAATGTAACATATTACTCCAGTCTCCCACCCACACCCCATGAAGTAGTAATTGCTCCTTGCCATAAACAACACAAATTAAAACAAAATATATAAACATCTGCTTTCAGGCCTTGAATAGAGGCAATGGAAAACTGTGATCCCTGAGGAAAAAAGGTACCAAAGAAAAGAAAAGAAAAAGATGCTCCTTATGATTGTCCCGACTTAGAACTTGGAGCATTTTCCAGGTCAAGAAACAAAAACTCAAATCAAGAAGTTGTGAATGAGTTGAGAAAACATTGACCAGAGTTCTAGCCAAAGCAGCTAGAATTTTCAGGGCAAAGGAATATATGCAAAGAAAGTTTCAGAAATCTACATAGCAGTGCCCCCTTAAAGCTTTGATTGATCTGCTTATGTATAGGTCAATACCCCCTAAGACTAGCAAAGAACAACTTCTAAGAAAAGAACAGCTATTGGGTAGCTATGAAATGAACAAATCCCAGAGTTTACAGGCGGCTGTTAATTCATTGACTTCCCCTCAGAAAGGCCACACCTTAGAAGTGGAGTAAATTACCTCTGTAATAATGGTTACTCTGGTCTTGCCCTAATCAAGCTTAAAAATGGATCTTAAAAATGTCAACTTACCCAACTAACTTAAATGCGTGTCTATCAGAACAAAGCCTATCATTCTTTAAAGGAATACAGCAAGATACAATGCATAGCAACACAAAGTTTACAATGTCCAGCTCTGAATAAGATAACTAAATACACAAGAAGCAAAGGAAAGGGACTCAGAACCACAAGAAAAATCATTCAGTAGAAACAGAAATAATGGATAGGATTAGCACAGCTAATTAAATGGAAATAAAACAGCTATTCTAAAAGTGCTCCATACACTTGAAGAGATTAAAAAGTGAACATAAAAAGGAAGGACATGGAAGATATAAAAGGGACTTCAAATATGAAAAATGTATGAAGTGAAACAAATCCACAGGAAGAAATTAATAGCAGATTAGATGTTAGGGAGGAAAGATTAGTAAACTTGAAGAAAATAATAGAAGCTACCCCAAATGAAGGATACAGAAAAAAAAGATTGAAAAATACTGAAGTGGCCTGTGGTATGGCATCAACTGTTTTAAACTATGTGCACTTGGAATATCAAAAGGGAAGAGAATGAAAGGGCAAAATAATAAAAATATTTGAGGAGGAGAGAAGAAGAAGAAATGGCCCAATTTTTTTATATGATAAACAACTATAAAAGTACAGATATAATAAGTGTGATGAGCCCCAAGCAGAATATTACACCCAGGCACATCAAAATCAAAACACTAAAACTAGCAATAAAGAGAAAAATCTTAAAAAACAAGCAAAGAAAAAAATGACAATTCCTACAGAAGAACAAAGGTGAGAAAAAGTCAGACTTCTTCTCGAAAACTATGTAACCCGGAAGACAATGGAAAGACACGTTTTAAGTGCTGAAAAGACACACTGCTGACCTAGACTTCTAGAGAGAAGGCCTTGACCAGTGGAAACATCTTTCGAAGATACAGACAAAATAAAAAAACTTACCAAACAAAAGCAGAGAGAATTTACCATAAATAAAGCTGTGCTACACAAAATGGTTAAAGGATGTTTTCAGGCAAAAGAATGTTAAACTGGGTTGAAATTTCAGTCTACACAAAGGAATGAACATTTAAAATGATATTGTGGAAAATATAAAAGATACTTTATAAAAATATAATTTTCTCATACTTAATCTCTTTAAAAATAAGTAATGGTTTAATCCAGAAATAACAACCATATATTATAGGGTGTGTAACGGAAATGAAATTTATGACAATAGCACCTAGGATGTAAAGAGATGTTCAAAACATGTAAGGTTTCTAACATGCTACATGAAGGGCTATAGGATTACATGTAGGTGGACTATGATAAATTCAAGAGGTATACTGTACCTTCTATAGTAATCACTTAAAAATAAAATAAAGAGGTATGGCCAACAAAACAATCATGGAAATTAATGGAACCATGGGAAAAGCAGTTTGTCAAAAATGAAATATTTTTCAAGGGTAATCAAGTGTTTTCTTGAAATTTAAAAGTAATTTCACTGCCTTTAACCAAGCACTGGAGGTTCTGTCAAAAGACTGGATTTTCGGTACTAAACTTCAAGGGTCCTAGAGTCAGCCTGACCACACTTTTAAAGCGGGGCTGGTCTTGGTAAAAATACAAATGTGATTCCTGGATGAGAAACTCATCAACGCATATGGATATATGAAATAATCCTGCAGAGCCCAGTTACAAGTCAGGTTTTTACGGCTGAAGCCCAAAGCTTGAAGGTAAGTCTAGACTTTGACAGAGAGAGGGGCCAGCAAGCTGAACCACTATCACACACCTTTGTGGGCTCAGAGAGGGCAGGGCTGTGTGAGCGTTGTTTGCCATGAGGTAGCATCACCTCGCCCAGCAACTGCTGTTTATTGAACATTCATAAACATCTGTCGGGGGAAGGAAGGAGGAAAGAAGATGGGAGGTAAGAGGACCTGGTCGTGGGAGACAAGGGAAGGAGTCCCTAGGACAATGTGTTTGTGCCCGTCAGAAATGTTGGTGCAGCTGTCATTTCTCACAAGAGTAACAACAAAACCTAGGAAGTGGGGCTAGGGAAGAATAAATGTCTTAAGTGCTGTGGCACTCAGAGAAAGAGACCAGGATATTTTGAAGACTAATCTTCAAAAGTGCCAAATGCATCCCTCTCCGATGCCTTAAAGATTTTCCTTGACTAACT
The DNA here is from genome assembly GCF_014824575.4 of Sturnira hondurensis. Lineage (NCBI taxonomy): Eukaryota > Metazoa > Chordata > Mammalia > Chiroptera > Phyllostomidae > Sturnira > Sturnira hondurensis. Next base: position 5,412,018 of record NW_028074503.1, read on the forward strand.
AGTCAGGTTTGTGCCAAGAAATATCCATTTACCCTGACTGCTCCACTAGCAAGCTACAGTCTGACAATTGTCCTAAAGATTGAGATGTAATATAATCAGGAGAGTATATCCAGACAAACTGAGAGGTGTGGTTATTACAATACAGGTCTTAATGCACATCAGAGGCCATTCTTCAGGCAGAATATTCAATTTAGAAATCTATTGTCACCTAGATACATCTGCCAATAAATCATCCGGAGATGCATTTATATCGAGGGCAACATACTTTGCTTATGGCTCCTCCTAAGCACCTTGAAGATAAAATGGTTTATTCTCAGCACCTTTGTTTAAATGGCCATAAACACCTCACCTCACATGAAGGTCAAGGGAAGTAGGACAATTGACATATCGCCAAGTCCTCACAAAGGGAGTTTGCCTCAGCTCTGCATCTGGGAAGGGATAAGAGAAAGTGCCAGGTTACACCCCAACTGGTTTAAAAATGTCAGCCTGGATATGGAGATTCAGAGTCTCCCTAAAAGAAGGGATTAGATATACAAACAAAAACTATTCTCTTTTTATGAAGACACTGTCAAGTGGCTGATCAAAAAAATACGAATTCAAAATACAGCACTGCCACCCCACCACCTCCACCATTATAGCTAAATACAGAAACACGTATGTATTTCTATACATATATAAGTATTTGTAATATTCTGTCCCCTATTTTATTAAAATAAATTGGATTTACTAGAAACCTCTATAAATAAGAGCAGAAAAATCTTTGTAAATGTGATCTGTCAGCTCCTGGCCTCTGCTCTCGTCCTTCTGGAATAGGCTGTTTTTCTAGACGCTGCCGCAGAAAAGCTTTGCTCCATCTATTGCCATTCTACAAAATCTATACTTTTCTCAGAGATATCTGTTGAAGCCGTTGGAGTCCATTCTGTCCCAGCAGCCCCTGCGTGTCGGGAGGCTGCGGAAGGGGGAGGTCCATCTCCACGAAACATCTTTTTGTTTTATATTTAACAAAAGGAAAAGGGTTCCTTTCAACAAAAATGTTAGGCATGGGAACCCTGAATGTAAACTTGCAACAGTGACTTAAACTCACCTGAGGAACAGTATTAGCTGACAACCACCTTGGGAGTGAAAAATAAAATCCCATTCTAGCTCCCTTTGACTGCTCTAAGCTGTTTTTGCTGTCATTTAACACCACAGATTTGATTTAATTTGATGAGACTTCTAAAACAATTTAGAAACGTAAGCATTTAATACCAACCCTAATCATGCCTCTTCCACTTGTTTTCAAAGGTTTCCTGGTTTATGAAGAAAAAGTAAAATCAGATGTAGGAGCAATAATAGCACTTTGTTTTTCCACTTTTTGGTTTCTAAGTAGAAGTTATCTTCCACAGAAAGGACCAGAGGGCATCAGTGGAAATTACAGAAGGCCAGATTAGGACTCAGCAGAAGGGAGCAATCCTTAAGGATTAAAGCTGTCCCAAATAGAAGGAACAGCACAGAAGTAGGAAACTNCTAATCATGCCTCTTCCACTTGTTTTCAAAGGTTTCCTGGTTTATGAAGAAAAAGTAAAATCAGATGTAGGAGCAATAATAGCACTTTGTTTTTCCACTTTTTGGTTTCTAAGTAGAAGTTATCTTCCACAGAAAGGACCAGAGGGCATCAGTGGAAATTACAGAAGGCCAGATTAGGACTCAGCAGAAGGGAGCAATCCCTAAGGATTAAAGTTGTCCCAAATAGAAGGAACAGCACAGAAGTAGGAAACTTCCCTGACACAGGAAGGTTTAGAGTAGGGAGTTGGGCGTAACCCCTGAGGTCCGTTGCCAATACTTCCTGTGGTTTCGACATTAGAGAAGGAGTCTGCATTTTGGTTACAGTAAGGTGGCATTTCAGTAACAGAATATCTGGGGTGCGTGGCTGTGGAGAAGGGGTACAGGGTCCATGCTAAAAAGACAGCCTTTGTTTGCTTAAAATGAAGACACCGAAGGATAGCAATCTCTATGTTGAAACTTCATCTTGGGTCACTCTGTATTTTCCTTGTATTCCCACCAAAAAGATGAAATTCAAAACCTGCTTACAGCAGCATGTAGGGGGATCACTGTGATTTCATGTTTTTATTAAACATTCATTATGAAATTTTTCTCTTCTGAAGGTTGTAACGTTGTTGTTCAGTTGTTGGAAAAGAAATCTGCCCTGTGATTTCTGCTACTGGGGAAATCACTTCAATTCCTACTAAATTTTAAGCATGTAAATAGTTTCCACCAAGTGAACACCTGGAGGCCAGCAGCTGCCAGCCCTGTCTGTGGCCTCAGTCTGCAGGGGGACAGGGCTGCTGTGTGCATGGGACTGAGGGGGAGGGGCTGCCTCTGGTCTGACTTTCCCAGTGACCACTGCCCTCTCATCCACAAGTCTGCTGTCACTCTGGCAGGCTTCTTGAAGCTGCTGGTGACTCCTTTCCTGAGGAACAGGCTTCTGTCACTCCACATCAGTCATTCCCAAATACTGCTTTCTGCATGCACTGCCTTGCACTTACTCAAACCCCCACCCTCTCACCTGGATAAGGTCACTGCAAAAACTCCAGCATGTTCTCCCCAGCCATGCCCAACCTACACAGCAAGGTCTCCACAAAGCAGGCAGCTGACCTGATGTTGGGTCACATGTTTCTGTTTATTACCTAAAGCCCCAACTAGAGGGACAGCTCCACAAAGCCAGGGTCTTTCTATCTGTCATCCGTCCTTGTACCATGGCCCTTGGAGCCATGTCCAGCACATGATAGATATGCAGTAAGCACTGGTGGTTGCTCAGGGGAATTGTCCAGGTGTATCTGCATTTGCCAGGGAGCATAAGCACCAGGTACTGTTTCATGACCACTGTCGAGAAGGTGAACTTTAGGAGACTGCATATCTCAGATGCTTGCTAGACCTACCTGAAGACTTTTTCCTGACTGATACACAGGTCTTATTTGAAACCATTCCTTACAGACTTACAGACTCATCCCATTCTATCCAGACCAGCATAGTTTTCCTTAATGAGTATAACCACCAAAGGCCATTCAGATTAACGCCTTTTTTAATGTTAAGTCAACTGAATAAGAAGCTTAATTACCTCTGCAGAATTCCTTTATCTTTGCCGTGAAAGGCAACCTCATCACAGTGGTACTGTCCCATCATTTTTGCCATATTCTGTAAGTTAGAAGCAAGTTACAGGTGCACCCACACAAAAGGGCATGAGTCATTGAGGCTCCTTTTAGAATTCTGCCTACTGCAGAGATTGCTAGCAATTCCCATGGAACCTGACCATGGCTGGTTGACATGAGTGGTAAGGGAGTGAAGTCAGTGAATGTCACTGCTAGCAGTTTCCACCCTGCCGAGAGCTGAAGAAAACCAGATACTAGGGGCATGGCTGTAGCAGCTGGCCAGCAAAAGGCAACAGAGGGAAATTAAAAGTCATCACAGCACCCCTACGCTCACTGCAGTGCTATTCACAATAGCCAAGATTTGGAAGCAGCCCAAGTGCCCATCCATAGATGAGTGAATAAAAAAACTTTTTGCACTGGCTGATGTGGCTCAGTAGATTGAGCACCAGCCTGCGAAAAAGGGTTACCGGTTGGATTCCCAATCAGGGCACATGCCTAGGTTATGGGCCAGGTTCCCAGTAGGGCACACACAAGAGGCAACCACACATTGATGTTTCTCTCCCTCTCTTCCCCTCTCTCTAACAATAAATAAAATCTTTAAAAATATATATTTGGTACATTTACACAATGAAATACTACTCAACCATAAAAAAAAGAAGGAAATCTCACCCTTTGGGACAGCACAGGTAGACCTGAAGTGCACTATGCTAAGTGAGAAAAGTCGGTCAGAAAATGACAAATACCACATGATTTTACTCATGTATGAGATCTGATGAACAAAATAAACAAACAAAGTAGAAAGAGACTCAGAGAGAATAGACTGACAGTTGAGGGGCTGGGTGAAAAAGGTGAAGGAATTAAGGAAAAAAACTCATAGACACAGACAAAAGTATGGTGATTACCAGAGGGGAAGGGAAATGGATACAGGTCGAAGAGGGTAAAGAGGAGATACATGGTGATGGGAGAAGACTTAACTTTGGGTGGTGAATACATAGTACAATATGCAGATGATATACTATAGACTTGTACACCTGAAACCTATATCATTATTAACCAGTGTAACCGTAATAAATTCAATAAAAAGGAAAAATTTTAAAAGATGCTGAAAAGGTTAAGCAAAGAAAAATTATATATATATAAAACATAGACCCACACACCCCACACAGTGTGGTGATAGCCAGAGGGAAAAGGGGGTGGGGGTAGGTGGGCAAAAGGGGAATAAATTGGCATGAAAAACTTTGCTTTGGGTTATGGGTACACAATGCAGTATACAGATGCTGTTTTGTTGAGTTGTACACTTGAAATCTATATGGTCTTATGAACAAATGTCACCCCAATAAATTCAATTTTAAAAACTCATCACTTAGCATAATGCTCTTCAGTTCCATCCATGTTGTCACAAAGGGCAGGAGCTCCTTCTTTCTCTCTGCTACATAGAATTCTATTGTGTAAATAGACTATAGTTTTTTGATCTACTCATTTACTAGAGAGCATTATGCTAAAAAATGAGCCAGATGATGAGGGACAAATACCATATGATCTCACCTTTAACTGAAACATAATCAACAAGAGAAAAAAACAAACAAAATATAACCAGAGACATTGAAATTAAGAACAAGCTAACAACCAGAGGGGAGGGGGAAGGAGACAGTAGGGGGAAAGGTTTTTGGGAACTACCTTAAAGGATACATGGACAAAACCAAGGGGGAGGGTGGAAGCAAGGGAGGGAGAGAGGTTTGGCTAGGGCAGGAGGAAGTGGGGAGGGGGGCAAATGCAGACAACTGTAATTGAACAATAAAGTAATTTTCAAAAAAGCTCATCACACATTACTTTAGAATTTAATCTTTTCCCTTACTCAGGAGGGAAGAACAGTGGGCAGTGATGTAATGGCTGCTGTCTGGTATAGATTAACCAAAATAGCTGGTCATCAAGCATGGTCCTCCTGGCAATAGCATAGACTCACGTAGGAAGAATTTGTTGTTGAAGAAATGAGCATATTCCTGCCTGTGTACACTTAAACACACAGAACCTAAACAGCCCGATGTGTTCTACTGACACTCAAGTGTGCCAGGGCCAGTTTCCTCGGTATGGTTTTCTAGGTTTCGGTGAGTACAGAGTTAGAGTGTGTTTTCACCTGTGTGGGCGAAAAAACAACTCTTCTCTGCCACTAAGAAAACAATGTCCACAGCAACTTCCTTCACATGTGGCCCCAGCAGTGGCAGCTGTGTCCGGGTAGGTTCGATCATCACCTAGTTAGATCATAGATAGGAAGCCTTCGGAGTGGATTACAATCTGCTGTCTCAACAGCTGTACCAGGATTCCAGGCAAAGAGCTGAGTACAGTGAGCGACTCACCCACACACAGGGGCAGGAGTCTGCTGAAGCCCTTCTGACCTGCTGGCCAAGGTGGCACATGTAAGGATTGTGTGTAAAAGAGGGCTTGTCTAAAAACCCCAAAATAGAACCATTCATATTCATGAAACACACCACCATCTCCAGGAGCACGCCACCCAGCCTCAACCAGCCAGACCCAGGCTATGTGGAAAGCAGCCCTCCAGGTTCAGACCTCTACAGCCCAGAGGGGAAAAACCAAGCCAACAGCTGGTGATCCTAACGCCTAATCATTTTTAAACCATGTCTTTATTTTCCCTTTTGTTGTTTTCACTTATTACTTTTATTTTGATTTTTTATTTTCTTTTTGTATCTCCTGATCTCATTTTTTTTATTCTTTCTTATTCTTTCTTTGATTTATGCCTTTTTCTAGTCTGCTTGCGTGCTGTTTTTTATGCTTTGATTTCTTTTGTCCCCTCTCATCAGCCTCCTTTTTTCCTTCACCCTTTTTCATTCCACTGCAATTTGACCCTCAGTGGCTTGCACTCTGTACCCAAACCTGCAAAAGGCAGGTCTCGAGGTTTGAACTGTCTCCAAACCTTTGCTATATTGAGCATCTAATCATAGTTTAAATGTCCTTTCAATGCCTTCACCAAACCATAATTTTTTTATGTCAATGAACAAATTAGATGTAACATAATGCCCTTGTCAAAGTGATAAATAACTTTTGAGTCTGGTGAATTCTTATTGAATAGCAGGATATTAGGTAAATCGTATCAACAGAGACAAATGATGCAATAGTCTATGCTATGCTCTGAATGTGTGCGTCCCTCCAAAAGTCATCTGTTGAAATTCTCACGGTGGTGGTATTTAAAAGTAATGCCTTCGGGAAGGGATTAGTCATATGGGTGGAGCCCTCATGAATGGGATTAATTCCGTTATAAATGAGGCCCCAGAAAGATCCCTCTCTCCTTCCACCCTGTGAAGACAAAAACCGAGAAGATGGCTGTACCGGTACCAGAAAGCAGGCTCTCACCAGACGCCATAGCTGCTGACATCCTGATCTTGGACTCCCAGACTCCAGCACTGTAAGAAATAAATTTCTGTCATTTATAAGCCACCCAGTCTACAGTACTTGTTATAGCAGCTCGAATGGACCTTATGAGATAGTCAGTACAGAAACATCTTTGAGGAAAATGAAACCTCTTGCAGATGGGACAAATTCCATTTCTCCTCTGTAATATTACTGTTGGCATCTTTACCCACAAAAGATCTTTGTTAGATTGCACAGGCAACCCTCAGCCCAGGGAGGAAAAGAACCATGTCGCGCAGCTTCCCTCCTGTCCCCACACCTCCTCCTCTCTTTCGCTTCCACCCCCACGTGCTCACAGAAAGCAGCTTGCACTCTGGAAGGTTACCGGTTCACAGTAAGTGCTGCGCTTACTCCTCAGACAGCCTTGAAAATGATTTTCTGCATCGTAACGGGAACACTTACAAATATCTTGGTGATGACACAGAAAATCTGAACACTTCAGCCGTTCTGTCAAGGTTTGCGGGGGAAAAAATATTCCTGACCCAGCTCCAGCCGAAAAGCAACTTGCTGAAACATCACCTCAAACAGGAGGTTCCAATTCATTGGAACTCAACTTATTACACGCTTGAGCAGCTACTGGAACAAAAAAAAAGCTGTGCGAGACTCTGCAGGCCAGGGTGCGAGGACAAAAATAAGGAGGTATTCTTTGAACTTTTACTCACTGGCGTCTGACAAGCTGTGGGGGCTCTCCTTCTCCAACTTGGGAAGTCACTACTGACGAAGGCCAGGCTGGCCTAAGTGCTGGGCCGCTGAGCAGACATCTGCACCTCTTGGTCATAGAAATGCTAACTTCATTCGAGGTCAAGAAAATACTCCTAATATTCAGACTCATGCATGTCTCCCGCAGACCTGGGGGAGAGGAAAGTGTTCGGACAGGGTTGTCTTTCAGTACAGTGAGCGACCTCAGTTCTCAACTGATATTCCAACCCTGTTTCTCGTGTGACTTCCATCACTCCAGAGAGGTTGACTTCAACTAAATCTGCACAGAGTCCCAATTCTTTTCTCTCTTCTCGGGGTCAAGGGCATCTCAGCACAACAAAATCTCTTCGACTTATCTTGAAATATGGAAAACACCTGCTTCCTCTCCGGCTCTTGTGACCAATGGCAAGAGCGGTGGATCACCAGAGCCGAGAAACAGCGGTGCAGGTGGCGGAGGCAGAGGTAACGGGCACTCTGAAGGCTCCTTCCCGCGTGCAGCCACAGCTGACGCTGCCACCTGCTGAAATGCAAAGGAAACTTGAAATTTTCCTGCTCTTCATCTCCTGCACGCAGGCCCCAAACATTTGTCAAATTCCTGGCAACAAAATGGTTATAACTTAATAAAAATTAATATGCTTAACAGAGACCATATGTCAACATCAGAAAGCTATCTCTTTTCCTCAAGTTTATGAAGAGACAGTTGGCAAAGCGAATTAGATGAGAATACCACTCCTCAACCCTCTAGATTTTAGCAACCAGTCATTCCAGCCATGCATTTGCTAAAACCCAGTGTTCACCATAAAGGGGCTGGCGACATTGTCCAGAACTGTGCATATTCTTAGTTTTGCATTTACTGAAAAGCCTATTTCACCAACACAGCCAATGACAATAGAACATGTTTGAACACATGCCTATAAATGGGAAGATTCAGGTCCTACAACAAAAGGTTCTTGCTTTCAAAGTAAGGTCATGCAATTTTAGCTACATTGTTATTTTCATCCAGATTTGTCCCTGCAACTTGATAACTTTTAAAAAAGAGAAAAGAAAAACAACTGTATTGCATTTGTTACCTCACTTCACTAGCTTCATCAAGCCAAAGCTTCTAGATCAGCTGAGTGCCATAGAAATAGTGTGAACCAACGGTGCAATTTTCTAGTAGATGCATTAAAAAGATAAAAGAAACAGCTGAAACTAAATTTAATAGAACACAAACTTAATGCGGTATGTCCAAAACATTGTCATTTTAATATATAAACATTATTAAATACATATTTTTACATTTTTTATTCTTGTACTAAGTCTTAGAAAGCCGATGTGTATTTTGCACCAACAGCACATGTCAGTTTGAATGAGCTGCAGTTCCCATGCACCGTAGACACCGGAAAGCACAGCCCTAGATGGCGGCAGCTGCCCAGTTGTCACGATGACTGGACTGTCCATTGTAATGACGATGACACAGTAGACGCTGCATGAGCTTTGGTCTGTCCAGGCCTATTTTCAAATCCTGGCACCACTAGTTACTGGTTGTGTGACTTTACGCAAATCACTCGGCATCTCTGAACTCTAATCTCCTCATCTTTGCAGGAATATCAATTCCTGCCTTCTAAACAGTTATTGTGGTCTATGGAACACATACACATGTAAGGTGCTCAGTTTAGCAGCTGGCACACAGTACAAGTTCAAACACGGGCACTTAACATTATGGGTAGCAATCCCAGGCTGTATGTATAACAATAACAGTATAAGGTGTGTCTGTTTTCTTAAATCTGGGAAAAACACCTCTTTATGATTTTATGTAAATAATATTCTTACCAAATCAGCATTTCTCTGCACTACTGGTTGCATTTTGTTTTGCTGTTAATGAAATTAGAAATATTTAGCCTAACAAGCTAACATTGACAGAGATAGATCTTACGGCTTTTAAACTCTTAAAGAATAGAAGCTGTAAAAAGCTGCTGTATGAAACTGGCAAGCACCCGGACTTGATGTTGCTCAGCGTATACTGCATCTCGCCTTCCCGTCTACGGAGTTACCTAGCACTTAGACAACTGTCTGGAGCACGGGGGAGACACTCACCTGTGGATGTCCCTGAGGCACAGGGACATTACCAGCGTGTGGCTCGACATAAAGGGAGATGATGGGGCAGATGAAAGCTCAGTTGGCAGCCCTTACCAGGTCACTTTAGGAGAAGGGGGTGTCCCTTGCTTTCTGAGGCACTGAGGGAGTTTGGAACTCACACTCCAGAGAAGAGAGATAGAGTAAAAATAGTCCCAATAGCACATCAGAACAGACAAGGTCAGAGAGTTCCCCACTAAGGGCTGTATAGAAGGGGCTTACACATGTGCACTTTGGGAGAGGTCTTACCTAGTGTTTGGTTTTAAATTTTTCTGCGTTATAACTTTCTTCTTATCCCAAGTCTTCAGTAAAATTTTGTTAACATTACAGTATGGCCTCGGTTGTCACAGTGGGAGATTTAAAGGGAAGGACAGACCCATTCCTAATACACAGCATTAGCAGGGAGAGAGGGGTAGCCTCAGGAAGCGGGGCTGGGGGAGGGGGCCTTGGGGAGAAGATGGCAGGAACAATGACAGGGCTGGAGCAGGATCCGCAGGCTACAGGGGGAGCATTGATGGAGGGGCTCACATCGCCAATGACAGACTGAGGGAGGAAGAAGCTGGCACCCACTGGGGAGCCCTACATGTGAGAGACGATTCACCTGTTAAAGGAACTAAACTTCAATAGGATGAGTCCTCGATTATTATAATGTAGACATTTGAAAAGAACATGGTAACATGCATCGCCACCTGTGGGAGGCTGGGGCATCCTTGCTACCCAGTGGTGAAGTACTAGCCTCTCTGGTCACTTGCTCACACCCTTTTATGTTCTTGGACAGACTAGTCACCTGCTCAGACCTTCAGTTTGCTTTTCCTCAGAGTGAGGGCACTGAACAGATGGTTTTAAATTTCTTCCAGAGATATAGTCCGGATTACATCATGATTTGAGTATCAGCCACTTAGTGCATTTGGTGAGTAGATGCTAGATTTGGACATAGCCCCATCAGTCAAGTTTAGAAAGCCATTCAATAACCTGACTCTACATATGTAGCAGAAATATCCTAATCACACACTTGAATCAATTCAAATATGGTCATATATAATAGATCTAGTGAAAATGTATAAATTGAATAAAAACTGCTACAAAATAAATAGAAGTTAGGGCATGCTTTACTAGAGCATTAAGTTATCAACTTCTATTGTGCCTAATTTTAAATTAACTCAAACCTGTGTTGGTATGAGGAAGGACATAGTAGGTGCTTAGTAAATGGGAGTTGAGTGAATGGCTGAAAAATGCTGGCAAGTTCAGTTGAACCTTGATGCTATTTGAATTATTTCATACCCTTCTGTTTTTAAACTTATTAAATCTGTTACAGCTAATGCAATGCTCAGAAATGAAAGTTTATGCTTATTTTAAAATGAAATCTGGCTATACCATCACAAATGATACCAATGACAAATAAAAATGTGTGTAGCCCCAGCTGGTATAGCTCAGTGGATTGAGCGCAGGCCTGCAAACCACACAATCGCGGTTCGATTCCCAGTCAGGGTACATGCCTGGGTTGCAGGGAACGCACGAGAGGCAACCATACATTGATGTTTCTCTCCCTCTCTCCTTCCCTTCCCTTCTAAAGATAAATAAATATTTTTTTAAAAAAACCTTCCTCTTCTTATAAAAAAATGTGTGTATAAACCAAAAAAAGAGTAAGCATGCTTACACAGAGACTTTCCAAATGAAATAGGTTTTTAAAGAATATTATCAAACAGAACAGATGGCAAGGCCCTTGATCAAGGCAAAATATAACAGCAGACCATGGCAATAAGGGAGGCTGCAGTGCAGGCCAGGTGAGTGAAGGAAAAGAAATTTTCATAGCTTAGTTTGAGCAAAGAGAGGGTGACAGCCCAGAGAAGGGGGCCTAAGGTGACCCTGCTGCAGAATGACAGAGCTACAAAGCCCAGGCTGCTTTTCTTACCCCTAAAGAACATAATATTCACTCCAGAAATGGCAGAATAATCATAATAAAGAGGAATATAAAAGCTCAGATAGTTAAAAATTGTAAATGTTCAAGTTTCCAAGTGTGAAGAATTCCAGTGTACTTGAACAATGCTTAGCTATTACCACTCAGCCCTCTTTGAGCCATTTTTTTAAAAAATGAAAGAATAGCTAACAGGTTGAGGATGGAAAAGTATTGCCCTAATTACCAAAAGAAGGCTTAAAACATGGGCTCACTGTATGGCAAATGGATCTTGAGGAAATTTCGTCCGAATTAATAAATTTACGGTTTGTAAATTTTGAAGAATATGGTGGTTTAGAACAACAGGGATTGCCAAGGACATATTGAAGCCATCTGACTTTACACCTGATCAATAGGGTTGCTCAGAAAATAGATTATGAATATGTCAAAAGAATAAAGTCTCTAGGTGTTAGCAAAGCACTTGAAAAGACCCTGATCTTTCCTTGTAGACAAGAGGATAAAAAAACATAGAAAGAGAGAGAAAGTAGGTTAGTTTATAGCTGTTTGAATAATCATAACATCAAAAAGTATTCATTGATGGCATGGAAAAAAATCCCCATCTTCCTCAAGATTATTATTAGCTACTAAGGTTAAGACATAGTACATATTTAATTTAAGGAACATATAAAACTAGGAGACTTAACTAAAGCCCGTATGTTTGTCAGGACTCTTGATTGCAAGGGACTGAAGCCCAGTTATATTAACCGCAGAAAATAGCTTGTCCGGGGGGTAAAGTGTGGAGCGCAGTCGGATATACTTGTTCAAATATTGCAGTCAAGCTGCAGACTGTCTACACGTGGCTATGCTTTCCTCTGCGTTTGTTTCATTTGTGGGCAGGCCCTCCCAAGTGAGAAAAGACACAGCATTAGGATCCCCAGGTCTATGCTCTACGTGTTCAGCAACAATAATGGTAAGAATATTCCTTTTGCCCAAGAGTTCTAGTCAAAGGCATAGGTTTAAGGCTACTGCCCTGAATTGGAGCAGGTATGTGTCCATGACTGGTTGTCCAAGCTTGGGGGACGCATCCCGGTAAAGCCCAAAGAGGAGAACAAGGAGGAAGTTGTTCTCCACAGGAATTCCATGCAGGCAAAATATAACAAACACGTGCACACACACACAAAAGGCTAAAATAAGGGTTTAAAAAGCAAGATTAAATAATAAATGGAAAGTCCTGGACTTGACTTAAAACAATTAATTTTATAAATTAAAGATGGGGATAGACCACATTCATTGACAAATGTTTCATGTGAAAAGGATTTAGAGGTTGTGTTAGACAATAAGCTCATTATGAACCAATAATGTGTTACAGAAACTAGAAGAACTAATTCAATTTTAGGCTGCCTTAATAGAAAAATCATAACCACACTACGGGATATGATGGTTTCATTGTTTTCTTCATTGGTCAAACCACAGCTGAAGGTTACATTCTAGAGGGACATTCTCAAGGTACATTGCGTCCAGGGGAGCTGGCTAGGATAAAGAACCAAAAAGTCACTTAGGGGAAGATCTTAAGAAGTTAGAGATTCCCTTCCCTTCCGGGTAACGGAACAAACTATAGCAGTGTTTAAATATTTGGAAAACAATCATAGGGATGCAAGACTGACTTCATCGGTGCTACTTCAACAGGAACAACCAGTACCTGCAAAGAAATAAAAAAGAAATAGATTTCGGTTTGTTTAATAAGTCATATTACCCAGCAAAATACCTGGCTCCCTTAAGTAAACTTCCTGCAAATGTCATTACCAAAAATGTTGTAGGACTGTGTTAGGAACTGGTCAACTCCTATGATTTCTCTCTTAAGTCTTGAAGTGATTTTAGGAATATTTAACTTCTCCATTATGGGAAAGTTAACAGAAAATGCATATTCCTTCTATATTTTCAAGAGTGAGGGAAGAACCCCAGTCTTCTGGGTCTGTTACCTGACCATGACCGAGAATTCGCCTCTCTGGCTGCCTCTCTGAGTAGTTCAGCTCCACATGGGAGAATCTGGGGATAAAAGGCAGCAATGAAACCAAGGTGGGGGGCAGGTGTCTCACTCATCTTGGTCTTTATGTATGACTCAGAGTTCATTGTGTGTTTTTCAATTAATGAAAACCTTACTATCTGGCCACTATTCTTGTATCTACTTCATGGAAATGATTCATATATCTATTAAAATAATTTTGACCACTTACAGGTTTCTTTATCAATGTTATTTTTCAATATAGATATTATAAAAATATAATAAGCTAGCAAGCATGGTGCAAAGATATAATGAGGTATCTGGAAGTACTTTCTAAATTGTTAAAACACTATATACATTCAGGGAGTTATTGTAATTATTATTCATTTAACCATAGCTTAGATAACTTAGAGTTGGTTATATTAAAATTTTATTCATAAAATTATGAGGATTAACTTTTGGAAGACATAAAATAAGCAGGTAAGAGATATTAGATTGCTTTGAACTGAGAAATATTTCTAACTTAAAGAGATGTATTAACAGGATATACATAAAGGTCAACAAATAGTTGCGAGGATTAAAGGAATTTTTTTCTGTGAAAAGTGTTTTACAATATATTGTATAATTCCAAAATCAAAATATTATCATGTTCTCATTAACAACATTTTTTACCATCCTACTGAAAAAAAATTGGTTACAGATAAGTACATACTTATCTATAGAAATGTAGATAAGTAGACTTAGACCAACTCTACCTGATATTTAATATCAGAATTCTGGTACCCAGAGTGGATAAACTTGGGTAAGAGTTTCCTTATGTGTGAGTGGTTGTAATACATTAAATCAGTCTCTGATAGCTTTAATTTTTAATTAGCCAAGGACACAATCTTAAACATAGGGACTTTGTGGCCACTCTGTATATCAGTAATCACTCTTATAATATTCTTTATGTTAGCAAAATCGCATGGTAAAAGCACTGGATCAATAGGAAAAGTAAGTATGTTGGAGAGCTATTTTAAGACTCCATCCTTAAGAGGAATCATTGAAACCATTTTGATTCTCCATTACCATAATTCCAAGAGGCCAATAGGTAGAATTTATCAGGCCTAAATATTCTATAGATTTATGTTAGCAGCTTTTTTAAAAGATGACTCTCAGAGTCTGGGATGGGTATAACTAAAAAATAATGAAGCTGGACCTCCTCATTTTACAAATGAGAAAACGAAGGCTCACAGAACATAAGTGCCTTACCCAAGCTAAGTTAGCTGGGAAGACAGGGCTTAAACGAGAAGCTGCAATCCCCAGTGCACCTCAGAAAATGTTTGCTTATTCTTACAGTATAATCTGACCACATATTTAAGAGAAGCACCCCATATTTTTGTGGCCCTTTATTTTATATTCATTATCCTCACCAAATATACATTATCAAATGCATAACAGGAAGATTGATATAAGTTTGAAGTCATATTTGCAGGTTATGATTTATTTCTAGTAATAGCCAAGATTACAGTCAAAGAGGAATAAAAATGTTACTCAACACAGCTAAATCCATGAATTTTTAAGGAACCAGAACTACTCCACTTGTATGTTTGAGGTCTGCAAAAAAAATGTGTCCATGCGTGTATGACTATGAAAAATATCAAGGGCTTGTGAGAAATAGATGAGAAGTGGGAAATATGGACCTTGTTTCAACTTTGGGTCAAAAAATGCAAATAAATTTTTTCATGTATTTTATTTCCCTGGGGAAAGCATGCTGAATTAATTTTTAAAAAATCTTAAGTGGTGCAATCTCTGGTTGCCAGTGTGCTTTTTTCCTGCCACTATTTTACCCCAGAATTATTTTTATATTTTTCAAAAGCAAAAAAGGAAAATTTTGGCCAAGTTTCATCCAGTCAGGATGGGTGGTAATGGCAATGTTACAATACTAATTTGTGCATCCCTACGCTACCAAAGGAAACTCATTGTGACCTCATTTAAGATTCTGAAATCACTTTTAGACCATTTATAGGTTCAAATGGAAATAAATATAACTACACGTGTAGAACTGTCCTTTTAGTCAAATTAAATTTCCCAATTAGAGAAAGAAGTTATGTTAAGATCACCAGTAATTCATATTCATGGAAGACTTCAATTCAGGTTCTGGGACTCTGAAAACCCCTTTGGAAAAAAGAAATTTTGATTATTGCAGTGATGTAATTATCAGTTTTTGAACTCAAGGGTTGAAAGTTGAAAATGGTAAGACACAGAATAAATATATTCTGAAAAAGCATTATCTATTTAGGGGAAGCAAAGAGCTGAAATTTTGCCTTTCATAATAAGTGAAAAGTCTGACACTCTTTCAGTGCATTTGGCTAAATGCCTATGCATGCTGGTTTAAACAAAAATAAATGGCCATAATATCTATAAAGTGTAAGTAAGAGGAACCAAATCAAAATAGAAAGTTGAATCTGGTCAGCTTAAAGAGTTTAATAGTATCATTAATAATAGATCCATAAACTGTGTCCATTTAAATACCAAAGTTGAGTTCTTAAGCAGAATAAATAAATATACTCAGTGGAATCAAAGACTTTTTAGGATGACTCATTACTTTCAACCCTGACATTCAGCTAATGATGATACATTACATTGCATTTATATCACATCACATTTATATTACATTAGGAACAACCTTTATGACCTAATGTTCAATTTTTTTTCTCTTCCAAATTTACACTTTAAAAAAACAATTCCAAAGCACAAATCTGTGCACTATAATTAACGTGCTGCCTGAGGTTTGAAGACGTAGAAAGCAAGAACTTCCAAGATTCCTGAAGAGCTCTAACATTCCAAGACAGATGGTGTGGAGCCATCTCATCAGCAGGCTCAGAATTAGGTCTAGGTAGAGGGGCCTGTGACCCCAGATGTGGGATTGGAGGAGATTGGAAATGTCTTCTACTCCACCCCCGGCTTGAATAGCACTTTTGTTCTTTAAAAAAAATTTTTTTTAGAGATGCATCCCTGTGGTTCAGAGCTGTATCTGCCAGAGTCACCTGTGAGAATTCATCCCATACACAACTAAATATGTTTGTTCAACATGTATTTACCAAGCACCTACTGTGTTCTAAGTACTATGAGGAATACAGAGATGTATGATCTGTAGGGCTTCAGAAATACCAGGAAGTGGAAAAAATTAAGGGCAGAAAGAGCTGGGTTCAAATCTTTAGTGGCTATAGGATCGTGGACAAGTAACTAAGCCTCAGTTTTCTGGTCTGTAAAAGTGGGTTGATAGTAAGTACCCGTATCTCAGGGTTGGGTCACCATTAACTAACTAAATGTATGGAAGGGACATAGGAGAGTGCCTTGCACATATTAAATGTTGAATACTTAGAGCTGTTGCTATCATTATTATTAGCCATAGGCACTGCCCTCAAGGAATTGAAAGTGATATAAGGAGATGAGATATGTACACACCTCTGTGAGACAAAGTACAAATAGTAGTTCAGAGAAAGAAGAAGATGGCCTCCAGAAGTAGGGGCCAGGGAAAGCTTGGGAAAAGAGGTCACATTTGAGCTGGATCTTGATGTCTGAGCAAATACAGGGTCCAGCACAAATAATGCTCCTTTTTAATCACAAAAAATCATAAGCATGTAGTTACGTAACACAATGTCACACTCAAGCACACCATATGACATTTTAGGTGAAATGTTCAAATTGCTGTTCATGTCATGTGAAACATTCACATATCCTACCTACCACACTCAAACAAGCCTTACTCCCACCACACCCTGTATTTCTAAAAAAGTAACAAATACCTTAACACCGTATCAAGGCTTAGTGCATTCTTTCAATACAAACATTCTTTGATTTTAAAGTCACTACTTAAAGAGAATGGTTTTTTTTCAATTAACATAAATTATTTCTGAGATTTCTGTGCCTCGGAAGAGGATGTATCCAGTTGGGGTGCTGATGGGAGGAGTGCTGTGAGCACTGGGTGCCAACTCTGAGGTGAACTATGCTGAAAGGACTCGCAGGGGTAAGGGGATACAGGGCAGAAGGCAAGTAGAAAATGTCCCCTAATTTCCCAATAGGTTATGTAGAGAGAAATGATTCTATTAGAGCAAGAATGGAATGCATCCGTGGACACACATTTGTGGCTGAAGTCTGTAGAGAGAAAAACAAGAGAGAGGAGATTTTGCATTGAAGAAAGTTTCAGTATTCCATTTTATCTCCAGTACTGGCTTATTAGCTGTACCTCTTAAAATTTTTTTAGTGATTGCCCTAGGCTTTACAGTATGCATCTTTAATATATCCCAGTCTACTTTTAAATAATTATTATACTTCACATCTAGTTTGAGAAGCTTTTAACAGTCTACTTCCATTTCTCTCTTCATGCCCTTTGTTATTGTTGTCATTCATTTTACTTGTACATATTTTATTTATCCCACAAAACATTATTATTACCCTTGCTTTAAACAATTATCTTTTAAAGGGATATAAAAGTGAGGAGAACATCTTTCATATTTACCAATGTATTTGCCAGCTGAGCTCTTCAGTCTTTCTCTTTTTTTATCTGGTACTTCCTTCTGCCTAAAAGACTTTAACGTTTCTGAAAGTGCAAGTTGGCTACTAATGAAATTTTTCAGTGTTTCTTTATCTGAAAAGGCGTTCATTATACTTTCATTTTTAGGAAAAATGAAACATAAAACCTACATTGACAGGTTTCTGGTTTTGCTTTTTATTTCAGTGTTTTAAAGATATTATTTCATTGCTTTGGGCTTGTATATTTCTAATGAGAAGTCTGTAATGATTTCTAATTCTCCTTCCTTTGTGAATAATATGTATTTCTCTCTTAAAATTTCTCTTTTTCCTTGATTTTTAGTAATTTGATTAAGACATGCCTTGTATTTTGTATGTGTGTGCACATGTTTGTCTTGCTTATGTTTATTAAAATTCTTGATCTGTGAATTTATAGGTTTTGTCAACTTTGGGGAAAAACAAGCCATTGCTTATTCAGATAGCCTTCCAATCATTCTGGGTGCTCCAACTGCACAGATATTAAACTACTTGATGTAATCCCACTGGCTACTAAGTAGGCTCTGTTTATTTTTTTAAATTGTTTTCTCTCTTTGCTTCATTCTTGATAGATTCTTCTGCTATGTTCTCAAGTTTACGGGCTTATTCTACAGTATCCATTCTGCTGGTAATCCCATTTGGTGAAATTTTCATTTCTAAATGTTGCAATTTTGCCTATAAAAGGTCTATTTATTTCTTTTTTTAAGTATATTTTTATTATACTATTAGAGTTGTCCCATTTTTTCTCCCCTTTATTTTTAACTGTATTTTCCACTTCTCTCTTCATCGTGTTTGTTTTCCTTTAAACAATTCAACATAATTTTATGACTATTTTAACATTCTTGTTTGCTAATTCCATCATCTCTAGCATCTCTGGTTGATTTCTGTTGTGTTTTCTTACCATTGTGAGCCACATTTTCTTCTTCTGGGCATATCTATTAATTTTTTATCAGATGCTGAGCATTGTTAATTTTCGCATTGCTAAGGGCTGTATATTGTTGTGTCCCTTTAATGAGCTCACGGTTTTGTTTTGGTAGTTATGTTACTTGCAGATTAGCTGGGTCCTTCCAAGGTCTGTTTTTTATCTTTTGGGGGGTAGATCTTGAGTAACCTATACTCTAGGTACTCAACTGTGCTACTACTGTGTGTCCTCTGGATATTCCTGAGCTTACAAGTCCTTGGTTGCTTTGGTTGCTCTTTGCTCAGCCGTCTGGTGATATACTCAACACCTTCACATCTTGGTATTCAACAAAGACCCAAGGGAACTCTCTAACAGATATCTGGAGCTCTTATTCTGCAAGGCCCATTGCTTTCCAAAACTGTGTCCAGCAGAGTCCAGCCATCTTAGCCCCCCCAATTCTGATCACCATCTCTGGAACTCAGTAAGACTACCAGCCTCAGCCTGGGGACCCCCTCCTTGTGCCTATTGTCCAGAAATTGTTTCCAGACTAAAACTAGAGAGATTGTAGAACTTATGCTTCCCTTCTCTGAGATATCACAGTCCTGTGGTGCCTATTGTCTAACATCTGTAAACAGTTGTTTTATTTTTTAATAATGTTCTAATTTATTGTAAGAGGGTAACTCCAGCCCCTGTTACTCCCTCATGGCCAGAAGCACAAATCCAGGATTGGAGATACTGAAAAAATAAGTTCTGGTTCTTCTGTAGTGAATAATACCAATCAAGAGGCCAGGAAACAGTGGTGAGGCAGGATAACAGTCTATTAGGGCTTGTGTATTTAAACAAATGAATGCCAAAAAGCATTAGCTAATTTTACGGTGTTCATATTCCTAAGGAAAATTGCAGGCCCCTGCTCTATTCAACATTTTTAGATTGAGCAAGTCTATCAAGTTTGACAAAATTATAAAGCTAAGAAAGTTAGCTACTCCACTGAGAGGATCAGAAAGCTTGCAGTCACTGGCACAGGCTGAAATTTAATGAGAATAAATGTAAAATTTTGTATTTCAGTTCAAAAGACCATAGACACAAGCACAATATACAAAGATCTGTCATATACGATTTACATGAGACAGATCTACCATTTTATTTGGCCTCAAGGTTGGCACGTACAGTGCTGCCATTGATTATTTTTTTAATACAGGAGAATAAAGAGAAAGGAAGGAAAGAAGTGAAAAGGAAAGAAAACTGTAGGCCAAAGGCAATAATCCCACCTCTAGACCTTGAGGACGGGGACTTTGTTCACTTGTTCATATATCTTCCTCACAGTGCTTTAAAAGTCTCAATATGCTTTTGTACAATAAATTTTGTTCAGTTCCAGGTGTCAAATTTTAAGTGGCACATTGGCAATCTAGAGTGTATTCTGAATAAAGAACCTGGTATTCTGTTCACTCTGGACAGTACCCCAATACAGAAATATTTTAAAGCATTTTGTGTTCAAACCAAGGAAGAGAATATGAACTATATTCAATAGTTGAAGAGCTAGCAAATATTTGATGGGATTATCACACTGCTCTGTGTCTCTCCAGAATAGAACACTACAGCCAACTGAGGAAAGGTATAGGAAAATAGGTTTGGGTCTATCAATGGACCTTCCTGCAGAAATAAAGTCCCAAACACTGGACTTACACAGTACATCCAGCATTTAAATTAGTTTGAAGCAGTGTTTTAAGACAGCCGAGAAATTCTAGCTCCCTTCAACCTCTACAAATTCACAACTCCTCGGCATCAGCAAAACAAAGTGAACACTTTCACCTCCCTCTGCATCATGGCAAAAAAATCCTTAGTCGTCATTGTGCCAATGTCACACCTTCTTCCACAGACCAGTGCTTCTCCACCAGAGGATAATCATTCTCAAACTCTTCCACCTTGGAGAACCTCTTGCAGTGGAGATGAATGAGGAAGAAGAGACAGAAGAAAGGGAAAGGAGCGCGTGTGTGCTGTGCAGGGGCACATGGAAGACGCAGAAGAAGAAGCCCTCGCTCTTTCCACGGACTGGCACAGATCTACAGTCTATGAACCCACTGGCCATTGCGCTCATCATTGTACATTAATAGGCAGTGTGTTCATTCTCATGCCACTTCTTGACGTTCCCAGTAACTGAGATAGAAAACTAAATCTGTGGCACATGCAGAAAATTGTTGAAATTGAAAATTAGGTACATTGGGATTAATTACACCATTGTCTGTACTTTTGTGTATGCTTGGCATTTTCTGTATTTTTTGGTCTATCAGGCATCTGACAATTATATTCAGAAATGTTCAGGAATGACACCTTAGGACTGAAGCTGTCCTACTTCAGGCACATCATGAGAAGGCAGGGTTCTACAGAAATAAACAATAATGCTGGGATAAATAGAAGGCAGCCGGAAAAGAGGAAGACCAAATATGAAATGGAATGGCTCCATTAAACAAAGCCAGAGGCATGAGTCTATAGGAGCAGAGCAGGGCTCTTGAGGACAGGATATTGTAGATATCACTCACTCGTAGGGTCGCCAGGAGTGGGAGCCAACTCAACAGCAAATAACATACACAACACTTTATCTATTCTCCTAATTGTGCCTTTGCCTATGGAGGAAACTTCACTAACACAAAACCCCTTGCCTCTA
The DNA here is from genome assembly GCF_014824575.4 of Sturnira hondurensis. NCBI lineage: Eukaryota > Metazoa > Chordata > Mammalia > Chiroptera > Phyllostomidae > Sturnira > Sturnira hondurensis. Next base: position 5,433,393 of record NW_028074503.1, read on the forward strand.
TGACCCCTGCCCCCAGCTCCCCCTGTGAAAGTGGAGGAACATACCTGATGGGTGAATTTAGGATTTAAAAAAATGCATAGGATACACATAGCTCATCGCCCTCCTGCTCCCCTGTTGAGGAAAGCACAAGCCCAGTCTACCCTTGACACTGTTGTGTGAGGCAGCACCCATAAACAGTGGCTGGTTTGGTGGTAGTTGTTACTAAGAGGGAGCATTTGTTGTTGCTGCATAACTAAGCCTATCATTAATCCAGATTTCATGAACTGATGTTTTTTGTTAACCTACCTGAATATTTTGTCTTTCTCAGAAAATTCAGAACTCTGTAAAAAAAAAAGGCATACTCTGTGTTGGTCCCTGAAAGCAATTCTCACTGCATGGCTGCAAAGACTTTCCACTCCTCTCCCCTGGTATGCTCATCTCTGTTGGTCAACTTTCCTGAGAAGTTTCTTCTGAAGTGCTATGTCAAATGAGTTACTACTCCCTGATGGTCCCTTTCTCAGGACTCTGAATATGCCTACATTATATCAAGTCTAGAATTATGTTGTCATTAGCTGTTTACACATTAGTGATACCAACTATATGATGGTTTCTAGAGCAAAGAATGTCTTGCTCACCTATATGTATGCAATACTGGCATAATGCCCGGTCCTCAGGTGTGCTCAAGATGTTCTATAAAAGAATGAGTGAATAAATAAATGAAGGACATAGTGTGTTGAATGAGTAGTTATCAATTCTGAATAGTGGTCGCTTTTTAAGACATTAGTTATGTTTGTTGATAGAATCTAAGAGTTCTAATATCTATAACAACAATTACATCTCGATAGAATTTTAATTTGTATTGACTTTATTAATTTACAATCTATAGGTTATTAAGTCAATGTATTAATTTACTGAATTCAACTATTATACTATGGGACCAAGAGTCAAGAACCCTGAGTTTAATTTAGCTGTCTCACTGACACATGAAGAAATCACTTAATCTATTGGTGCCTCAGTTTTATACCTATAAAAAAAGAGGCAATAATATTCTTGGTAAAATGTTCTAATATCCATTGTCAGCTAACATTTTCATATAAAACTTGTGTTTTCAGTTTTCTTTATAATTTCAGACCACAGATGAACTTTGAAAAGTATTGAAAAGCCATTGTACTTAACACCAAGATATATATTTTATAACTTTTCATTGGAATAAAATAATTCTTTAATATGGAAAGAATTAGGGAATATTAAATTACTTCTGTTCCATAGAGAGGTAATCATTTATATACTTTGCCTAAATTAAGGAATAAAGACAAAATTTAGATATTATTAAATTGGATCATACTTGAGAGGAAATATTCACATTAAATTATAATAATTTATCTGTTGAATGGTTATTTTAATAAGAAGGAAAGTCTAAGTATCAGAATAAAATTATAGTTTTTTATTTATAATAATTGGAAATTTTTCCATTGGCACATACCTACCTATTTCTATAGATTTTGCTGAAAAAGAAGGAGTATGAAGGTTAAGAGACATTAATAAAATGGGCTAGACATCTGTAACCAGTACTGTCAGTTACCAACCCAGCATCTGTTCCTCCCTTTTCCTAAATACAAAACCTGAATTTTATTCTCAGCAGCAAGATTTGGGAGTTAAAAAAATTTTCAGCCTGCCTTGCAGGTAGGCATGGCCCTGAGGTTGAATTCTGGCCAGTGAGATGCAGCTAAAGTCATTGAATATGCTTTCCATGGAGAATCTTTACATGAATGACAGATGCCTATTGCCCTTTGCTTTCTCCCCTTTCTCTCTATGTGAATAGTATACGTGATGACTGAATCTTCAGCAATCATTTTGTGACGTGGAGGATGGAAGCCCATGCTATGCATAGCAAAGTTGTATATTAGAAGGAGCCTGAGTCCCAGATAACTTCATGGCATCATCGTGTCATGAAGGATGACGTGACATGTCTTCATCAACTTTCTTCAGGACTAACAACCACGAAATTCCCTTTCTGTGAGAAAAAACAAACCCGTCATTTATTTAAGTCATTATGATTAGGTTACTGATGCTAGCCTAGCTGTCAAATGTAAGCTCCAAGTGCTAGAACACATTCTGCTTCAAGAGAAAGATAATCCCAAAACCATATTACTTTAGAAGTTTTGGGGGGACAAGAAGAGCATTGTAACATGTTTTACTGCCTTCACTTGCCAAGTTAAATTTTAAAAAATTTTTATTGTATTTTTTTCATTGCCATTTAGTCCCCTTATACCTAACTCTCCCCAACAATCACCACACTGTTGCCCACGTCCGTGAGTCCTTTTTCCTTTCTGCTCAGTTCCTCCACTGGCTAATGACCCCTCCCTGCTAGTTGTCATCCTGATCTCCATCTGAGTCTGTTATTATTTCCCGTTAGTTCAGTTTGTTTTTTAGATTACACATATGAGTGAAATCATATGGTATTTGTCTTTTTCTGACTGGCTTATTTCACTTAGTGTAATATTCTCCAGGTCCATCCATACTATTGCAAAGGATAAATTTTCTTTTATTTTTTTCTCTCTCAAGTAGTATTCCATTGTATAAATGTTCCATAGTTCCAAGTGTCCCATAGTTGCTTTATCCACTCATCTACTGATGGGCACTTGGGCAGCTTCCTTATCTTGGTGATTGTAAATAACACTGCAATGAACATAAAGGTGCTTGTGTTCTTTCAAATTACTGTTTTGGGTCCCTTCGGATATATTCCTAGAAGTGGGAGAGCTGGGTTGAAAAGTAGATCCATTTATAATTTTTTGAGGTACCTCTGTACTGCTTTTGGACAGACTTTTTTTTTGTTTCCCCAGATAAAACAATTCCTCAAAAGAAAATGTTTTGCCAATATTGAAAAAGGTAAAACAAAAAAACAGCGCAAGAACCAAAAGGCATCAAAATCGACAAGTTCAAAAACTGTTTTGAGCAGTGGAAAACACATCTCGATAGGTGTATTTCATCAAAAAGAAAGTACTTTTAAGGTGACTGAAGTTTAAGCATCTAAGAATAAATACACAATTTTTTATAAATAAATTCTGTGTTTTTTGGGGTCCCTTCCCATTGTAAACTGTGAGTTCCTGTGAGGATTGAGACAGCCATATTAGCTACTGTGTCCTAAAGTAACAGGTGCCTCATAGATAGTTGTTAAGTGAATGAGCGATTGAATAATGAATTCTTAGGGCCTGAGGATTCAGGAACAGGCTCTTCATGTGTTTGAACTCTCATATGTGGACTTGTGGGAATGACAGCCTTCAGCAGGCAGCAGGCATGACCGGAAGCCAAGAAGTGCCAGTACATTCTTCCCTCTGCTGCAAAAAAGACATGGGTCAAATAGGCATAAAAAGGGCAAAAAGTCTCTTTCCCTCTACATTCAAAGAAGAGACATTCTTTGTGAAAAAGGTAGCACTGATCACACCACTGGTTAATCTTTAACTTCATGCCGAGAGGAATCTTTGTCTCCTTTTTGGTGTAGAAAAACAATCCATGCCTAAATCCATAGAAAAATAACATAAATTTTGCAGAAAGAGGCTTGCGGGGTGAGTAGGAAGTCACCAAGTGAAGGGAAGCATTGCCATCAGAAAGAAAAACATGGTAGCCTGAAACAGTATGGAGCATTTGGGGATTCTTTAGTACTTCCTGCTTTGCCTGTGTCCAAGCACAAAATTTTGCTTAAATTAGCAAGAGCAATTCTAAACACAGTCCCTAAAGTTGTTATGGTTTTGAAACACTTTAATTAAAATCCAATATTCAAGACAACAAAAAAGGAACTTCCCGGTTTGAAGGAGTGGGTGAAAGATGAAGGACTCCCAGCTGCCCACCCCTACCCACTTTTACCTCCACGTTGCTTTTTATGTAGAGAGCGCAGCCTGAACACCACGCAAGACTCTCTCCTTGCTCTGCCATTCTGCCATAACCCATAGGCTATGGAAATGTTTATCTCTTTATTCATTTCCCAGCAGCAGGATAACAGATTGGCCCCAAACAAGAAGCTCAAAGATTCAACCAGATCCTGGCAGCTAAAATGTCTCTCCTTTCTCTGTCATGTATTTTACCTGCTTGCTGTTCCTTAAAATGAAGCAAGAGATTAAATTATTCTTTTCACATTTGGCTGAGTGTACTCTCTTCATTTGACCATGTACCATAGTTGAAAAGAAGTGATTTGTTAAATGGATTATGCAAAGTTTGAGCATTACTGCCTAATATCTTTTCCCACAGATGCCTTTTGTTAACTTCCCCACACAGCCTTTGACTATCCAAAAGACAGGGAGAGGGTCCATTTAGCTACCTTGGTCCATTCTCCTTGATCAAACAACCTATTTAGTGTTTCACATTCTTTCAGTTTCTCAGATATAAATGTGATTTAGTGCCATCTTATCTGGATGCCAGATGTTTTATTTTCAAATAATTACTAGGATATAAGTGGAATGAAAACTAATCAGGTTTTTTTAAAGATTTTATTTATTTATTTTTGGAGAGAGGGGAAGGGAGGGAGAAAGAGAAGGAGAGAAACATCAATGTGTGGTTGCCTCTCACACATCCCCAACTGGGGATTTGGACCACAACCCAGGCATATGCCTTGACTGGAAATAGAACCAGCAACCCATCAGTTTGCAGGCCAGCACTCACTCCACTGAGCCACACCATCCAGGGCCTAATCAGGCTTTTATAAATTCATGTAAGGTGGCTGTTTCTTTGAGAAAATCTTTGATGACCAAATAAGTAAAAACAAAAAAGATTTCATCGGATGCAGTTTGGGTAACACAAGAGGAAGCAATATGTAATCTTCCCACATAGCTTTGGACACACCATAAATATTAAATGGTAACCATAAAACCACCATGGCCATAACCTGCAACACCCCTGGATTCTCTTGGCTTCTCATGAACACCAACTCTCTAACCCATCTCATGGTATATTGTTTGTAAGGGAAAAACCTGGAAACTAACGGTCTGAATCTTTAGAAGGACAGAGAAGTGTAATTTGTGTTAAGCACGTTTAAAAGTTCAAGCATTTATTCCCAGACACTAATAATAAATGCTATTCTCAATTATTTACCAGGGATAACTTAGGCTCAGGAAGTTGGATTTAAAGCAAAGTTCGGTGATAAGCACAGACCTCGTGCACTGTTCGGGTTTACTCATTAAATGGGAAGAACCTCGAAGGCAGTCAAAGGGTACAAACTTCAGTTACAGGGTGAATGTGTTCTGGGATGGGACACATACCGCATGGTGACCACAGTTAACAACGTGCTACTGCGTATCGGAATGTAGCAAAGAGGGTAAATCTTAAAAGTTCCCGCCACACACAAAGATACCTGAGGTGATGGCGGTTAACTAACCTTATCTCAATGATTACACACTGTGGTAATCGCTTGCAATGTGTGTACATATTTATTCATTCTGTTAGATACCCTAAACTTACACCACGTTGTATGTCAATTTTATCTCAATAAAGCTGAGGGGGGTCACTTAGTGTATTTGTTTGCTAAGGCTGCCATAGCGAACTACCACAGACTGGGTGGCTTAAACAACAGACACTGATTTTCTCAAAATTCTGGAGGCCGGGTGTATGAAATTGAGATGGTAGCAGAGTTGGTTTCTTCTGAGGCCAGTCTCCTTAGCTTGAAGAGGGCCATCTTCCCTCTGCATTTTCACACGATCTTCCCACTGTGTATATCTGTGTCCCAATCTCTTCTTCTGAAAAGGACATACATCTCTAAAAACCTTCTCTCCAAAAATAATTATATTCTGAGGGATTAGGGATTAGAACTTCAGCATATAAATTTTAGGGGACGCAATTTGGACTATAACAACTTATTATAACTAGAAGGAGCCTTATGTTCATCTATTGCAAATCCTTCATTTTATAGTTGAGCAAATTGGATCTAGAGAGAAACGAGATTTGCCATGGGAATAAAATGAAATAAAGGCAGAAGTAGGAGCACAACGGTCTCTCAGACTTCCAGTCCACAGCTCTTTCTCTGGAAATTCGGAGAGTAAAGAGAGCTGTCCCATGAGAACCTCACTTTCTACCCGGTGGAGCTGCACTGGATTCCAGGACATTCCAGGAGGCCTTGACCACTGCTGATCTATGGGCAGGCGCGGTGAAGTTCACACTGAAGCTGCGCACTCCCCCTTAGTCCCCGAGACGGTTCTGACTTCTGGTCTTGATTTCTGAGTACCAACGTGTGACTCCTTACCTGTCAAGACGTGTATCCTTTCTAGGTGACCTCAAGACAATCTACTAGAAATAGAAAGAAAATATTAGAATTGCTACATTAGCTTCTTTACCTTAAAGTAAGAAACAACTCAGTTTAGCTACATTAAAACTTTTTTTATTGACTGATTTCAGAAAGAGAGAAACATCAATCCGTTGTTCCACCCACTCTTGTACTCACTAGTTGACTTCTTCAGGTGCCCTGGCTGAGGACTGAACCCTCCACCCTGGCATATCAGGACAATGCTCTAACCAACCGAGCTACCTGGGCAGGGCCTTAGTTTAGATACATTAATGTATGGATTGACACTAGCCAGGCATAATGTGGCAACAAGGGAAGAATGGACATTTCCCAGAGAAGTGCTTTAAAGTGTTGTCATGACTTATAGTTTACGCTACGTGCCTGGTTAAATGAATTTATGGTTTATATCATCTAGCTTGAACTAAATTACTCTTCACAAAATGGACAGATGGCTTTAAAAGAATCTTTCAAAGAAACTGCAGATTGAAGATAGCATAAATAATACAAACACAAGTGAGTAAGAAAATGGCTGAGCTGGACACTTTCAGTCCTAGTATGAGCTCGGACACAGTATGAGGTAAAAGCAACGGTGACTTAATTATATGATATATTGAATCGTATTCCTCTCATGCTCCTCTCCCTTTAAAAGAAGCAGAAAAACCCTCAGGATTGTATATGATTAATAGAAAAAAAAGGTTTTTTAAATATCACTTATTCGTTTAGCTGTTTAATTGTGGTCAGGTGTTCGTGAAGTATAAAGCACGTATGTAGAATACTATGTGTACCAAACATAGGTCTACATGTTTATACTGAGTACATGTGTACACATACACATATTGTAAATTCTTGCTCAAACTATTTTGTGCTGATACCTTGCATAATCTAGATCTTTCAGTGACTGGCTACAGCGTTTGGGAAGGAGAAGTGCTTTTCCCCAGCAGCTCCCCTCCCCTGCTTCTGGAGCTTTCTGGTACACAGTTACACGACTGTACTTGAGGGCATTGTTTGCTTTTGCTTTGCTTTGTCTTCAGCTTTTTATTGAAGTTTGACATAGATACAAATTTGCATAAATGACTTCTCAAAATGCACACAGCCAAGTCTCTGATACCCAGTTCAAGAAAGAGAGCGATTCCAGGCCAGGAGCCCTGTGCGCACCTCCTTCCAGCCACCAGCCCAGCCAAGGGCAGCCACGTGTCTACACGCCTTGGCTAAGTGGGGCCTATTTTTGAACTTTGTATGGATGAAATTATGTTATCTTTTTTAATCCTTACCTGAGGATACATTTTATTTATTTTAGAAAGAGAAGAAGAAGAGAGAAACATCGGCTGGTGGCCTCCCACGGGTTCCCTGACTGGTGATCTGACCCACAACCTTTGGGCGAAGGGGAGGACAGGCCAAACCAACTGAGCCACCCAGCCAGGGCTCAGGTTTTCTTTTTTTATTGATTTGTAGGTCACACTTTGATTTCTCTTGTCCCCTCTCCACGCCTCCTTTCTTCCTTTGCTCTTTTCCTCTCTACCACTGTTTGACCCTCTGAGGCTCCCACGCTCTACCCAAAGCTGCAGAAGTGAGGACTTGAGCGTTGAACTGTCTCCGGACTTTTCTGTACAGAGAATCTAATCATATTATTATGAAGGTCTTTTCAATGCCTTCACCAAAATATTTATTATTAAGTCAACTAATAGAATGGATGTAACATACAGTAGTCCTCCTCTTATCCACAGTTTCACTTTCCACAGTTTGTTGCTTGCATCACTTATAGTCCAAAAATATTAAGTGGAAAATTCCAGAAATAAACAATTCATAAGTTTTAAATTGTACTCCATTCTGAGCAGCATGATGAAATCTCACACTGTCCTGCTCCATCCCACCTGAAACACGAATCATCGCTCTGACCAATGTAGCTGCACTGTCCGGTGTAGCCACACTGTACGCTGCTGTCTCAGTCAGCGATCCACCGCCAGGGTATTGCAGTGCTCGTAACCCTTATTTTACTCAATAGAGGCCTCAAAGCCATTAGCATAACTTTAGTACAGCATATTGTTACAACTGTTCTATTTTATTAGTAGTAAATCTTGTTAATCTCTTACTGTGCCTAACTTATAAATTAACCTTTATCATAGGTATATATACATGTAGGAATAAACATTGTATAAATTGGGCTCAATACCGGCCATGGTTTCAGGCATACACTGGGGGTCTTGAGACATATCCCCCACAGATATAGAGGGACTTTTGTGAATATGTATTCGTATGTGTTAGAAAATATGCTCTTTTCCTTTACTCTGTGCTCGACCTGCCTGTTTATGCCTTAGTGGTGTCTCAGATGAAGAGTTCATTTTAATGTAGCCCAATCTATCAACACCTTTTTATATTTAGAGTATATATGTCTTGTTTAAGAAATCTACTTATTGTAAGAACATGATGATGTTCCTTTTTGTGTTTTTTTTAAGTTTAATTGTTTTATATTTAAATTTAGACTTTAAATTAATCTGAAATTATTTTTGATATGGTACTAGGTAGTGGTATTTTTATGTGGATATTCCCATGAATCAGTATCATTTATCTGAAAATGTTTTTCTTTCCCCACTTTACTGCAGTATCACTTGTTTATAAAACGGACTCTTCATGTTTGGTCCTGTTCCTGAATGTTCTAGTCTGTTCTACTGGTCACATATCAATATCACACTCTTAATCACTATGACTTTAAAATAGGTCTTTAATCTGGTAGAGTACGACCTCTGTCTTTGTTCTTCAAGATTATGTAGGCTGTTTTAGGCCTTTGCATTTATACATATTTTTTGCTATTTTTCTCCTTTATTACATTTTTTCCATTACCATTTAGTTCCCTTACACCCTCCTGCCCCCCACTCCACCCCTCAATACCACACTGTTGTCCACATAAATTTTAGAATCAGCTCATGAACTCCCATTAAAAACGCTGGGGTTTTAATTGTAATCACATTGAACGTGTGGCTCAGTTTGAGAAGAACTGACATCTTTATCACATTTGACCTTCTAATCTATGGCCGTAATATATTGCTTTATTTATTTAGATATTTAATTTCTCCCAGTAATAAATTTTGGCATTTCAGTTTAAAATGTAAATTTTAATTCTCATATTTTACATTAAAGTGATTCTCTGACATTTGGTATTTTCTGTTGCTATGGTAGCATTTTTAAAATGTCAGTTTCTAATTATTTGTTGCTAGTGTATAGAAATACAGATCCATGTTAGCAAATGATCTTTTATTTAGATATTGTGCCAAATTTACTTATTAATTCTAATCATTTTTTCTTGTAGCTGTAATCTTGCTAAATTCATTTTAATTATAATAATTTATCTCTAGATTCAGTTAAATTTTTGACAAACTCATGTTAACTATTATTAATCTAGATATTCTGTTTTTGTATTTCCAGTGCACATGCCTTTTATTTATTTATTTGTTTATTTCCGTTAAGGTACCAACTTAGACCTTCGATTCAGTGTTGAATAGAAGTAGTTACATAGACTTCCATGCATCCTTCTCAGTCTGAGATTCCCCTCCACTGCACCAGAAGTCTGATGTTTGATGGCTGGGTTTGTAGATAATCCTTATCAACTTAAGAAAGTTCCCTTCTATTTCTATTTTATAAAGAGTTTTATGACAAATCATACATTTACTTGAATTTTATTGTATCCTTCCTTGAATCTATTTATACGATGAGTTAACTTTTTACTTTTGCTTAATATTAAAAAAAAAAACAAAAAACCTTTAACGACTGGAATGAAGTTGTGATGTGCTCTTGTTGTCCGGTTGCTGAATTCAGTTAGCTAATGTTTTGGTTAGGATTTCTATCCTAAACAAATGAAAGACATGGGCTTATAATTTTCTTTCTTTTAACGATCACGTCAGTTTAGTGATAAAGATTATACTGCCTCATAAAAAGAGTTAGAAAGTAATATTTCTTTTTTATACTCTCTGAAAGAGTATGTGTAAGATTCATTCTTCTTTCATATTTGTAAAACTCTACTTATTGAGCCATCTCTGATAAGGTTTTCATTAACAGTTTTTTTCTGATAAGGTTTTTCACTAACAGAATCCGTTTCTTTAGCCAATATAGTTATATTCAAATGCTTTTTTTTTTTTCTATAAATTTTGGAGGGTTTTTGAAGAATTGGTCTTTTTTCTAACTTTTTGTATGTATTGGCATGAAGTCCTTTATAAAATATTTTTATTTTCTTCTTAATGTCAATTTACTCTCTAGAAATGTCTCCTATTTCATTCTTGGCATTAGTGATTTGTATTTTCTCAATATTTTTCCTTTGGTTAGTCTTTCTAAAGGTTTATCAATTTTATTAGTGTTTTCAAGGAAACAACTTCTGGTTTGGTTTATTTATTATATTATTTTCTATATCATTGATTTTTATTCTCATCTTTATTGCTTTGTTTCAACTGCTCTTTTTGGCTTTGACTCACTGTTTCTATTTTCTAGCTTCTCAAGAAGGAAGCTTAAAACATTGATTTTCAGCTTTCATTATTTTCAAGTATATGAATTAAAGTCTCTAAACTTTTCTGAGTACTGCTTTAGCCACATTCCACAAATTTCAATATACTATTTCATTGTCATTCCGCTCAAACATTTTCTTTTTTTAAAATATTTTATTTACTTATTTTCAGAAAGAGGGGAAGGGAAGGAGAGAGGGAGAGAAATATCAATGTGTGGTTGCCTCTCATGTGTCCCCCACTGGGAACTGGCCTGCAACCCAGGCATGTGCCCTGACTGGGAATCAAACCGTGATCCTTTGCTTCACAGGCCCACACTCAATCCACTGAGCTACACCAGCCAGGGCTCAAACATTTTCTATTAAAGTTTTTTCTTCAACTACTGGTTATTTAAGAAGATAATAGTCAACTTAAGCAGATGGATATTTTCTAGTTACTTGCTTATTATTCACTTTTATCTATTTAGACGTAGACTGAGAATATGCTCTAAATCATTTCAATCTTTGACTTCTGTGGGGTTTGCTTTGACCCAACACACCATCAATTTTGATGAAGGTTTACTGTGAATTTCAAAAGAATATGCATTTGGCCCTGGCTGGTGTAGCTCAGTGGATTGAGCGCGGGCCTGTGAACCAGACGATCGCAGTTCGATTCCCAGTCAGGGCACATGCCTGGATTGCAGGCCGGTTCGTTGCAGGCTAACTACCAGCAGGGGACGCACAAAAGGCAACCATACATTGATGTTTCTCTCCCTCTCTCCTTCCCCTCTAAAGATAAATAAACAAATAAAATATTTTTTAAAAAAAAGAATATGCATTTGGATACTGTTGCATGCGGAGTTCGTCAGGTCAAGTTAAACAAATATTTTATATTCTTCTGGTTCGCAGGCCCACGCTCAATCCACTGAGCTACCCCAGCCAGGGCTAAACGTGTGCCCTGACTGGGAATTGAACCACAATCCTCTGGTTCAATATTTTATATTTTTAATATACTCTGTTAGTTCTATCAATGTTTGCTTTATATTTACACTATATTTGGGGCACAAGCAAATTTAGTATTGCAATCGCTTTCTGTTGGGCTGACTCATTTAAAGTTAAGAAATGTCTCTCTTAATCTCTGGTAATGATACTTACCTTAGAGACCAGTTTGTCTGATATTAGTATATCAGTGTTTTGCTGTGTTTCTTTTACTGAAGCCACTCTCTGTCCTTACAGTTAAGGGCATACCTTTTGTAATGGATGCATATTTAGATTGTTGTTTTTCAATCTCACCATCTTAGCCTTTTACTAATAATACTAGTTCATTCATATTTTTATATTAATTAGTTATAGGATTGGGTTTATACATAATATCTCACTATGCTTTTTGGTTGGTCCATCTGATTTATTTTGTTTTCTCTTTTCTTTCTTTTATTTGGAATCTAATTATTTGTATGTTAGATATTCTCACCGTGCTTCACATATCTACTTCATTCTTATCCCCATTTCTATTCTTTCTTCTATATATAAGATACATCTATTTTGAGATCTATTGTATTAAGCTGTCTTCTTATTCATTACTCTTGTTCTGTGTCTAATCTATGTTAACTCCAACTACTGGGTACTTAATTTAACATATTAAATTTTTAACTGCAATTTCAATTTGCTTTATCTAAATTCTAACTCTCTGGTGAGATTTCTCCATTTTTAACATACATTTCTTTTTCATTCTCTTGAGAATAATGATTGGAGTTATTTGAAAGCGTGTGTCATGTAACTACATGGATCACCTATAAGTCTGCGCTGTGGTCTGGTTGTTCTCAGTCGGCTTAGATGAGCGTGTTTCTTGGCACAGCCAGGGACTTTTGTCTGGATGACAAACATGATGACTCCAGCTGATTTTATCTTTCACCGAAGAAAGTGAATCATTTCCTTTGCTGGAGTCAAGTGATCCTGCTCATTCGATCAGGAATTAAGCTGGGTCAAGGCTGTGTAATCAACCCAGTTTCTAGAACTAGACATTTTTCAAAGGCAAGAACTTTTAACTGAAAGCTTGATTAGTCATTGTTCCCCCCCAAATCAAGAGACTCTGAGAAATCCCCCCCCAACCTCTGTTTTTAAACTTTGATGTGTTAGCCTCACAGATACCTTCAGAATTTTGAAAATATCCTAAGAGAAAAGTAATAACATGTTTCGAGTCTCATCGAACCAGCTATATCAATCAGCCTATGCCAGAACTAACAAAATCCTTCAGAATAAAAGAGAATGGAGACTGTTAGCTCATCTCTAAGAGGTTCTCTTCTCTCCAGAATTTTAGTGGTTATGTTTCTCATTGCTTTTCCATGTCTTCAAACATATAGTGTGTGCGTGTGTGTGTGTGTGTTATGTTCATCTTTTCTGGTTGCTCTCAGCAGAAATGAAAGTTTGGCACAAACTATTTCATTATACCCAGCAGTAGAAGTCCTCAATCTCTGTTTGGGAAATAAAAGAAGCATTCTTAATTACCTGCTACCTGGAAAGAGTTTTTAATCTCTAAATTTCATCTAAGGAGTTTTTCTTCTTTGTTTATTTTATGGAGAAAAGAATATTTCAGGGCCAATGTTCATTTTTTAAATCTTACTTGTTTAAAGGCTGAGGGCAAATGAAATAATAAAGTTAAATGATCCTTTTGTAGTTTGAAATCTAGCCAAGCGTGGGGTAATTTTTTTTTTTAGAAAAAGCAACCACTTAAATGCACATAAAGCAAGCTGGCAAGAAATCTGTAGAACACAGTGACTTGGGTAATGCTCCCTTCTCACCATCAAGTGGAAGCACTCTATTGCACTAACTAAATGTCAAATGGAACAGTTGAGAACGCCGTGGGCTTCTTAAATATACTATATTCATCACTTGCCAAATCTCTCTACAACAGAAATAAGTTATTCATAAATACTGCTTTTTCATTATACAATAATTCTGATCTGAATTTCATTAGGATATGAAAATTACACAGAGTAAAATGTATTCACATGAATATATATATAAGGATCTTATTTTGAAATGCTTATTTATCATGTTTTTATTTTTTTAGATTTTTATTTATTTATCTTTAGAGGGGAAGGGAAGGGGAGAGGGAGAGAAATATCAATGTATGGTTGTCTCTCATGAGTCTCCTGCTGGGAACTGGCCTGCAACCCAGGCATGTGCCCTGAGTGGGAACCGAACTGCGATCCTGTGGTTCACGGGCCCGTGCTCAATNTACACAGAGTAAAATGTATTCACATGAATATATATATAAGGATCTTATTTTGAAATGCTTATTTATCATGTTTTTATTTTTTTAGATTTTTATTTATTTATCTTTAGAGGGGAAGGGAAGGGGAGAGGGAGAGAAATATCAATGTATGGTTGTCTCTCATGAGTCTCCTGCTGGGAACTGGCCTGCAACCCAGGCATGTGCCCTGACTGGGAATCGAACCGCGATCGTCTGGTTCACAGGCCCGGGCTCAATCCACTGAGCTATACACCAGCCAGGGCTATTTATAATGTTTTTAATAGAAGAATAATCTTTTCCTTCAAACATTTAAAGATGCCCAATAAATCTTAGAATAATGTAATAATTTTTGTTCAAATAAATTCTTCCATCCCACTTTATTTTTACTTATAATCAGTAATAATAAAATATTAATAGTTATAACAGTATAACACCTAAAGGTTGTTAAATGTCTACTGTGAGCACTTACTGGTCATAGGCACTATCCCACTGAGTCATTACAGAGGCCTGGTATCCTGGACCTAATCATATAGATGAGAAAACTGGGCTTAGGCTCATACCTGGGTCTATTTGATTCCAAAGCTAATACAGTCAAGCCTTGAACAGCACAGGGTATTAAGAGGGTCAACCTCTGAACAGTTGAAAATCCAAGTATAACTATCATCCCAACCACAGATGAAAAATACAGTTGTCCCTTCAGCAACATGGGTTTGAAATGCACGGGTCCACTTATATTCAGATATTTGCACCCACCCAGTTCAAACCTATATAGTTCAAGGTCAGCTATGTTCTTAGCCAACTTTATGCTATCTCTAAGGAGAAATAAAAGTTGAAGTATTGACTTCTAATTTGATAAATACCTATTTCTTGTTCAAACTTCATCAGATATACAGACAGGTAAAAAGGAAAGTGCAAGTAAGATTGACTACAGCGAAAAGACTACAGCTAAAATGAATTTCTGGTAATATATGAAGATCACAATTTTCTGTCCCACCTCTATCCATCAGGAACTTAAAAAGATGGCTTATGATCTTTCCCCATCCTTGCTCTTTCTTTGAATATAGCCCTTCTGTCTCTACTTTCTTGCTTCCTCTTCAGTGTACAGCGGCCTAATCTGATCCTTACTGTCCAGCAATCCGGAGCCTAATGAAATGCACTGCGCTAATCCCACCAGCTATCAAGACTAGTGTGTTCAGTTATATTTAGTAATTAATTGTTGCTTGGATGAAACTCTAACCGTATAGAATGACCTTGACCCATCCTCACTTCCTTTCTTCCTTCATCTTAGCTTTTAATTATTATTAGCATCATTGTTGCCAGTGCTGCTGTTGCAATTGTTATTATTGCTCCTGTGCCTTAATTAATGCTTTCACTTTATACCATTTAGCCAGACATGTCTACCTTGCTGATATTTCCCCACCATATGCTTCTTTCTTGTTAGCCTTAATAGAGATATCAAAGACTTCAATCTCATAATAAATTAATTCTACTTCCTCTGGGATACTAAAAAGTTGTAGGTCTCTATAAAAGCATCTGGTATAAATTTATTTTTTTTTCTATCCTGCAGTTTTTTATGTCATCTGTTAATCAAAATAGTAGCAATAAGGGTATATCTTAAGTAATAATTCCCATGCCCATGTTATTTGCATGATATTCAATTTTAATTTTTCTGGTCTTATTATCATTTCATTATTCAAAGTAACCCTTTTCTCTTTCCTCAGATTGAATCAATTTACAGTTAAGAGTATTTTTCTAGGTTTTAGAAACTCTCTCAGATAAATTATATAAGTGATAGTCTAGTTTTGAAGTACCGATTCTGAACATAACCTGTCTGAACATGGGCAGATAATACTCTAGGAAATAGGGATCGGTGTAGCCAGGCAACAATTTCAAAATCATTACATGGTCAAGCACTAAGGCGGATATGAAAAATGCAGGCAGAGGTTCTATAGAACCTCTCTGGAGGGGGATGTCTTAGTATATTAGCATTACAAAAATGTCTCCAGCTCCCCAATCTTAAATACATAATTTGTGAATAATATTATGGGTTTGCAGTTAGCAGTGAAGTGTAATATATTGTTAATGCCTTTTGCAAATGTTAGACTAGATATCTATCAAGACTATTGTCTCCGACGGCTTTCATATATAGCACAATCCAAAAAAATACTTCAATCTCCTGCTAAACTAGAGATTTTACTCTTCTGAAGGTCATTAGAATTTTTATTACATCTAAATAATAAAAGCTATTATTGGGGTCAATTCATAGCTGTGGAGTCTGCAATTTTAGGATTTTTCTCTATAGATTTGGCTCATACTCTCTAGAACCTAAGCTTTTCTTATGGGAAGAAAAGAAGATCAGTTAACTTTTTGCAGCTTCCTTGGATAGGAAGACAGCCCTGACAACACTTAAACACTGTGCCAGAAAGCCCAGCATATCAGCTTCCAATTAACGTTCTCAACCCAAAGTCATCTCAATTTTTCTCAGGTTGAAGGAGATTGGGCTATACTGAAGGGTTGTACTTATAAAATAATTATGAAATTTTCTCCTGTCACTCAGTTTTGTGTGATATCTCTGGGCAATTTCTGATGTTGCTACTGTAGCAACAGCATACTTAGAGCTTGTCACAGACTGAAGCATTCTGAAATTGTAAGGGAGGAGCCATGAATTATAATGTGCTACAAATTACTCTCAGTGCCAGAATACAAATTCAAATACGATAGTTGATACCAATCTGAAATGTATCTTTGGAGTAATCCCAATTGCTTATGAAAATCCCTTGATGATTTAGGGATACATTTTATCTACCAAACAGTCACTCTGACTGCATTGAGAATTCAGACAAAATTTTTAAAATGCAGAAGCGATTTCAAAGTAAACTAGATTTTTTAAAACCCCAAGTGCTCCAAATAGAGGCATCTTGGCTTTAAGCACCAAGACCTTGTAAGACTCTGCACACAGGATGGCTCTGAGAGGAATTTCTTTCTTGGTAAATAAGACTGGGAATGTCAACCGAACACAACTGTAAGTGACGTGTGTGGTTGGCATTTTCCTTCATGAAGAGAGAATAGTAGTGTATATCTCATCATTTCTTTTCCCAATGTCCTTATTGAATAAGAACACCTAGTATATGTCAGCACACACACACACAAACACAATCCACTGCCAGCTGTTCCCACAATAGCCAAAAGAGTGCAGTGAAAACAGTGTGTGGTTTGGCTATTGAATCAACAGAGTTATTATGTGTTTTCATTGTTTGTTTATACTCCAACACATTGAATGCATTACTTGCTTAGAATTTGACGATAAATTCATCATAAACAAATCTCAACTTCAAGTGCCTGTATCTAACTTGAGGAGGAAAAAAAGCAGGTAAGCACAGTGAACTGGACTAATCAGTACACTGTCACCAGAAGTGAGAAGGAGAATTCCCAACGGGCTTGCCTTGAGCCACTGTTATCTGAATGGAATGACTAGCAAGAAGACAATGAGGGCTGGGAAAAAGAGAGGCAGACTTTTTCGTGGAAACAGTTATGGTCTTTACCCTTAAAAAGCCCCAAGAGAATTCTTCAACACTAATCCTCAGATCAGAAGAGACTAGGACCATTTACTATTCTTAATCACGTTATAGATGGGGAAGAGGAGAGGGAACATTTCTCCTGTTTTAAGTTATAGCCTTGTATTAGTTTCCCAGGGCTGCCATAACAAAATACCACATACTGGATGGCTTACACAACAGAAGTTGATTTTTTCAGTTTTTGAGCCTAGAAATCCAAGATCAAGATGTCAGCATGTTTGGTCTCTTCTGAGGCCTCTCTCTTTGGCTTATAGATGAGCACCTTCTCCTGTGTCTTCACATTATCTTCCCTCTATGTGCGTCTGTATCCTAACCTCCTCTTCTTAGAAGAACAGCAGTCAGATTGAAGTATGGCCCATTCGAATGGCCTCATTTTAAGCTAATTACGTCTTTAAAAGCCTTATCTCCAAATACTGTCATACACTGAAGTACTGGGGATTAGGACCTCACCATATAAATTTGGGGGAGACATAGGTCAGACCATTACAGGACTAGATATTGATATTAACTGTATTATCCTTACTGAGTTTCTTGATTCTTCATGCTTTTGCAACATTAGCCAAAAACCAGTCCACTTCATATGATAACAAAACCACCAGGGGATTTAACACTTCTTAGTTCCATAAAAAGCCTGATAGTGTCACTTATGCAGTTATCAGCTCCCTTGCTCTAGAAGCTGCGAAGGATTGAATTACAGCTCAAGCTTGGCCAGAGGACTTCCTTTGGCCAATGAAATGTGAGTGGAAGTGAGATGTGTCACTTCCGTTGCACAGCTCCATCATGTTCTTCTTTCCTTAGGGCATAAGCTATAAATTTTCTCAGATAGGGCACGTGATGAGCAAAATAAGCCTTTGTTGTAATTTTCCAAGATTTTTGAGTTATTTGTCACCATAGTATAGTTTAGCTTAAGCTGCATGATAATATTTTGCTTTCTTATCCCTGCTCCCGAGGCTCTTGTCCATCTGTGTTATATCATTCATCGGTTGCTAGAAACCCCAGTAGCATGTCCCATGCAGATCCATCTGCCTACCCCGGGCAGTGTCATAAGTTCTCCTTGCCCAAATAAAATTCTAATTCCTTTTTCCCCCCAATCAGGAGAAGCATCTTGACCAAACTGACACATAGGAATGTAGGTGTGCAAAACCCTCTACTGCTCAGCTTGACATATGTATAACTTTGCTATGGGAACCTCTGATTTAAAGAGAAATATATTAATCCAAATAAAACTCTGTCTAATAATAAGATTTCAAGAAGCTTGTTTGCAGAACAGAAAGAATATTTCAGTACCTTTAATATTGCCTTATGTATCTACCACATAACCCTTCTAACCACTGTTAAGAAAAACTTCAAAGTCTAAGTCCTACTGATTATACTTGAGCTATAACTTGAACTGTATATACCTACATTATTTACCATGTGCAGTCACTGGGAAAGGCTCTTCACTTTCATTATTCCATGTAAATCTCTCCAACAACTCTACACAACAGATACAACTTATTATCCCCATACAAACAAGTAAATTACTCTAAGGTCATATGGTGGGTGAGTGGAAGAGCCCATGTTCACAACTACCCTACTGTGTAACAGGGACACCAGTACACTCTTCAGTCTGAGAATCTAAAGGAAAATAAAGCAGCACTGTGGGTGTTTAAGATGTTTCTTCCTTTTTACTGTGTAATCTATATTTGAATGTTTTGATGGCATTTGTGACACATGGGAAAATGGAGGCAGGTATTTCCCATCAGAATGGCTTAATAAGTTCAAAACCCACAGTTGACATAATCCTTCTGCTTCCAACACTTATATATAATAGATAAGAAAGAATAACAAAAAATACCTAGAGACAAATGGAAACAAAAATACAACATATCAAAATCTATGTTTGCCAGCACAAATCTAAAAAGCTCTAACCAAGAACTGGATTTCCCTAATAAAGAATCAAATTTCAAAAACAAAATAAAAACAACTATAGATGCAGCAAAAGCAGTTCTAAGGGGGAAGTTTATAGCATATAGGCCTACTTCAAGACATGAGAAAAATCTCAAATAAACAATCTAACTCTACATTTAAAGAAACTAGAAAAAGAACAAGTGATACCCAGAGGTAGTAGGAGGAAATAATGAACACCAGAGCAAAAATAGAAGAAATAGAGACTAAAAATACAATATAAAAAAATCAATGAAACTTGGAATTGGTTCTTTGAAAACATACACAAAATAGACAACCCTTTAGCTAGCCTAACCAAGACAAACAGAGAGGTCAAAATAAATAAAATCAGAAATGAAAGAGAAGTTATACTGATACCACAGAAACATGAAGAATCATGAGATATATATACCAACAAATTGGACAACTATAAGTAATAAATAAAGCCCTACAAACATATAATGTCCCAACACTGAATCATGGAGTAATAAGAAACTTGAATTGATCAATTACTAGTAAGGAGATTGAATCAACAATCAAAAACCTCCAAATAGGACCAGACAGCTTCACTGGTAAATTCTTCCAAACATTCAAAGAAGATTTAATAACTATCCTTCTGAAATGCTTCCAAAAAATTGAAGATGAAAGAATGCTTCCAAACACATTTTATGAGGCTATCATCATCCTGATACCAAAACCACCACAAGAATACCAGTACACCTCAGAGAGCGGGGAAAAAACCTACCTACATGTCAATACCCTTGATGAGCAGAAATGCAAAAGTTCTCGGCAAAGTATTAGCCAACTGAATCCAACAACACATTGAAAGGATCATACTCAGTGGTCAAGTGGTAGTTTTCAAAGATGCAAGCATGGATCAACATTCACAAATCAATCAATGTGATACACCACATCAACAAAATGAAATATAAAAACCATATGATTATCTAAATAGATGCAGAAAAAGAATTTAATAAAATTCCACATCAATTTATAATAAAAACTCTCAGCAAAGTTGGGTATAGAGGGAACATACCTCAACATAATAAAGGCCATATACGACCAACCCACAGCCAGCATTATAGTCAATGACGAAAAGCTAAAAGGTTTTTCTCTAAGATGAGTAACAAGACAAGGATTCCCACACTCTTGCCACTTTATCTCAACATAGTATTGGAAGTCTTAGTCTTAGAAATTGGGTAATAAAAATAAATAAAAGACATCTAAATTGGAAAAGAACAAGTAAAACTGTCACTATTTGCAGATGACATGACACTATATATAGAAAACTCTAAAGATTCCATCAAAACTGTTAGAACTAATAAATGAATTCAGTAAAGTCATAGGATATGAAATCAATATACCGAAATTTATAGTCTTTCTATACACTAATGAATTCTCAGATAATTGTATTATTATAATTCAATAATACAATAATGAATTATCAGAAATATAAAATAAGAAAACAACCTTATTTACAATTGCATCAAAAAGAGTAAAATACCTAGGAATAAATTTACACAAAGGGGTAGAAAACTACAAGACACTGATGAAAGAAATTTAAAAAGACACAAATATATAGAAAGATATTCCATGTTTATGGATTAGAAGAATTCATATTGTTAAATGCAATCCCTCTCAAAATTCAAATGTCATATTTCATAGAACTAGAAAAAAATAATTCTAAAATTTGTGTGGAACTACAAATGATCCTAAATAGCCAAAGCAATCGTAAGAAAGAACAAAGATGGAGTTTTCAAGTTCCCTGACCTCAAACCATCCTATAAAGCTATAGTAATCAAAACAATATGGCATTGCCACAGAGCAGGCATGCATATTAATAGAACAAAATTGAGACCCCAGATATAAACTCACATTTATATGGACAATTAAGTTACAACAAAAGGAGCCAAGAACATATAATGGAGAAAGAAGAGTCTCTTCAATAAACAGTGTTGGGAAAACTGGACAACCATATGCAAAAGAATGAAATTACACCACTATCGTACACCACACACAAAAAGTAACTGAACATGGATTAATAACTTGAATGTAAGACCTGAAACCGCAAAATTCCTACAAGAAACCAGCTAGTAAGTTTCTCCACATTGGGCTTAGTGATGTTTCTGTGGATCTGATTACAAAGGCAAAGGAAACAAAAGGAAAAATAAACAAATGCAACTACATAAAATTTTAACACTTCTGAACAGCAAAGGAAACTATCATCAAATCAAAAAGGCAAAATACTAAATGGGAAAAAATATTTGTAAATCATACATCTGATAAGGAGTTAGTACTCAAAATATATGAAGAATTCATATAACTCACAATAAAAACAAAACAACCTGATTGAAAAGTGGGCAGGGTATTCGAAGAGACACCTTCCCAAAGAAAACACACAGGTGACCAACAGGCATATGAAAAGACACTCAGCATCACTAATTATTAGGAAGATACAAATCAAAACCACAACGCATTATCACTTCACATGTGTTTGGATGGCTTTCATCAATAAATCTGCCAACAAAAACTGTTAGACAGATTGTGGAGAGAAGAGAAACTTTGTACACTATTGGTAGGATTATAAATTGATGGAGCTATGAAAAACAATAGGAAGATTCCTCAAAAATTAAGAATAGAACTACCATGTAGTCCATCTATTCCATATCTAGGCATTTATGCAAAGAATAGAAAACACTAATTTGAAAAGATATATGCACATCCATGTTAATTGTAGCATTATTCACAAAAGTCAAGATATGGAAACTTTTAAGCGTTCATCTATGGATGAATGTATAAAATGGAATACTACTCAGCCACAAAAAAGAATGAAGTCTTGCCATTTGTGACAAAATGAATGAACCCTTAGGGTCTGATACTTTGTAGTGCATCTAGACGTTGAATTATAATATTACATACATGACACTTATATTTAAAAAAAGAAAACAAAACAACAAATCAGAAAGATGTATCAGGGCTCCAGGCAAGCCTAACTTTTCTGTAGATCAAAAAAGGAACAAAAATCTAAAACAATGGTGGAGGGGAGTGAGGATGCTCAAACCAGGGCCTATCAGATACTGGTGGTGATAATGCTGCTCCTACAGGAAAACAGGGACTAATAGCACCCCAGGCCATGCAGGTGACTAGAGTTAAGTTCATTGAAACCAGAAGCTCAAAGACAGTTCTCCACTGCTCCTGAAAGGAAAACTTTCAGAATGCTGCTGACTGAGGCCTGAGGATTCAGCTGTTAGAATTCAAGGTTCCAGCCAAATGAGAAAAACCACACTTTCATCTGGCACTGTGAACGAATCAGCTATATATCCCCAGTACCATGAGAAATAATGGATAATTATTAAAACCCTGTTCTTAAATATGGTGCAGGGGACTGAGTGAAGGCAACAGCAGACTTTCTAGGCAAAAAGAGGGAAGTACAAAGGAAAAGAGCAAGAGAAAAACCAAACTCCCCTTTTAAAATGTGCTTATAACCCCAAACTGCAAAATACACAGAAAACTAATGCTGACAAAGAAAATTATAAGAAAGCTAATTAATTAATTTTTAAAGCTGCTCTCAATGAAATCAGTGTCATAAAACACTTTAACAAAGAGTTTATATGTGGTTAGTGTGGGCCAAAAGCAACAACTTTTAAATATATAAAATAATAAATAATGAAATATAAATCCCCAGAAATGAAGCAGGGTGCTTATGAAAAATAATTAACTGGGAATCTTGAAGAGGAAAAAAAATCAGAAAAAAAAATTTAAATAATGGGATAAATTCTAGACTTGACTGAAAAGAGTTAGTAAATTTGAGCAGCCCTAACATGTATTCAATAGGAGTTCCAAACTAAGAGAATTAAAGAAATAACATGAGAATTTTTCAGAACTGAAGAAAGGCAAGGAGTCTTCAGGTCCAATGTGAGCTCTAAGTACTGAGCAGGATAAGGAAGAATAAATCTATACCCAGATGAAAAAACAATTTAAAAGCTGCCCCAAATGACAGATGACCTACAAAATAATGACTATTAAGCTAGCAACAAAACTTTCATTAGCAACAATATGAGCCAAAAGACAATGGAATGATATTTGCAAAGTGCTCAGGGAAAGAAACAGTAGGCTTCAAATTTAATACACAGCTAAACATTTAATTAAGAGTAAGGGCAAAATAAAGGGTTTTTTTTTACACTTATAAAAATAAGAGCTTACCACCCACACGTGCTCATTAAAAGAATTATTACTAAAGAATATGTTTCAGCTAGAAGGAAAAGGAAGCCAGAGTGAAGGTAAACATGAGTGACTTGCAGAAATCACCAACGTCCAATACCCACCACCTCCACATCCACCCCCTCCTCTCCGACCCGTTAGAGAATAACATTTTCCTGTCCCTCTTGAAGTCAGGCTTGGCCATGTATCTTGATTCGCCAAGGAAATGTGAGCAAAAGTGACATATAATTCTCTTGTATGGAAGCTTTAAGAGCACACATGGATCATCCAACTCCCTCCCCTTTGCCCCAGCCAATGCACTTGTCCAGATGGGGCAGCTGTTTCAGGGGGCTTCAGAATGCAGGAGCTGGACCTCAGCCTCTGGCCAACCTGGAATAGAAGCAAGAAATAAGGCTTCCTTGTTTAAGACACTACTTTTATTAAGTTGTTTGTTACCACAATATTATGACTGATGCAAAGGACAATTACACAAAATTGGAAGGGTTACAGAAACTGATCAAATATGCTGCAAAATTAACTAAAAATCAATGATAAAAGTTCTAATTCTTAACGAGCATCTAAATCTCTAGGCATCAATAAGAAAAATGTTCAAAAGATAAGTTAAAGTATGTTCTAGAAGACAATTTATTCAGAAATACTGAATAAACTTAAGCTTTGTTTAAAAATATATAGATAAGTACACATGTTTATAATTTAAGGATACTCAATAGAAGAAAAGAAAGGCAACCTAAAGCTTCCAAATGGCAGGCTAGAGAAGGGAGAGAATACTGAAATCTCACCTAATCAATGTGAAATTAGGAGAAGGAGAGAAGGCATTTTCTTTGCCTTTCTTTCTTCCTGAAAGAGGCAAAGAAAATGATGATAAACAGAAATCATAAGAGAATGTGGCAGAAATAGGTCTAAATATTAAAATTACAATAAAAGGAAAGGAGTAAAGTAATACATTAAAACAAGGGTCCCCAACCTCCTGGCTGAGAACTGGTACCCATCCAGGCCTGTTAGGAACCTGGCCGCACAGCAGGAGGTGAGCTTGAATGGAGTGCGATTGGATCATCCCCAAACCAACTCCCATCCAGTCCATGGAAAAAACTGTCTTCCACAAAACCGGTCCCTGAGGCCAAAAATGGTGGGATTAAAAGACTGGATTAAAGTGAATCTAATCAGATTGAATTTTTTAAATATAGTCATTTTCTTCTTCATGAAAAACATACCCAAAACAAAGCCACACAAACAGAGACACTGGAAAAATGTTACACTGGACTAATAGTCATTGTTATGGGCTAAATTGTGTTTTCCTGCTCCAGGTTCATAGGTCGAAGTCTTGCCCCAGCACCAACAGTCAGATACGGGGGTTTAGAGAGAAGTAATTAAGTTAAAACGAGGTCATTGAGGTGGGGCCTAATCCAATGTTACCAACATTCTTACAAGACGAAACTACACAGTCAAATACAGGGAAAAGATGATGTGAAGACACAGGAAGCAGCAACGATCCAAACATAAGCCGAAGAGAGAGGTCTCAGAAGAAGCCAGCCCTGTCATCACCTCAGTCTCTAACATGAAGCCTCCAGACTGCAAAAAAAGAAATTTCTGTTGTTCAAGCCACCCAGTCTGAGGTACTTTGTTATGGCTGCTCCAGAAAACTAATGCACTAATCAAAAAGAAACTGGTGTGGCGACGTATATATCAGACTCAAATAGAACTCAAGTGAGAACACACTAGTAGCATTAAAGAGAAACATCAACCATGAAAAAACACCAGTCTGCTAAAACATCAAGTCATTCTCCCCTGAACTTTCCCCAGTCGAGCTTTGGTTCCAACCCTTCTGAAAAAAATCACTGTGGTCAGTGTTACCAAAGACCTGGAAACACCAATGGTCAGTTTCCCATCGTCACCCTCCACCTGTTCACTTTTCTCCCGTGACACAGTGTTCCTCAACCCCCGCCCCCACCCCACTCTGCCTTTCCCCAACATTAACACAGCAGGGGTGCTGGTTGCCTCCTCAGAACAGCTGCATTGGTTGCAAGAGGCTTAGGTGTAGGGTAGAAATAATTGCAGTCCCCCATAGTAGAGGGCGGCAGGGGGAGGTGGGGCAGGGAGCGGATGGAACAGGAAATGAACAACGGACACAATAATGAATAGGCACAACCAGGTTACTACTATAAGGAGAACCCTTCATTTCTGCCTCTGTACCTGATCCTCCCAACTCTTTCCCCTCTTGGTAAGTGATAATCCCATTCACTCAGTTGTTGGGGCAAAATTCTTAGGACCATCCTTGATTCCTCCTCTTGCTCTTCTATCTGACACCCAATTCATCAGCAGATCCAGTGGGCCAAATTTCCAAAGTCTATTCCAAATTCTCCCATTTTTCCCATTACCTCGGTAGTGCAAACCACTGTCACCTCTCTCGCCTTGATTGTCACATTAGCCTCCAGCTCCCATTGCTTCAGGACAGCTAGTTCCCAGCAAAGCGCACACAGGTACCCTTTCAAAATAAAAGTCCTCTCCTGTCACTCTCTCCTCGTTGCAGTTCTTTAAACACACAAGTCTTGGTCCCTCAACACAACATGCTCCTTCCTTGGGGCTCTTTCCCTCCTCTCTTCCCCAGACAACAGTGACTCACCTCCTTGCTTTGTTCAGTCCTTCTCTAGCATCACCCCTCAGGGTGCCTTCTCTGACCACCCCCTGCCACAGCAGCCCCCCTTCCCCACCTGTCATCTTTCTCCCATCACCCTGCTTTATTCTTCTCCACAGCACTGGCAGCTACCTGACATAAGACATGGACTGTTTATGATGAATCGTCTGTCCCCCTGTCTCCCACAGTGGGATACAAGTTCCCTGAAAGCATGTATTCATCTGCTCTGTTCACTCCTTTATTCACAGTACCTAGAACAGTGCTGAGAACATCAGAAATACTTGAGAAAATTTGTTGACAAAATCAATACATAAGTCAGTGAATTGACCATGATATTCCATGCACCTAACTGTAAGAAAACATGAAATGATTCTCTTTTGAACCCTTTCTAGTTAGCAAGGCCTTGAAATATATAAGCAAAATCTGTCAGAATCGAAGAGATAATTCTCAAGTTATGCCCTTCTTTGTAGCAAGTATAATGGATAAATCAGATCTTAAAACAGAGTAAGGAGATGTGGACAGCAAATTCATGCTTTATCTAAGATATGCATAAAACCTTATATTCCCAGAATACATTTGCCATATACAGACACATCGATAAAAATAATGCTATACTAAATCAGAAAGGAAGCCCTAACAAATTTTAACAAATATGTATCAAACAGCCTTTGTTTTCTGAACACAGTATAATTTAAATCAAAGTCAACAATAAAACTATAGTAAGTTAAGAAACATATGTTTGGAAATTCAAAATTGAACCTCTAAATATCCACATACAAAAAATCAGAAAAGAAGTTAGTGAAGATGCTACAAGTATTACATTTTAACACTTGCAATATGTATCTAAAGTATTAGAGTTACATGTAGGCCCATGGATGAATTTGTTATAAAACAATCAATATTTTTAAGACACACGTGTTAACTAGACAATGGAAATTCTTCCATAACATATCCTTTATCAAATTGTCGTGCTGTACATTGTAAATATCTTACAACCTTATTGTTAATTATACC
The DNA here is from genome assembly GCF_014824575.4 of Sturnira hondurensis. Taxonomy (NCBI): domain Eukaryota; kingdom Metazoa; phylum Chordata; class Mammalia; order Chiroptera; family Phyllostomidae; genus Sturnira; species Sturnira hondurensis. Next base: position 5,460,726 of record NW_028074503.1, read on the forward strand.
ACAATAAAGCTAAAATTAATTAATTACCTAAGTAATTAAGCATTCAAATCAAGATACTAGAAGAACCGAGAACACCTTAAAAGTATATATGGAAGGGAGCTCTGGGCAAGATGGACACACAGGTAGAAACCTTTCGCTTCCTTGCACAACCAAAAGGAGGATAACAACCAATCCAAAAACAATAAACAACCACACGTGCCAGAAAAAAACAAACTGAATGGAACTCCAACAGCCAAGGAGTTCAAGAAACAGTCAACCACAACAACCAAACCGGTAAGAAACTGTGGTGAAGCAGTGGACCACCTCAGTGGGGCCGGCTGAAGGTGAAACTGGGACTCAGAGCTGGCAGTGGACTGAAGCTGGGGTTGCCGCGGCAGGAGAAACTCCCAGTCTCACAGGAGAGTTAACGTTGGAAAGTGCACTAGAGACTAGCGGGCTGCACTGTTTCCTCTCTGGCCCCTCCCCAACAGGCAGCCCCTCAGAGCAGCAAGGAGGGTTGCCCTGACTAGGTGAATTCCTAAGGCCCCACCCCCTTGCACTTTATCAGGGTCCTCGAGCAAAGAAATACAGCCCCAAAAGAAAGAACAGAGCAAAACCTCAGAAAGAGAACTAAGCAAGGAGGAGATGGCCAACCTATCTGATGGAGAATTTAGAGCCCTGGTAGTCAAAATGCTCACAGAACTGATTGAGCTTGGTTGAAAAATGAAAAAATGAATGAAGAATACCCAAAGCGAAGTAAGGCAGAATGTTCAGGGAACCAACAATGACAGGAAGGAAACCAGGACTCAAAGCAATGATTTGGAACAGAAGAGAAATATAAACATTCATCCGGAACAAAATGAAGAAACAAGAATGCAAAAAAGTGAAGAGAGTCTTATAAACCTCTGGGACAACCTGAAACGTTCTAGTATCTGAATCATAAGGGTGCCAGAAGGAGAAGAACAACAGTAAGAAATTGAAAACTTATTTGAACAAATAATCAAGGAGAACATCCTCAATCTGGAGAAGGAAATAGATTTCCAGGAAGTCCAGGAAGCCCAGAGAATCCCAAAGAAGTTGGACCCAAGAAGGAACACACCAAGGCACATCATCATTAAGTTACCCAAGATTAAAGATAAGGAGAGAATTCTAAAAGCAGCAAGAGGAAGGGAGAGAGTTACCTACAAAGGAGTTCCCATAAGGCTATCAGCTGATTTCTCAAAAGAGACCTTACAGGCAAGAAGAGGCTGGAAAGAAGTATTTGAAGTCATGAAAGGCAAGGACTTACCTCCAAGATTATGCTATCCAGCAAAGCTATCATTTAGAATGGAAGGGCAGATAAAGTGCTTCCCAGATAAGGTCAAATTAAAGGAGTTCCTCATCACCAAGCCATTATTATGTGAAATGTTAAAGGGACTTATCTAAGAAAAAGGAGATGATGAAAAACATGAACTATACAATGATAACAAACTCACAACTGTCAACAAATGAACCTAAAAGAAAAGAAAAACAACGAAAACAAAAGCTAAGCAAGCAACTACAACAGGAACAGAATCAGAGAAATGGACATCACATGGAGGAATTTCAGTGGGGAGGGGGAGGGGAGGAATGGGGCTAACAGGTACAGGGAAGAAAAGGCATAATTAGTAGGCATAAAAGAGACAGGGAGAGATCAAAATAGTATAGGAACCAGAACTCAAAGAACTTATATGTACAACCCATGGACATGAACTAAGGGTGAGGGGAATGCTGGAGAGCTGGGGGGTGCAGGGCAGAGGGGGGTAAAGGGGGAAATTGGGAAAACTATAATAGCATAATCAATAAAAACTACTGTAAAAAAATAAAGCAAACAGTGATTAACAAGGAAAAAGTATATATGGAAAAATAAAATGTAAAAGAAGGCATTTTTCTCCTTTAAAACAAGGGGCACATCTAGTTGTATGAATGAAGTTTAACAAACCAAGAAATTTATAATACCCATTTGAAACAAAAACTATTTCAAAAAATAAGTGAGAGAGACAAGCAACTAAGTTCACAAGATTACTATAATACATACCCTAAGAAAACAAAGATAGTAGAAGGAAAGGTAGAAAAGCAAACAAAACAAAAATAGAGGAGAAGACTGATAATTCATTAAAAGTAAAAGCTTTTCTACATCAAAAGATACCATTAACAAAATGAAAAATCTCCCCCCAGGCTGGAAGAAGTTATATATATATAAACTTATCATAAATATAATATATATCACACAAAGAACTATGTGAAAAACAAAATCCAAAAGGACAAACTTAGAAGAAAATGAACAAAGTACATATCCCAACAATTCACCAGAGAAGAAACTAGAATTGACTACAAACTTATGAAGAAATGCTCAATCTCATTTACAATTAAAGAAATGCAAAGTAAAACAACCAGATGCCCTTTCATTCCCAACACGCTGGAAAATCTAAAAGCCTCGCAGAACCTCAAGTTGAAGAGAATGTAGAGAAAGCTGGAGCCGTGTTCACCTCTGGTGAGCATGCAAACTAGTTCTACCACTTGGAAGAACAATATGGCAATAGTCAGTGAAGACAGCATGTGTGACAATGTAACAGTTGCAATTCTTGGTGTGTAATCCAGATAAAGTCTCTAGTATGTTTGCCCAAGAAGACATGCACAAGAGTGATCATTGTAGCTCTTTTTACTGTAGCAAGAGAAAAAATTGGAAACAATTTAATGTTCATTAAGAGCAAATTGGATAAATAAATTACAGTTTATTTATACGAAGGACTTTATACAGCAAACAAAATACATGGATTAGAGCTGCATTTATCAGCGTAGATAAATCTCAAAAACATTAGATTGAGCAAAAAAAAGGTCAGTTAAAGAATGCCAATATATTATCAGTATAAAGATTGAAAACATGCAAAACTACAGTATTTAGTGTTTGTATGTAGTGATTCTAGTAATAATATAAAAATATACATAGGAAATGAAAAGGATAATTCAAGGTAGTGGTAACATCTAGGGAGTGAGAGAGTGTTGTATCAAGGAGAGGAACACAGCAGGCTTTAACTATGTACATTTGAGGATACAGACAGAAAGAGATTAGATGGATTGATACGATGACATGATATGATATAGATACGAATACAGTATTTTTATTTCGCTTAAAAAAGATTCCAAGCAAATTTGACAAAATGTTAATATTTGGTAAAGTTTCATGATAAGAGGGTTTGTTACATTACTCTCTGATTTTTTCTGTATATTTAGACTATTGCATAATAAAATAAAAATAAAGTTGGAGGCAAGAAGTGGCAAGAAGAAGGACTAAAGGAACAGAGGGTGATTATCAAGAAATTGAGAGGAGGGAAAGTATGAGAAGGTAAAATCAAAAAGAACAGCCAAACAGACAATGCAGGTGAACAGGAAATGGGCAAAAGAAAGCACTGCCAGCTGCCCTGCGAGGGGACGAAGGCACGCCACACCATTTCACTCTTCCTTCCACTGCTGCCTCCACCCACCCAACTGCTCCCCACAAAACAGGGCTGGTGGCGGGAGGACCCAGGGTTGCGTGACCCCAGCCACGCTCACCTCTGCTCTCTTTACCCCCAACAGCTGGGTCTGTGTTAGAGCCTGGGCAGTGAGACCTGGGGAAATCAGCACAGTGTTTTTTTTTTCTATGACTCCGGAAACGTGAATGATGAGAAAGGCATGTTAGCACTCCAAAGACTTTTTCCCAGCCATAGGAAATCTATTCGAGCAATGCCAACTATAAGAAGCTATTGAGTGTTTCATTCTAGGAGGTAAAACAATTCTTACTTTTAGGAGAAATTTTACTGTGAAAAGGAGAAATTACGGGGCTAGGAGAAATTGTACCATCAGCTGTGTTTACACAGTACAAAGTAGAATTTACCATCGTTAGCCCCCAGATATTACCCATCTCTGACTTTCTGTCTCCTTCCTCGGGTTTGGAAAGTGTGAGGCCAGCTTGGGCTCTCGTTTATCTCCTACATTCCTTCAGTTATCAAGTCCTGTTAATTTGCTTCTTTTCATCATATCTCATGTGTATCCCCATCTCTTATCTTTGGTCTCCAGACCTGGAGCTGCTCTCCCTGAAAGACACCCTCTGTGCCATTGTCTAATAAAGGTTTTTGTAGCCCAGCGCTGATCATTTTAGACCTTTCCTCAGAAAACTCAAATGGTACACCTATGTGTCACAGCAGAGCTCAAACTCTCCACTCTGGGAGTCAAAGGGAGCCAGCTAGGTATGGACCCTTATCTCTTGCAGCTGCTTCCCTTGGCTAGTTCCAGCACTCTGCTCCCACGCTGTGCCCTGCCAAATGGCCATTCTTAAGCACTCCCTGCCTTTTCCACCTCTGAATAGTTGCCGAGACAGTTCCCTCTACTTTCTCTTTCCCCTTCCCCACCTGGGGAAATCCAATCCAGCCTTCAAGGTCCAGCTGAAGTCTCATGGAGTCCCTCTAAAGCAAGTTCTACCAGCCTCGGGACTGGCAGGTGCTGACTATAAAAATCACAAAGGGCTAGAGTATCTTTTCCAATTCAGTGCTATATTTCTGGGCCTACCTAGCAGAGTGCCTTACATATAATAGGTATTCAGTGATATTCAAATGAATGCGTGTAAACATACACTTGTGTAATCACAAAACCCCATGCATTTGTATAATCACAAAATTGATCTAAATCTAATTTTAACTCTGAACTTCTGTCACTTGGTAGGCCCTCAATATGTAGTGGTGTGAACTAATTGATGACTGAGTGAATAAATGGATTTTCCTATACTTTGCCATTGAGTGAGGCACCATAAGTCCCTATATATCATTGTCAGCTGGCGTATGCTCCTGTTCATGCCTTTGCTCGAGATCTTAGTAATACATTTCTAAGTTCTGAGAGCAACTGATAAACAATAATTTTATTTAATATGGCCCTACAGGGAAAACATAAATGCAAGAATCTGTACACATATAAATGCAGTGTACTTTACATCGCAACAAACGATGTGAATCACATAATTTAATGTTACTCTACTTTTTATTGTTCACTGGACTCTCTTGCCTGAGTTGATACCTTTACCTACAATGGAAACAACACCTGATGATTACTGGCCACTGAAATCTTTTGAAAAAATATCACCCAATCTCCCTCCCTAGGACTAATAGCATCTTTCCCCACAAATGGCTGCTGCAGGTGATTAGGTCATGCTTTCTTGGAGTATTCTATCTTTCATTTATAATTTTTTAATTAACCCAATTCTTTCTAATGGTAAGTCTAGTATCTTGAACAGCAGAAATAAATTGTATTGCCATATGACTTAATTCATTGTTGAAAAGAGACGGGAAAGCTTGTGTGGGTGGAAAGCGATCAATAAATCAACAGATCCCGCTGCCCTTTACGGCTCCTCCTCCCAGAGGAGCCGTCGCAGTGCAGGGACGGCCAGGGCCTCCAGCGCCCTCCTGCTTCTGCACATCTAACTGAGAAAATGACCATGCGAAAATGGAACTCAATTTTTTAAAATGTCAATCTACTGATATTACTTCCAATATAATATTTTCTCCCACGCAGCATTAAAAATATATATGCACTAAACCTTCCGTCAGCTTAGAAAAGAGGCTAACAAAGTTTCACTCTATTTCAATAAGAGTGAGTCAATTTAGGGGCCTTTGCTGTGTCTAGAGGCAAGAATTTTTTCCTGGGGTTATCACAATGCCTTGGGTGTCAATCAAAGAGCCACACTCAGAGGACCAAGAGACTATCAGATGAGATCCATCATGAGGCTGAATTTTGGTGTGTATTTGTAAATGATTTCTTCAGCTGGGTCATCAATCACAAAGTCATCTGCATAGAGAGGATACCTCATTATTGTTCTATGGGGCTCCAATTAAGCAGGACATGACAAACAGCTATCATGTTGACAATCCATCTGAGTAGTCAGCAATTACCACAATTCGTGACCATGAGAGGGACCTGGGCCTCTCTGCTTCCTCTTCAGGTGAAGGCTGACGGGAATGAAAGATTTACTTCAAACAGCTTTCTGAGCATCTTGCATCTCACCAAGAAGTCCCCTCGCAAAACAGTCATAGGCCCCCAATTCAATGTCTCATGTAGAATCATGAGTCAATGTCAACTTTAAATTTCTCTATGCATGCAGATAGTTTGACACTAACACTATGCTTTTCCATGCAAAATAACAACAACAATAATAATAATAATAAATTTTTATTCACTCCCAGAGCTCTTAAGAAGCCTTAAGCTTTGCATCAGCCCAAGCTCAGAAAGGTAACCAAGTTTAAGTGCAGTACTTAGTAGAAGTACAAATCATTGACTTAATTTTCATATTTACACAGAAGTGTTCAGTCCCCACCACACGGAGGGAGTTGCACCACTCCACAGGAACGATAGGTGTTCTCAGATCTTCCGGGAGACCGGCAGAGTGGCGGTTAAGCTGCCTTTGATTGACTAAGGTGATTTGATTTCCACTAATAACTCACAAGAGCTGTTAGGAAAATTGGATGGTATTTATAATTCTAATTTGTTTTACTCTGTGACTCTAGGAAACCTCATTGTGGTAAATATATTGAAATGTCAGGGCTATCACTTGCCACACAAACTTTATTTTATTTTTTCCCCACTGAACAAATGCCAACAGCTTAGCCTGCTGAGCCCAAGCTTATGTGAACTAGTGATCCTGGCAGCCGTTGGCAGTTCCGAGTGGCCATTTGGCCCACCCAAGCTTACACTGCATAGATTCCCCGGGCCGGCCTCCAACTTCAGGGTAGTCAGAGACTTTCCACGCTGCTGGGGCCCCGTGTCATCCCGCAGCAGCGGGCTGCTTCCTAAGAACCTGGCTCCTCCAACCGTTCCAAGAGCGAAACTTGAATACTGTGTTGGCAGCCTTGCAGCACTATTCACTCTCTCCCCATGGCTGAAGAAACTTTTTGAAAATGCTGGGAGCACTGGTTTGGAATCTTCATCCAGAACGACTTTGAGGAAAGCTGCCCTGAAAGTTGAGACTGACTTCTTTGGCTAGCTCTGCCGAGAAGCCAGGCACCATTATTCGGCACAGTACATGCATAGGGGGATATGGCTCCAAGGACAACGGTTCAGGTAATGACAGACAGTTCAGTTGCACCAGTAGCTTCTCCATCAACAGAACTTTAGTCCTGTAAGTGCAAACACAGACACAGACACAGTGAGGAGTTCCAGGAATACTAAACTGCTGTTCACAGCTTTCCCCATTCATTGGTAAATCTGACCAGATAACACAATGACTGTGTGTCTTTTTTAAAGTGTGTTGTTGTTTAATTTCTTATGGATTTATGTTACATTTCTGTGACATGCCTGTCTTCCAAATAAAACAAAGTAGGTGCAATGAAAGGCAATTGGCCAACCAAGCAATATAGACAGTGAACCAGCATTCTATGATGCTTTCTTTTATCAGCACAAGTTCAGTTCTCAGTGCTTCAGTTTCTGTGTCTGAACAAAATTAAGTTTTATAATACCATATCCTGGCTTGGATTCGCTTTCACTGTAAGGAATATTCCTTTTTGAAGATGTTATTTATTTATTTTTAGAGAGAAGGGTAGGGAGGGAGAAGGAGAGGGAGAGAAACATCGATATGTGGTTGCCTCTAGCACACCCCCAACCAGGGACCCAGCTTGCACACGCCCTGACTGGGAATCGAACCAGCGACCATTTGGTTTGCAGGCCAGTACTCAATCCACACCAGCCAAGGCAGGAATGTATTTTTTAAATTACTTTGTTTCAGTTTGCTTTTGATTTGAAAGGCATGCGAGTTTTCTATTTAATTTACTTTAATTATGCAAAACATACATGGATCAAGAGTTGACCCTAAAAAGCACTGGACCCATCTGTTCTATCCCTTCTCCCCTCACTCCCCAGAGGTAACCATTTTTACTAGCTTTTGGTTTATCCTTCCATTATTTAAGTAGCAGAAAATATATTTATATATTCATATCCCATACCCCTCTTAGATATAGGGTAGTTTATCAGATGCACTGTTGTGTACTTCAGCATTTCCATTTGTGCAGGAGATCACTCCAGAGCAGTGTGTACATAGATATTTCACACTTATTTTTACAGATGCATAGTATTCTGTTGTGATATTGTACACAATTCATCTAAGCCTTTATTGCTAGACAGTGGATTTTTTCTAGTCTTTTGAAATGATAAGCAGTGCTTGACTCAACAAAGGTCGGCTAGTAAAGTACCAAAAAGTTAAGTAACTTACACACAAAGTTCTGTTTTTATGAGTTCCAAGGGAAGGACCCAGAAATCTCACTCTTCAGGTTACTTGTAAACTGAGACCTGCAAAAGAATCCCTTTTGGAATGTGGAGCTACTACACATAGATTGGCCTTCCTATTCCTACGTGGGGCTCTCATAGCCCATCATCTCCCCTTGCTGTATCTGCATGCAGGAGGCCCACCTGATAGCCATTCTCAGTGGCTTTTCCTCTGGGTTCCCCCTCTGCCTCTGGCTGTTGCTCCAAAGAGTTGACTTTTTTGAATTGTCAAAGAAAGAATCCCCCCACATCTAGTTGATTAACACATCCATCACCTCATTTATTTATCCTTTTTTTTTTTTTGGTGAGAACATATAAGTTCTACCCTCTTAACAAATTTCAGTTATACAGTACAATGTTCTCAAGTACACTTACCAAGTTGTACGTTAAATCCCTCTTACTAAACTCTCCCTATTTCATCCATACCCACCCCCCGACACCCACCAGCTCCTGGAAACCACTGTCCTCTTCTAAGAGTTTGACTTTTCTTTAACATTCCACATGTGAAGCCATGCACTCTTTGTTTTTCTCTGTTTGACTTATTTCACTTAGCACTATACCTTCAAGGCCCATCCATTTTGTTATAAATGGCAAGATTTCATTCTTTCTCATGGCTGAATAATATTTCATTGTGTGTGTATATATATCACATTTCCTTTATCCAAGGTTGCTTTCATATTGTGGCTATTGTGAATAATGCTTCAATGAACATGGGAATGCAAATATCACTTTGATACCCTGTTTTCATTTCTTTGAATATATACCCAGAAATGGTAAATGTTATGGTAGTTCTATTTTTATTTTTTTAGAAACCTCCATGTTTTTTCCCACAGTGGCTGCACCAGTTTACATTCCCACCAACAGTGCACAAGGGTTCCCTTTTCTCCACATCTTCACCAACGTTTGTTATCTCATAGCTTTTGATGACAGCCATTTAACATGTCTGAAGCAATGTTTCATTGTGATTTTGGTTTGTATTTTCCTGGTGATTAGTGATGTTGAGACCTATTCACGTAGCTGTTTGCCATTTGTAGGCCTTCTTTGAAAAAACATCTGTTCAGTTCCTCTGACCCTTTTTTTTAATCAGAATGCTGTTTTTTCTCTTGAGTTATATGTGTTTTTATATGTTTTGGACATTTACTCTTTATCATATATGTGGTTTGCAAATATTTTCTCCCATTCCATAGATTACCTTCTCATTTTGTTTATGATTTTCTTTTCTGTGCAGAAGCTTTTTAGTTCCACATGTTTATTTTTGCTTTATTTGCCTTTGCTTTTAGGGTAATATCAAAAAAAAAAAACCATTGCCAAGACCAATGTCAAGAAGCTTACTCATTATATTTTCTTCTGGGATTTTTTTTTGTTTTGGGTTTTACAGTCAAGTCTTTAAAACATAAAATAAATTAATTTTTAATTTTATTTCTATGAATTCAATTGGTTTATTCACCACTTCACAGAACCCTACACCTGGGATACATAGTTTGAAATCATTCACTATATATTAAAAGAAATTACATTGCTCAGTCTTTCAGCTGTTTAGATCCCTGTGTAATGGTTTTCCAGCACCCAGCTGTCATAAATCTTCCCCATATGCCATCTGAAAAGAGATGAGTTGCAAGTTCTATTGCTGGACCTCCTGCCTTGCAATTTGATATCAATTAGATAATGTTGGCAAAATGATCAAGAAGAGCAAAAATGTAAGTTATGGCTGAACTACCATTCTCCAGTTTTTTTAACAACTTACTATAGAATATGAGGTCACATCCTCTTAACCTTTCCAGAAAACATGTTGAGTTTCTTGATTCTATTTTATTTTAGTCTTTTTTTCTGTGAATCAATTATCAAATTAAAATCAAAGTAGAAAACTTTCAGCTGCATATTTACTTGCCCTGATTCTAGAAGAAAAATCTGTCTTTTTCTGTCAAAGTTGGTCTAAAATACTATGCTGCTTTTACAGAATATTCCAGAACCTCCTTGTGATACTGTGTTGTTGCTAGCTGTGTAACTCTAGACTTGATATAATGGTTGCAGTAACCTCACCTGCTCATTTAGTCCACAGTTATATATGAATGTGACATAAAGTCACAGAACATCGAGAGATAAAGATAAAGTTCCTGCCTTGAGAATACCTCACTCTCATCGGGGAGATGCCACAAAATCAAAAAGTCATCATGCAATAAATAGTTAAATGCTATTAGAAAATAAAGCACCAAGTTTCTCTGATCACTTTCTACCTAACCAGACATTGTTTTTATAGTAGAAAAAATACATTTTATTACTTTCAAAAGTCTTCAGAGTTGAGTATGTGCCCGTCGCCCAAGTACTGATTGTTTGGAACTCCAGAAACTTGGCGTCTGAAGTTCAGGGGAGCAGGGGTCCTCCATCCTTGACCATTTTTCAAGTAGACTGGAAATGTTACTTCCCTTTGGAGTTTGCAACTCCTGAGTGCTTGCATCTTCTCATCCTCAAAGCAAAGCAAAAACAAATGAGCACAAAGTAAAGGAAGTTTTTTATCACAGGTGGCAAACACAAGGCCTAAGGGCCAAATCCGGACCTCCACCTTGTTTTATCCGCAGCATCTTGTTTCTACCCAGAGGCAGTGCAGAGCTCTTGCTTAACTGTTAAGGAGTAGTTATATTCATACAGTCCTAACATTGCAGTCAGCCCTTTGAAGGCAGCCACAAGGCTGATGTGGTCCCCGGTGAAAGTGAGTTTGACACCCCCGGTTTATATTATCATTGCTAGACACAAGTGCAAATCCCCATGACTGCATGTTTCTGGTAAGTTCTCTTTTCAACTAATCGCACCAATGCATGGATCTTGGAAAATGCTGTGGTTTCTTTCTAACCTCTACAGCTTCTCTCATTTATTGATGGCCTTGTAAGTAATGTCCTGGGCTGAGTACCTGAGGAAGAGGAAAAGTTCACTTAACATTAAAGAATAAACAGTTGGCCAGAGAGGAACTCTGCCATAGACCTCTAACAGAAAATATTTGTTTCATTAGGAAATGTCGACATTCAAAAATCCAAGTCCAACGTGACCAATTTATGGATAGGAAATAAATCCAAAATGGTGCCATCAACTCTAACATGATTAAATGTCTCATCATTTAATACCTGCTTCAGGATTGTGACGAACTACTTCAGATACACTTCATTTTTCATATATTCTCAGGAAAAAAACCCTAAAATTTAGCACATCTCCTATAAGATTTAAAACATCATAATCTTTTCTCACTTCTCAAGAGAATACTCTTTGGTACAGATGTTGAGAAAAATGTGAGCTGTGGGGAGTGATTTGACAGTTGGTGTATGGAAAAGCCTCAAAGAGTGAAGTATTTTGATATAACTTAAGTCACATGAGACTGGATCAACTTCTGGAATCAGCCTCATTGAAATGGAACTACCTGAGATTCTATTCAAGATTTCCCATCAAGAAAAATAAGCTCAAAACTTTCATCAGTAGCAATGTCCCCGCAATGTAGCCATGAAAGGTAATTATCTAACCTCAGTTTCCTGTCCAGTTTCAAAATCTCTCTCAGAATATATGTTGTCCCTTTTCTATCATATTAGACACTGCTTTCTTGTCACATATTAAATGTTATCTAACATCTAATTTCTCTTCAGTCATAAAAAAATTAAAACATCATTTTCTATTCCAAACAAAAATACATGTGAAATGCCTCTTATTCTCTCCCAATGGTTGTTCTCAGCTCTTTTTAAATTCAAATTTGAATAATCCTTCCATTATTGTGAATAAGAAGTCCACAGTTGGAGGAAATCACAAGACAGAAGCAAGGGAAACATGGCTTCCCTCCCAGCCCACCTCCTCGCACATACCACGGCGAAAATTACAGCTAACCTACGAACCAACTATCACCCAGAATTGTCAGAAATTGAGCTGCATGGAACTCCAACAACCAAAAAATTAAAGAAACCATATTCATCCAGATGAGTAGGGAGGGCAGAGATGCGGAGACTCGGAGACAGGAGGCGTGGAAAAAGTGGTCCCACACCCACATGTGGTGGATAAAAATCAGGAGGCATACCTCAGGAGTGAGGGGTCCAAGTCCCTCACCAGACCACCCAGCCCAGGGTTCCAGTGCCAGGAAGGTAAGTCCCCATAATCTCTGGCTATAAAAACTAGTGGCAGCTGTGACAGTGGAAGAAACGGCAAGAGTCTCAGGAGTTTCCTCTTAAAGGGCCCACAGTGGACTTAGGAATTATGCTGACTCACTTGCCCTGGGCTCCAGCACCAGGCAGCAGCTGGAAGGGCACCAGTGGCATATGGGGAGAAAGTGAAATGCCTGGCATCAGAGTGAGTGCCAGGGGACACCTTCCTCCCAGACAAAACTCCAGAGGCCAGGCAGTGGTCACTGTCCTTTTTCTGAGCCCTCCCCCACACAGAGCCATGAATAGCCACACCATATCTGAGACTCCATCATCCCAGTTCACACAGTTTGTCCCACCCTGGCAATTACCTAAGGCTCTGCCTCAACCAAAGTGGGCTTTTCTATAATAGACCACACTACTAAGATAGGGAATCAAAGAAGCTCTACTTAGTACATATAAACAAACACAAGGAGTCTGCCAAGATGAGGAGACAAAGAAATATGGCTCAAATAAAAGAACAAAACAAAACTCCAGAAAAAGAACTAAACAAAATGGAGATAAGCAATCTATTAGATGCAGAGTTCAAAACACCAGTTATTAGGATGCTCAAGGAACTCACTGGGTACTTCAACAGCATAAAAACAACCCAGGCACAAATAAAGTTTATGCTAAGTGAAATAAAGAAAATTTTACAGGGAACCAACAGTGAAGTGGATGAAACCAAGATTCATATCAATGAGGAAGAAAAAGCATTCAATCAGAACGGCAAGAGAAAAAGAAAATCAAAAAAAAAAATGAGGATAGGGTAAGGAGCCTCTGGGAAAACTCCAAACATACCAAACATAGGGGTGCCAGAAGGAAAAAGAAAGGGCAAGAAATTGAAAACTTATTTGAAAAAAATAATGAAAGAAAACTTCCCTAATTTGGAAAATGAAATAAACACACAAGCCCAGGAAGAACAGAGATTCCCAAACAAGATGGACCCAAAGAGGACCACATCAAGACACAACATAATTAAAATGGCAAAGGTTAAAGACAAACAGAGAATCTTAAAAGTAGCAAGAGAAAAGCAGATAGTTACCTACAAAGGAGTCTCATAAGACTATCAGCTGATTTCTCAAAAGAAACTTTACAGGCTACAAAAGGAATGACAAGAAGTCAGTCGACAAAAGGCTAAGCTAAAGGAGTTCATCATCATCAAGCTATTATTATATAAATGTTAAAGGGACATTTAAGAAAAAGAAGATTAAGTCTACAAACATTAAAATGGCAATAAATTCACAACTATCAACAGCCGAATCTAAAAATCAAAATAAGCTAACAAGCAGAGCAGAAAGAGAATCATACATATGGAGATCATTTGGAGAGTTATCAGGTGGAAGGGGGAAGGGGAAGAATGGGGGAAAAGGTGCAGGAATTAAGAAGCACAAATTGGTAGGTACAGATATAGACAGGTATGTTAAGAACAGTATAGGAAGTGAAGTAGCCAAAGAACTTTTATGTATGATCCATGGGCATGAACTAAGGGGGGAGATTTCTGGAGGGAATGGGGGATATCAGGTGGAGGGGGGCAAAAGGGAAAAAATTGGGACAACTGTAATAGCACAATCAATAACTTGTATTTTTAAAAACAAGTACTAAAAATAAAATCAAATAAAATTGGATATCTCAAAGTTCTTTAAATTGGATAAATCAAAATTTTAAGCACAAACATATAATTATATATTTATGCATTTCATTTTAATTTATAAATGTTGTAAACATACTCCTTTACTCACATACGTTGTATTGCAACATATTAAAGAACATATACATTTGACATTAAAGAGTTCTAATTAAAAAAATAAATGCACAATCAAATGTATTTTTTACTCTGATATGATAGCTTTTTTTAAACATTTTTTATTGTTGTTCAAGCACAGTTTTCTGTCTTTTCACCACCACCACTCCAGCCCTCTCCACCTCCCTCCCCTGTTTCCACCCCCCTTGTTATTGTGTAAATGTATTTGAATTTTATTTTATATATATAGAAAATATCCCTTTTTAGGTCATAAATTCCAATGGACCCATGACTATAAAACCCCAATTTTCAGAGTCCCATATCCCTGGAACCTTTGAAGAGTGTTATTAAATTCAATTACCTATGACATTTAGTTTTATATGTTAACTTATCTGGTTAAAGAGATACCCAGAAACCTGGTAAAACATTAATTCTGGGTGTCTCTATTACAGCGTTTTTAAAGTATTTGCAACCATAGTATTTGAATCCATAGACTGAGTAAAGAAAATTACCTTCACCCAATACAAATGGTCATCAACCAATACATTGAGGGTCTTATTAACAGAATAAAAAGGCAGAAAAGGGGCAAATTTACTCTTTTGCTTGAGCTGGGACATCCATTTTCTCCTGCCCTGGGACACTGGCACTTCTGGTAATTGGGCCTTTGGACTGAGAGTTGAACTTACACACACACTCAGCTCCCCTGGTTGTCAGGCCTTCAGATTTGGACTAACTCACACCACTAGGTTTCCTGGTTCTCCTACTTGCAGAAAGAAGACGATGGGACTTCTTAGCCTCCATGACCACATGAACCGATTCCTATATAGTCTGGTATATACTAGAGAAGGTATGTATATCTCCTATTGGTTCTGTTTCTCTGGAGAACCCTGTCTAATGCAGTTAACAAGCATAAAAGATATACACAATTGAAAATTTTTATTGGCTACATTTTCATGCATTCAACTTATCAACAGATGTTTATGGAATACCTCTCATGGCAGGTACTGTGTTAGGCACTGGGGACAAATAAGACACAGTCACTGGCCTCAGGGATCTCTTGTCTAATGAAGGAGAGAGACATGTAAATAAACAATTACAATACAGTGAGGCTGCAGTTTGTACAGGGGCAAATGGAGATGAAGAGAAATTGCCTAAAAATACATGAGGAATCATAAAATGTTTCTTAGAGGATATTAAATTTGATATAAAACTTTGTTCAATATGTGAGAAGTTACTGAGAAAGAGTGTTCCGGCAGAGCTCTCCATGTGTAAATGCCAAGGCACAGGGAAGAACATACAGTGCATGGGAAACTGCAATGACTCGATGGACTGGAGCTTCAGGTTCATGAAGGGAAATATTGGGACCTGAGGTTACATATATGGACAAAGAACACATACTGAAGGACGTGGAGGAATGGATCTCTCAGGGGAATCCCCAAAGCTTTTAATTGGGGTACTTCCATGACCAGATTTATACATGTTTCAGAAAGCATTCCTATGCATATTGGAAGCTAGGCCAGTAGCATGGAGAGTAATGGGGAGTCTATACAGTAGTACTGGGTGAGCTAATCAAACACTAAAATGGAAATAAGGGACCTGATACATTCTTAGGAAGTAGACCTGGCAAGACTTGGTAACTTAGATGAGAAAATAAGAAGATAAGGAGAGAGAAAGCAGATTCCCAGATTTCTTGGTAGACTTTCAGCCCTCGTTTAGAGGTTCTCTCTGGGGAGTACTGTTACTTACTATTCTTAATGGGAAAATATCCAGTAATTTAGAAGGCTCATCTTTTCAAATCAATCAGTTTGGAGGAATGAAACATGAATGAAAAGAGAAGTGAATAGCTAGGAGCCTACAGATCAAAGACACACCACCCTTAGAATCAGCTGGGTGGTTGGTAGTGCTATCAATCAATCAAGACACTGCACTGGGGAAGGAGCAGACTTGGAGGAGAAGGGACATTGGCTGTCATGAACTCCAGTTTGGGCAATCTCAGATTAGAAGGAAGACCTTTAGAGATTCAGATGAGGATGTTCTATAGACAGTTGTTTAAGTGGATCTAGAGCTCAGAGGAGAATTCTAGGGTAGAGATTTGTGAGACATCGGAGAACTGGTGATATTTGAAGTCACAACTAGACCTAAAGTATACATAACTATTCTTCAGTAGTATATTAGGCTTGATCAAAATTAGTCAAATCCTTCAAACGATATTCATTCAATCAGTCAATAAACAGTAACATCTTCTAGCACAAGGACCTAAATGAAGAGCTTGGGAAAGAACTGTGAATAAGACAGTGTTCAACTTCAAGACATCTATATTCTACCCAAAAATTCAGGTGTTAAACAACTAGATACACAATATATTATTTCACCATGTTTGGGACTTGGGCCCCTGAGAAGCTATACAGAAACTTTAACTGGAGAAACAGACCTAGTCTAGAGCAAAGTAGAGGGATTCATGTAAGAATGTATAGAAAACTACTTTGAGCTAAGTTTTCAAAGTGAATTCATTAACTAGGCAAAGAGGGGGGAAATTATTCCAGGTAGAAGGAATAGCATGTACAAAGAGGCTAGGACAATAAGATGATAAAACACTTCAGAATAGAAAAGTCAGTGAGACAAGCAGAAATATGTGTAAATATTCCATGTTAATAAGTTGAAATAGAGAGTACTTTCTTTGGGAAATATTAAGTAAATATGATCATAATCAGAACCTGGGGTTAATACCACCTTGGATTTTAGGCCCCTTATTTTAGAACCCAAACCCCAGCTGATTAAAACAGGGAAAACCAAAATATGCTTTGGAAACCAAATACATTAATAGAAGAATAACTTCACCAAATGGCATTTGAACTCCTTTTAGTTCTGCAATGGGATGTTTCTAATAGGGAAGTCAGAAATCAATCTCTGAGATAGACTTCAAGGTCATAGCTAGATGGCAATAAAAACACACTACAGAAGAGCATGCTTTTATTTTCATAGGCATGTAACTGTGAAATGTCGTCAGAGCAATCAAGGTCCAGGAATAAAAAAGATCAAACGTTTTCCTGTACAGAAGGAGGAGGTTATGCATTCATTCATGGTCCTTTAGCCTCTTGGTGGTTACTCTCTGTTCTTGCTGATACCTGATTTCTAATGAAGCCTGGCTACACAATACGTAAGTTATTACCTGTCACCTTTTTATACCCATAAAAACCAAGACTCAAGACAAGAATTGTGCAGTGCCAGCCAGAATAATCAGGAATAACAGCAACAAACATTCTTATTCCTCTTAGTTCCAAGAGTGTTTTGGGTTATGTTTTCTGAATTATTGTTCAAGTATCAACTTGCCTATGTTTACACCACCCCTTCTAACCAAAATTGGTAGCAGTTATACATTTAGAAGGCATTTGTACATAATAGGGACCATTCAAAATTGTTTCATGGATAAGATAAACATTGTCTGAAGTTTTGTGTCTTGCCCTACAGTTTTTGGAAACTAACTTTCACGAGATCTTTCGTTATACCTAATGTTAACAAGGACATCACTTCAGCATCTCTGTTTCCTAGCAATTTCCCATGTAATGGCTACAGCTCTCTCCCACACTGCACTGCAGAGCTACACCAGGGACCCACCAGAAACATTCAGCAGATCTGGTTCCAGCAAGTCACAGGCCCAAAAGGGAGAAACACTTTAGTTTGGTCCTTTCTAATCCAACCCCAAATCCAGAGCTTCTCCATAGTATCATAAAAGCAAGACCATCACATTTGTGGAAAAAAGCAGAGCATACTGTAATGGGATCATTAAGATCAACTCTAAAGTATGTTCACAAATATCATGACAGCATTGTGGATACTAATTGCTATCTAAAAACACCACTCGAGTCTAAGTGCTAGTATTAGACAAGGGTGCATTCTGTCAAATGCTATTTGGACCATAATTGAAAGCATCATTAAAAATTCACTGAAAGGAATACTGGAAACACCATAGAGGACAAAAGGTGTGTTGAAGCTTCATTCATCGTCAGTGATGCCACATCAAGTGACAAGCACAGGGGTCTAGATATGGGAGAATGGATTTAAAGGCAATGCTGTAAAGGGTTTTTTCCTTTCCATGAATACCAGTTCCAGGGCTGCCTGCCTTTGAGCTCTGTAAGCCACAGTGTGAGGAAGCATTGGAGGTCCCATGCACTTCCATCTAAGAAATGTACCTGCACCTTATGAATATTTGATCCAGCTACAAATTTGAAAAAAATCCCATCTCTGAATTATTTAATTGTTTTTGCCAAAGCCCTAAATTATTTTTCCTGTAATAAAAAAAAATGTATTGGGTGGGAAACAAGACTCCAAAGAGGCAAATTCTAACTCAAACACTAACAGCTGAAGTTCCAGCCGTGCTGATTTTCTTTATGGCATAAGTGGTCTACTCGGCTGATAGCAGCAGAGACTTGGGTCAATACTGCCATTCCTGCCTGCTAGCACTGCAGACTGCATGCATTCTCCTTTGAATTAACTTGACCACAGGCTATTTTTTGTAGGGTATAATTAAGAAATTGGCCAAAGTTCCTGCAAGAGATATAATGTTGATGTGAATTCTTTAATATACATAAACAAGTCTTGAAGACTAGAAAAGGCATAGTGAAAGAAGTAAAGTTCCTTTCTTTAATATTTATGGGAAGAAAGAATCCAAATCTGGGAAGTGACTTATGAGCATTCGCAATAAATAGGTCAGGGGCAGAATGTTGCGTGTGACCATGGGGACCATGCAGGTGACTTTGGGGAGGACTGTGAGGAGACGCTGTAAGGGGCTGTACCATGTGTGTGCATGTGCATGTCCATGTGTGTTCAAATAATGATAGTAAATATTTACAACTAAAAAATTCATTATATGCTGAAAGTTGACCAAAGGATAGCAGATTTAACACTAGAAAAATATGGGACAAAAAAAGTTAAAAAACAAAAACAACATCTAGCCAGTATTTCCATGGTCGTTTGAGATGCTGACAAGGAAAGTCTCCAGAGAACTGTAAATGTCATCATGATAATGTTTTGGCTACATGGACTCTAAATTGTCCCCACTTTTTTACCCGCTGGTATTCATGCCTTGGTTCCTTACCTCCCACTGAGTGTAGGTAGGGAGAGCAGTGACTAGGTCCTAACCAATAGAATGGCTCCATGTGTGTGTCCATGTGTGTGATTATAATGCCTGTCTTGAGAGGAGAGTTTCTCCCGTGCTGGTGGCAAGGAATCCATGCTGGGAAGCCCAGGTGGAAAGGAACGAGGAACCCCCCCCCCCCCCCCCCGCCAGGCAGCAAGGAACCTTGAGATCTCAGTCAGACAGCTTGTCAGGAACTGAATGCTGAAAATTCTTCCCCCTTCAAGCTTCAGCTCACTCTACAGCCCCACCCAACATCTTGAAAGCAGACTTGTGAGACCCTGAAGCAGAGGACCCAGCTAAATTGTGCCCAGATTCCTGACCTATTGGAACTGTGACATAATAAATCAGTGCTGTTGTACGTGGCTAAGTTTGTGGCAATATTGTTGTATAGCAACCCATAACTGAGATAGACACCAAGAATTCTAACTAAGTTCTTTCATTGCTAAGGGCTTCTCCTTTTTATCATGTGAACACCAATAACGGGTACTATAAAAAATAAAGATTACTGGGAAGCAATATGAACCAAATTGTATGTCAGGATATCATTTAGGGGAACAACATGATGCATAGAAGAAACTTTAGAACTGGTACTTGTCAATCTCCATTTACCCTCCAAAGAGGGTGAGTTCTGACTTTCTAAAATAATGCTAACAATCTGTATCGTGTAGCACATACAGATGTGCCGGCAAATGGAAGTGATCAGCCTATAGTACATCAGAAGTGGCTTGGGAGACAGACAGATTCAGGCTTAAATCCCGTCTTTATTATTTCCTAGTTGGATGACATATCGATTCTCAATTTCCTCCTCTGAACAACAAAAATAATCAATCCAAACCCAAATGCTGTTAAGAAAATGACTAAGGTACATAACATTGGGATGGAAGATAATAGGTACTCAATAAGTACTAATTCTCTTCTCCTTTCTTAACACCATAAGATCAGTGCATCCTAAATTTTAGGAGAGAATATATATTTTTAATCCAGGGAAGTACAACACTGAAAGAAAATGTGGCCCTAGAAATATTAGAGACACTGAAATAAAAGTCTGATTATATAGTTATGAATAATGTTAACAAAAAGGAAATATCCTAGGGAGTCAAGGTAGCTGCTTAGAGTATCCTTCAACAAGTTCAATTTTTTAATAAAGCATGTGAATGACAAAAAAGGAATCACATACTCACTGATTCAGGAGAGAAAAAAGAGGAGAACATGAAAGCTTACAAAGAACGTCATGAAGTCCACAGGTCAGAAGTTAACTTTGGTGAAAAGTATAAAGACAAAAAAAAAAAGCGTTTATTGTGCTATGTTTGAAAAAAGACATGAAAATAAGAGATGTTTTTGAGAAAGATGGTATGATATTATCATGTGGAATAAATAAAACTCCCTTTTACTCTGCACTCATTCTCACCATAAAGGGTGATCATCAAATAGAAAAGTGAAAAATAAACACAATTAAGACATAACCAGCCCTGGCTGGTGTAGCTCAGTGGATTGAGCATGGGCCTGCGAACCAGACGATCGCGGTTCGATTCCCAGTCAGGGCACATGCCTGGGTTGCAGGCCGGTTCCTTGCAGGCTAACTACCAGCAGGAGACGCACAAAAGGCAACCACACATTGATGTTTCNTGTTGAGAAAATGACTAAGGTACATAACATTGGGATGGAAGATAATAGGTACTCAATAAGTACTAATTCTCTTCTCCTTTCTTAACACCATAAGATCAGTGCATCCTAAATTTTAGAAGAGAATATATATTTTTAATCCAGGGAAGTACAACACTGAAAGAAAATGTGGACCTAGAAATATTAGAGACACTGAAATAAAAGTCTGATTATATAGTTATGAATAATGTTAACAAAAAGGAAATATCCTAGGGAGTCAAGGTAGCTGCTTAGAGTATCCTTCAATAAGTTCAATTTTTTAATAAAGCATGTGAATGAAAAAAAAGGAATCACATACTCACTCATTCAGGAGAGAAAAAAGAGAACATGAAAGCTTACAAAGAACGTCATGAAGTCCACAGGTCAGAAGTTAACTTTGGTGAAAAGTATAAAGACAAAAAAAGCATTTATTGTACTATGTTTGAAAAAAGACATGAAAATAAAAGAGATGTTTTTGAGAAAGATGGTATGATATTATCATGTGGAATAAATAAAACTCCCTTTTACTCTGCACTCATTCTCACCATGGAGGTGAGAGTGTCTATTTGACAATCAAATAGAAAAGTGAAAAATAAACACAATTAAGACATAACCAAAGATTAAGAATGTGGAATTGATAGGGAAATTGTGTCTGGCCTTGGATAATTTGCTCCTGGGGTGAAGAGTTAGCAAAAACAATTGAAGAACCACTGTCAGTAATTTGTGAAAATTCCCATAGAACCAGAGAGGCCAAAAAATTACAAGTAGGCAAAATTTTTAATTTCAACTTCAGAATAACCCTTGATACTGATACCCAACTAAATGTTCTAATGGATAATTAAATAGATAGTTTGTAAGCACTTTGAGAGGAAACCAAGTATAACTAAGATCCAAAATGGGTTCACTAAGAAGACATCAGGTCAAACAAATCTCATTTATTTTCTAACGAAGTTACTCAGTTGGTAAATTAGAAGAGAGTGGAGGTATACTTACAAAGTCTTGAAGTAAAAATTGGAAGAATTATTGCATATTTAGCCCAGAGAAAAAGACTTGAGGGAAATTCTGTCTTCATGTGTTTCAACAAGTACCATGAGGGGTTAAATCACTGAGCATCAGTCACTGCATCCTTCAGCTCTCAGCTTAGACAACTCAGGAAGCTGTCTCTGATCATTCAAGTTCAGATTTGATAGCCCTCCTATATGTTACTATAGCATGCCTATATTTCCACTCTCATGGTACTTGTCAGACCATATTATGACTACTTGCTTAATTGCCTACCTTTCCAGTGAATTCATAAGGCAAGATTTATAAGGCCAAGGACCCAGTCTGTCTATTTCATTGCTTTATCCACAGAGCCTAGCATTGTACCTTATACATGGAGGGTATCCTATAAATAGTTGATAGTGAAATGAATAAATAAATAAATGAATTAAAAATATATGCCACTGAGATATAGTTTTCATCTCAAAACAAAGGAGAAATTTCTTATAATTAAGAATCTTTGATTTCTTCAAAAATCTTAATTTCCTTGTTATTAAAATGTTCAAGAATAACCTGAAAAAAAAGCAATCATTCATACGGTATTTTGTACAATGAAAAGGAAGTTCAATTAGTTGACCTCTAAACTCTCTTCTCACTCTAGACTCAAAGCCATGTCAGCTTTTATTTATCTGGCCTAGAACAGGACTTCACTCAAGCAGATGGTTAATAAACTCTCAATCACTAAATGATCACAATAAATGTAAATTGTTTCTGAAGTGAAAAGGACAATTAAGATATTAAGTCCAACTAGATTGTTTCACAGAAAGGACGTGCAATTCCAGTTTTAAAGGTATATGTGACTTCTCAAAAGCCACAAAGCTATTGAAAGCAGAGCCGAGTCTTGAACTGGTTTACTCTTATCTCCACCACTCCAGGTTGCCTTGAAGCTCTTTGCAGAAACATCTAAAGACAAGAAACCTTGAGTTTCAGGATAACTAGGCCACAGTCAACATCTCTATAGTCAAAAGCCAACGGGTCAAGTCATCGTTGTAATGAGTCTAAGAGGGATGTTGGACAGGACCAGGGGAGACAACACACAGAACCAGAGGAAAAACAAATACATATGGTGGATGGAAAAGTAAGTTTACAGTTGTAAGTACACAAAACACAGAGTTTATTCTTGTATTAGTATATATTAATTGTATTATTTTCCATATGAACAACTGTAAACCTAATTTCACCCAAATGTGTGTGTGTGTGTGTGTGTGTGTGTGGCATTCACGTTTACAATAAATGTTGAGGTCCTTTGTTTTTTCCATTGCTGGTCTATATTAATCTAAATCACCACAAATTTGCCAAATCCCTATTCAATTTTACACTCTTTAGCTACACCACAGTCCACGCGTCCAGAACCAACACAAAGCATTTACCTGACAATGTTGCCTCGTATGACAGGCATTTTGTTTTCTTTTGTTAAACTGTTTGACAAAATGACAATTACACCTCTACCTTGGCTCGTTCCAAGAATATTCCCGGAGTGCCATGGCACGGCAGCCGTTTTGGTCACATATATTGCAAGGCACAGCCCCCACCCTCAAGGAGACCACAACCAAGTACCAGGTACCATGGGAATGACTTCACTAGAGTCGTGTCAGGTTCTACAAAAGTCCGAGCAAGGGATACCTGGCTCAGCCCGGAGGAAACAGGACTTGCCCGAGGAGGTAATGCCAGAGGTGACTCTTGAAGTAAATTAGAGGTTAGCAGGCTGCACAAGAGGTCAGCAGTTTTTCAACAGCATTTGTAACAGCAGGAACTGCAAATGGTCTGGTGTGACTCTTTCAGGACCATGTGAAAAAAAGAGCTTTAGCAACTCTGGTCACTTTGCTACAGACAGGGACAGACGTCGAGGAGTTCTCCCTCCCCTTTAACCTATTGTCATTGACTCATTTCAGGCTGTCACTGCCTCTCTCTGGAGGTATTATAATAACTTTCTAACTGCTCTTCCTTCTGACAACCTTGCTTACCATTTTTCATACCATCCTCCACGCTTCAAGAAATTTAGCTTTCCAAAACACAAATACGATCATGTCATTCTCCAATTCATCTTGGCCTATGAGTCAAAATTCAAATTTCCCACTGCAGTACATCAACATTTCACATTCTGGCCCCTGGCCTTTCTGATCTGATCCCCCGCCTCTCCACTCCTCACCACTTAAAATGCAGGAACACAGAAGTTCTCAACAAACACTCCGGTGTCATGCTTCCTCACACTGCTGACCTTCAGGCATAGTATCATTCCTCTCCCCGGAATGCCTTTTCATGGAGAGAGCACCCATTCACATTTTAAGATGCTCTACAGTAAAGCCTTTCCTGACACATTTAGGAAGTTACCCCTTCATCTTCCCATAGTCCTTTGCACCTATCTGTCTACCATACCAATTTGCACATTGTATGAGTCTCTTTCTATGTAATTTCCCCATCCACAGGAGTAACCACACCTCAGTTTTCTTTGATTTACCATTACCTTTCAGAATTAGCCAGTGCCTAGCAGACAACAGGTACTCTGTGTTTGTTGAATGAATAAATGAGCCACTATTTATTCACATTAAAATATAAAACCTTCATTGGCTTGGCTTTTTCATTAGACCTACCATCATTGTGTTTCTGAGGGTAGAAAACATGTCTCACTTCTCGCCTTTAAGGTACAATTCTTGCAGGTGCTGTCTGCCAAACGGCTGACTCCAAAAGCAGCAGACCAGCCTCAGTGCTGTGAGGACTCACAAACAGAGCACAGCGCCCTACTAGTAAACACTTACTATTGTCTTTATTATAAACAACCTGTGTGTGTTTTAAACATCTGATGAAATTTGAGCGTAAACATGAAGGTTGCTAATTTGAAAGCACATCACACAATGTCACCAAAAACACAAAAAGGTGCCTTGCGACAAAAGCCTAAAAAGAAGTTCCTCCTGCCCTGGGATAAACTAGTGTGTGTAAATAGGAGACCCCTAAGGAGCCTTCACATTGTTGCTCCCCAGGATGAGGGGAAGGGACCCTCATTCAGTTTGTGGACAGTCAGCAGGCAGAGCTCACTTTGGAGGCTGCTGGTCATTCCTGTCCTTCATGCAAACTGGGCCCTGATCCTTCCATCATCCAAAGGACCATATGTTAAGGAAGAAGGAACATTTACACATGATTCTTGTCAGAAAAGTGAATCCCAAAGTTCAAACCTTAATCTCATGGCTCTTTCCCAGTATGTGGAAAAACACTTTGAGGTATGGATGGTTCAAAAGACAGATGGCTTCTGGAAAAGGCAAAATCAATACTGCACAAAAAAAGAATATATATATACATACATATATATATACTCCAAAACCCAGAATTTGTTTATAAAAAATTATGTACTTATCCTTACATGTTTAAACTTCAGTCACCTTCAAAGTACTCTTCATTTGATGCAATACACCTACCGAGATGTTTTTTTTTCCACTGCTCAAAACAGTTTATGAACTTGTCAATTTTGATGCCTTTTAATGATTCTGCCGTTTTTGTTTCATCTCTTCCACGGTGGCAAACATTTCCCTCTGAGGGCTTTTTTCATCCAGAGAAACAAAAATAAGTTGCTCGGGGTGAGATCAGGTGAATAGGGAAGGTGGGGTACGGGGGTCATGCTGGTTTTGATCAAAAACTGCTGAACCCTCAGTGTGGTGTGAGCAGGTGCGCTTGTAAATCACCCATCGTGAAATGGGCAAACACACTGAAAGAGCCTTCAAAGAAAATTCACTGAAGCCGAATGCAGCCTCTCACAACAACGGAAGCAGGTACAATGTGCAGGTGGGATCCTAGAACCCGTCTAGCGGGGGAAGCCTGAAGTACACATTTGTGAAATTAATGTACTATTTGAAGGTAAGTCAGTCTTCCCACAATTATTGCATGGTTGTGAATTTTGTGTTGATGCTGGCTAATTAGCCAAATATGAATTATATGTGTGTATTTTAAGTGTCTGTGCATATTAAAGGGTTTTCCTCTTTTATTTCATTGTGAAGCCAATCATTTGATGTAGCTCTGCATAGAAAGCAATCAACAAACATCAAAAAGCAATCAACAAACTCTTTGATTACATCATGCAGGATAACTTAGATGGTTTTTAATCATGATTATGAAAATATAATTAGGTGGTTTCATGCCTGTTGTTGAATATATGTAGGGGAAAGTGAGTGATCCTCCAAATAGAAAATATGGGCAACATTACACAGAAACCACAAGAGAATGGTATGCATGAGGCACACGCATGCGCACACACACATACACATACACACACACACAGAAACCACAGGGCCTTTCACTGGCATATCAGCAGCCCTCATACTTAAAAAAAAGGAATATAGTTTCTTTCAAGATGCCAAACAAAATCTTATTTAATAAACTGATTACATAGAAATAGGTTTGAAAATGACTCCCTTTAATGTCATCATAAACTTTAGCTCTTGCTTACAATTTAAAACAGATCTTCCCTGCCACAGTCTGGACAGAAAAAGAGGGGGAAAGCCCATCACCTATCAAGCAGCTCATGTGTCATTAGTGACCGCTGGGAGTAGGTACAGTCATGGATCTGCTCAGCTAAATGATTGTGCACTTGTGGCCTTTCCTAATCCATTTGAAATAAACCTGATACTTATTTATCTCCAATCGCCCAGTTCACAGTCAAAAGGATCTGTAAGTGCTCATGCAGGAGAATGAATCACACACAAGCAAACTGCTGGCTCAGCCAGCCAGCCAGGCATCCTCACCATGGCCATGAGAGATGACCAGGGGAACCCCATTTCCCCTCCCTGGGACAGCCTCCATCCCCCAGAGGTCCCTGGTGGACTCTCCCAAGCCACATTTTCTTTTTCCCTTGTGCAGCCAGAGTTGATTTCTGGCCTCATTAGAAAAATCCATCCTTCCCAGACCATTACGGAAATCATGTACAAGAGCCTGGGGTCGCACTTGGAAGTAATTTGGTCACCAGCAAATTGGCCTGTTTTGTTGGGAAATTCAAAGAGTTGCAGCACCATGACTTGAACGAAGCCACAATTAGAGCGGCCTTCTTCCAGAACTGTGTGTAGTGTTTTACCACGAAAATACAACGTGGCTGTCTGTGCACACAATTTTAGCGTTTTGGGTTTTTATGCCATCTTACCTACAAGAAACTCCCAGCTGTTATAATTTGTCTCATCCCTCGCTGCCTTGTAGAACCAGCCTTTGTTCCTTTTTTTCAGTGCCAGGGACTTGCTGCGTTTCACCTGATGTGATTTGTCCAGGCATTAATAATGCATCTTCAAGATGCAAGATGCATGAATTCCTTTAGTAACAGATCTGCTGGCAGAGGGCTGTTTTGTATTGAACGGCTTTGCTGAAAAATGGGAAGGCAAGGGGACAAAGGGTAGGTCATCGGTCTCAGGAGTGTGGGTTATTGGTTATTTCAGAACATCATTCCAACTGGCTTAGGGTAAGAGCATGCTGAGGACTTTGAATAATAGACCAACAATTTCTCTAAAATAAATAAACAAAAAAAAATCTTGCCAAACCTGCAATTTGTCCCCAGAGGGGACAGTGACTTGCACACACAGATGATAGTTCATGAAGTCCAGGGCATTTGGCTATTCTCATGTCTCACTTGGTACACATCAAGGGAAATTTCCCATTCATAGGTCCTTACTCTCCCTTCAGACTTTGGGGCACACTCCAGCAGCCTCCTGAGTGGCTTCGATACGACTGTTGTTATTGTTGCTCATATGAATTTTTTATCATCTTGCATTTGTGAAGAGCTTGTATTTTCAAGCTGCTTTATAATCATTAATAAGTTATTCCTCACAATTATCCTGAAAAGTAGGACAGGGTTACAGTCAAGGGAAAGTCAGTGTAGATAGGTTACAACACAAGGAGTTCACCGGGACTATGCCGTCCAAAATTGGAATAAGGACACATTTAGAGGGCCACCCACCGCATCTCCTAAACCAAACCGTGACCTCTGGAATGATAATGTGAACAATTTAAGGCAGAATGTTGGACTCAATGAGAAAAAAAATCAGGAGCTTAGTGGACATAGCCACAAACACTGCTGGAATATAGCCCAGCTTCAGGTGATCAGGTTTGGAACTCAAGGCCAGCAATTCCACCTGCTTCCAACATCTCAGATTTTTCTTCAGAAACAATAAATTTACCACATAACGTTGAAATCAGAAAGTTCAGCCACAGACACCGTAGCACGTACCAATGACCACTTAACTTCCAGTTTCTGAACACTCCTGACAAGACTTGTCAATATGCAACCAAACCACACTCTCTATACACTCATTACTCTGGGTTCACCTGCCTCCTTCTCCCATTCTCACCACTACCAACCACCCCCCACCCCCAAAAAAGAAACCTCATTTAATCAATAACATTTGCTTTCAGGGCAGCTCTCCTTTACTGCTGTTCCATCTCTGTCTGGGTTACCATAGCAACTATTCTCAGAGCAGTGTGATACCCAGTTTATACATTTCAGCCCTGTCACATGACTGACTACCTGCTTCTACTTTAATCATTGCTAGAGGGAACACTCAAAAGTGGCTGCTTCCTGCTTCCTGTTGCAGGCCACCAAACTGCCCTCATGTTTTACATTTCCTCCCACAACCTGGAAAACACGTGTTAATTGCACTGACTCCCGAAGCAGAAAAGGGAGGCAGGCTACAGTGGTCCACAAGAGAACCCAAACTGCTGGAATTAACAGAGTCATCCAGGCCCTCCCAGCCAAATTCCTCTTTTTCCCTCTAGAGGTGCTCTCAGATGTGGCAGCCCCCACTTTACCTTTTAGACCTTAACTGCAGATTAAAAGACGTTCCTGACTTCATCCTAGCCTGAGATCCATCATGCAGCAGCCCCGTGACCTCTGAGCATTCTTGTAGCTATTTCATGGGCCCCCTACAAGGCAAGACCTGGAACTTGGGACTCTCAGGAGCCTCCCCTGTTGCAGCTTTGAGGGGTCCGTTTAAATCACATTATAAACCTAATGAAACACAGCTAATGAAGCACAGATGTCCTATCAGATTTGGAGCTCTGACTCCCTATAGAAGCCTAGTAAAAATAAACGAAAGGAGGCTTGTATCCATGGAAATGGGCAGCTCACACGTTAATGTTTCCCCCTCACCCATTTATGAGTTCATTACCATCTCTAATTCCAGGACTTCTGAAAGCATTTGTGGCTTCTGGGTCAGTCACTTCCTGGAAACTCTGGACAGGCTGAGCTCAAATGTCCTTGGCTTGGCCTCTTTGGTCAAAGACAGGGGAGAGTAAATAGGTGCATACTGCTTATGAACTGCACGAGCTCCTGGTTTATTTTTGTTTTTCTGTTTTGTGATAAACAGGTGAGTCTGGAGTCTTGTGTCCTCCTGGGGCCTAGAAACAGGCCTTTCACAG
This sequence comes from Sturnira hondurensis, assembly GCF_014824575.4. Taxonomy (NCBI): domain Eukaryota; kingdom Metazoa; phylum Chordata; class Mammalia; order Chiroptera; family Phyllostomidae; genus Sturnira; species Sturnira hondurensis. Next base: position 5,490,100 of record NW_028074503.1, read on the forward strand.
ACCAGACTTCCAAGTCTGTTGACAGTAACACCCCTGAATGAGATCAGGAGTGATCTGGACCAGAGGGATCTTCAGTCACAGCACTGATTACACCCAACAATTGTTCCTCCTTTACATTGAGATGTTAAGGTTCCCTCATCATAAGATCCTCCCAGACGTTCCTACAGTAACTACCATTATTTGATAAGGTCATGAGGGAAAGTGACAAAAGGAGGTCAATGCTGTTGGGAACTAAGACTGAACCCAAAGTTTGAGGTACTCCTTGGGGTAACAGGTGTAGGCGGGTCACTTAGGGAGACCTGGGATGCACCATGAGGACATCAGCTGCCCCTCGGTCAGGGGAATCCATGAGACAAGAGGACATGCTACAAACAAGAAGAAAAGGAGTGTGAGTGTCAAACCAAAACTTGCCTCGATAAAAATAACGAAGTGACTTCTTTGGGGTATAGAATGAGTGATGACAGGCCATCTCCGCCCATCAGAAGCCTTGTTTCTTCTTTTAGTGTTTTGGTTATGAGTAGCATTCATCTTCTTTCTTAGTTATTTGCTTATAGAAAGTAACAGTTCATGTTGGAGCCAAAGTGGTTCTCTCAGGGCCAGTCTTTGGGGACAACCCTTTACATATTTTATTTATCTATTTATTTTAAATTTTATTTTTCAATTACAATTTACATTCAATATTATTTGGCATTCATTTCAAGCATACAGCATAGAGGTTAGACTTTACAAAGTGGTTCCTCAGATATTTCAAGGACCCACCTGACACCATACACAGTCATTACAATATTATTGACTATATTCCCTATGCTATACTTTATAAGACTATTTTGTCTACCAGTTTAAAGTTCTTCATGCTTTATTTTTTAGATTATAATTTTATAATCTTAAATTTTCAAAGATGTCTTCTAAAGGGAAGAGTACATGTTCTCAATTCACACTCGATCTTAGCAAAAAAGCTGAGAAGCAATATGTTCTCGACTTAAAAGTAAGTATCTGAGCATCAATAGTACTTTGCATTAAAGCACCCCATTAGAGACTGATTTTAGGTCCCAGTTACCTAATCCATCTTGGAAACAGAGAGGGAGAAACATTACAGATGAAGAAACTGAGGCAGAGTATAATAGAACTTCCTGGGGCCACTCATTAGTTGTGAGCATGAGAACTGAGACTCCTTACAATACATTTCAGACCCCAAGTAAGAAAGCATTACAAGCCCTAAACACTTTTTCAAAACAATCAATTCTGTCCATTGTAATAGCTGAAAAATGAATGCTTCATAAAAATGGTCCAAGAAATTAAAGCTTAGGCTTGTGATTATTACAGTGATTTGTCAGCGGTGGTGTGATTTTTGGAAGAGTACCAGCTGTATTAACAAGAGGATAAGAGTGCAGTTCATTTTTCATTTGCTTAATATAGATATCCTTGCCTCGCCAAAGCAAGAGCTAAAGAGGAATGATAAAGCATCAGCGATGCAGCCACATAAGCAACTTCACAGACAATGATTTAAGCCTTTCAGTCCTCACTAACATGAGAGATTTTTACCACTGATTTACTAGGAGAGCTATTGGAACTGTCAGAAGTAGACACAACCCTGAGCAAAAAAAGGGGGGCGGTGAGCTATGTGAGCAGCTGGGACTATGCACCTACTCTCTACCATCTGACTCAGGACCTCGGAGGGGTGAGACGTGTCACAAAAACTAAGCTCAGGGACCTGTATGCCAACAGGGAAAGTGTTGAAAGAGAGATCTGCTGATAATGACAACACGTGAGATGTGAGTCATGAATGAGCAACTATTGCCTCATACTTTCCTCTCCAAGTTAAAAAGACTCTAGATGTTTGAGGAGTCAAATCTAGATTTGCCTAATAAAACTCATTTACTAGGCAAAGCTGGCTAAACAGCTCCTAACATTCATTGGTAGCACTACTTTTCCTTGCTAGCCAGCTACCTTATTTTCTTCCTTGGCCATTTATTTGCTATCACACTCAGCAACACATTCCGGCTACACTCATAGAGTGTCTTCAATACTTAAAGTGCTTAACCAAGTCAATTTTCCCTCCACAATTTCAAAGGTGAAATAAAGACCAAAACTGTCAAAATTCTTTTCAAGTACCTATAAGTAACTATTGACACTTTCAGTTGAGATATTTCCAATACTTGACAGAGTGGATGCTTTGAAGTGAAGGAGATGGGAATTTTAACTTTCAGAGGTCTCAGAGTTAACCTTGGCTCTCGCCTACCATCCCAACCAGAGGGCAAGTGTGTGACAAAGAGGAGGCAGTCGGGGTAGGAGTAGAAACCCACTGCCTTGTGTTACCATCTGCTCATTACTGCTCTCTCCTAAGTTAATAACAACTGCAAAGACGTATCTTCTTGGGGAAAGTCTACGAAGAAGGTAATACTTGGCGTCGTGGAATGAAGTCCTCAGGAAAACATCTTTAACCTAACAACTCTGTGTCTTAGCAGAAACAAAGGAGTGTTTAGGGCCTTTCTATACAGAAAGTATGTTCCAAAGCACTTTAACATCTCTTTGCTCGTGTGCGTCTTGAGGATCCCACAGGAGAAAGAAAAAGTTTCATGTGGGAGCTCACAGAGCTGGCACCACTCGACAGCCCCACGGAAAGATGGGTGCAGGTTCGGACTAGAACCCAGCTCCATCATTGTCCATCCTCTGCTCTCTATTCTGTGCTGCCACTTTTTTCTAAAGTTGAATACTCAAAAAATAAATCAGTTTTATACTTTGACTTGGTGTCCTTATTTCTTCAGGAAAAGCACAGCTAATATGTAATAAAATGACAAAAACAGCAGATTCTACAAATACATATCTTGAAAATGTAGTGCTTCATTCTTGGAATAGAAATAAAGCTATCTCTTGTTCTACTTGAGAAGTATAAATGCATTTTTACAATCATATAATTTTAATAATAATGAACAATTTAGTTCAAGTCACTGTATTACCAAATATGGCCTGGACTAGGGAGTATTCAATACTTAATCTCTGGGTATCAATTTTCTCCTTTGTCAAATAAGGGAATTAAACCAAATTATTTATGTTATCTTTCTTTAATTTTAGATTTCATGAATCTAAAATCTACCTTTAAGGATACTAAGCTGTCTTCACAGACACTCTGTCCCACTAATCCTGCCTCACTTCCTCCAGTAGAAAAGGACAAGCAGTGCTTCGTCCTCTGTCCCCACTCAAGGGCTCCTCGCAGAATGAGGAGGAGCAGTTGGGTATAAGCAGAGGCTCTGCAGTACTTATCGATTCTGAAGACCCCAAGGCCCCATAGGCCCCAGAAGGAAACCAGCCAGAGCAGGACCGCAGAAGAACAGGTGCCTGAAGATGAGTGGAAGTTCGCCCAGCCAGCTTTCCTCCTTCAGAGCACCACTGTGCCCTTTCCCAAGGAGTCCAAGGCTCTTCCCTGTCAGCAGCCAGGTAACCTCTGGCTGCTCTGCAAGGATCCTGCTGTTCAGCTGGACAAAGGACAGCAAAGGGAAAGAGGGTCTGCTCAGCCCTGCCCCAGGAAGAACAACTTACGAGACACAGCCCAGAAACAAACTATGCCCACCACCTACACTTCATAGTAGAGATGAGGGAAATAATGAATTAGGCATCATAGATCACTTGAACTCCTGACCTCCTAACGTCCTATCTGATAGCCTGGTGATGATGATGATAGTGGTGGTAGCATGTGTCAATCAATACATCAATATTTGTATGACTAATCAACTAGATGTTTTATTAGGCAAAATTACAAAAATATATTTGGCAAAACTTACACTTCCACCCTTATGGTGATCTTGATAAATCCACTCTGAACCACCAGCTAGAGAATTTATGAGAAAAACACATCTCGGTATACTGTCTTACTCAATTCCTTCATGTATTAATTTATTCAACAAATCAGTTTATTGCCTTCTACACGCCAGGCGCCATGTTAAGAACGAGAGGAGGAAAGCCGAAAGGACACAGTGCCAGCCGCCAGAGTCCGTACCCACCAGGAGAACGACCGACACCAACAGCCATGTGAGTGCAATGAGGAAAACACTGCAACGTACAGTGACCGCCTAGGAAGAGAGACCTCGAACAGAGATTCATTTAAGGGAAGTAAACAAAAAACAGGTTACCATTTTTAAAAAATTAAATGACTTCAAACTTTTCACAGTAAATGATTTAAAGAAAAGAAATCTGTAAGTATGAGGCAAAGACCCTTAAAACAACATGGATGTGGAAACATTCAGGTGTCGTAGGCTGGCACCTTTAGAGGGCAGGTGCCCATCAGATGTGTTTTAATGTAGGACTGAGATACTGAGAGAACTTGAGTTACAGCAATTTTGACTTCATTTACACAGGAATATCCATACCTTTCTATAAGGCACTTAACTCTTGCTGAGAGTTGAAAATTGGCAGGCCTTGACCAGTGTGGGTCAGTCGACTGGGTGTTGTCCCACAAAGCGAAAGGTCTCCAGTTTGATCCTCAGTCAGGGCACATACAACAGGCAGCCAATCGATGTTTCTCCAGCATCACTGTTTCTCTCCCTCCCTTCCTCTCTGTGTAAAAGTTAATAAGTAAATCTTTTTTAAAAAAAAGAAAACTGGAAGAACATTTAAAGCTCTCTATAATGCATTCCATCGCCTTTGAGCAGTCTGCTTCTGTGGTAGGTGGTGGAGGGTATGCCATCAAATGGACTCAGCAAAGGGAAATAAACTCGCTGATATCTACAGGACTGTTTTTATGGCCAAACTTGCCCAACCAGACTTAAGCACATAATTGACTCTGCCTCACCCAGACACTCTGTCCCATCCTCGACATTGGCGCAGTGGAAATGACATTTGAGTACTGCACTGTCATTGCTTGGACTGGCACAGGATTGCTGACAGTGTGTTGTGAAAGCTTTGCTGTTAAGGCTTTACCCATTGTTCCACCTCAGTCCTGAGGCCATGAAGGTGCCTACCATAACCATCCTTTCTCACTGCCGATCATTCACTGTCCTTTATTCCTGCCAAACATGTCCACTCTTCATCTCAGAAGGCAAGTCATCCAGCCACCATTTCTACTAAGGTCTGGAAAGATGTACCTTCTGTTTTTGCTTTGTTTTGTTTTGCTTTAGCATTCTCCCTCACCTAGCTCTTCTCTCCTTTTTCATCCATTTCCCTTACACTTCATACGTCTATCCTTCCTCCCTCTTGCTCCCCACATCACTGTACTGAAGAGCACATTCTTTGCAGACCTGTTCACCATTCTTTATATGAACACAGCATCTACTTCCCCACACATATTGCCTCTTATAAGTAAGAAAGAGAATTTCTTTAAATAAGCCATAATGAATCTAAAAATCTATTTATACATGGCTAAAACAAGTTACCGTATTTTGCCATGCATTTTTGCCCAAATTTTTTAGGAAAAAATAAGGATGCTCATAATTCATGAGTAGTAGCTGAAATACCTTGTATCTGTTCTTGTGTTTTGTAATTATTTGTTACATAAGATTTCTTGTGCCATAATGTGTTCAAAAATAAGTGCTAAAATGTATTTAAGCATTTATCTATTGTATCTTAAAAAAACAAGTATCTAAATATAAGTAAATAAAATATTAAATTAAAAAAATTAAAACAGAAGATTTTTCTAAATATAAGTAAATAAAATATTAAATTAAAAATTAAAACAGATTTTTTTCCTGAAAGTTTTGGCCAAAAATGTGGGTGCACATTATACATGACAAAATACAGCAAGTAAGGAGCAAAATTAAACCCTTCCCATTTAGTCAAGGTCAGGACAAGAAATTCTGCCATCATCTATGACCATCTCATACATGGTCCTGACCAATACAACAAGTACAGAAAAGAAAATGAGATGGAAAAATGAAAAAAGAAAGAGAAAAGATTTATTTGTGTATAATGTGATTATCTACCTAGAAATCTAAAAGAATCAACTGGAAAACTATTGTGACTAATGTAAGAGATAAATAACATTGCCAGATACAAGATCAATATATACAAACCACTAGTATCTTTACTTTTCAACAATATGCACTTAGAAATGTAATAAACAAAGGCTCTCATCATGACAACAGAAAAACATTAAGATTAAACCTAATGATTAATGTGCTAAAAGACTCAATATTTTATATGTAACTATTCTCTCCAAATTAATTTATATATGCAAAATAATTTGAATAAACTTGGCATACTAATTGTAAAGTTCATACAAAGAAAAAAAGGATTAAAATTATTTGAGAAAATAAAAAATTAAAATGAGAATTTAGATGATAAAATATTAAATATACTATATAGTTACATAAATTAATATAGTATGATAACTGTGCCTTCTGATCAACAGAAAAGAATAAAGAGAGAGGAAAAAATAGAAAAGTCTCAAATAAATGTGGATTTTATGCATAAACTCTATCAGCGGTTTTATATGAGTGGTGAAAGTGAATAGATGTGATAAATAGCCCTAAGTAAATCACTTCTGTACTTTGAAGGAAAACTCAGATTTCTACATCATTCCATATACAAAATAAATTCCAAAGCAATTTAAGAGTTAAACTCACATAAAACATAAATATAGCAGAAGAAAATGTGGGAGAATGTTTTTATAATCTCATGATTAAGAATATCTTTCTAAGCAAGAATATAATGTTGTATATGTCTAAATAAAGCTTTATAAAGAAAAATACAGGCTATCATAAACAAAGAAACAAACAACAAGTGCTGGAGAGGTTGTGGGGAAAAGGGGACCCTAGTCCACTGTTGGTGGGATTGCAGACTGGTACAACCACTATGGAAAGCAGTATGGAATTTTCTAAGAAATCTAAAAATGGACATGCCTTTTGACCCAGCAATTCCACTGCTAGGAGTATATCCTAAGAACCCTGAAACACCAATCCAAAAGAACCTATGCACCCCGATGTTCATAGCAGCACAATTTACAATAGCCAAGAGTTGGAAGCAACCTAAATGCCCATCGGTCGATGACTGGATCAAAAAACTATGGTACATTTACAGAATGGAATTCTATGCTGCAGAAAGGAAGAAGGAGCTCCTACCCTTTGCAACATCATGGATGGAGCTGGAGAGGATTATGCTGAGCGAAATAAGCCAGGCAGTGAAAGACAAATACCATATGATATCACCTTTAACAGGAATGTAAACAACAAAACAAACAAGCAAGTAAAATGTAACCAAAGACAGTGAAATACAGAACGTGCTGACAGGGTCCAGAGGGTAGAGGGGAGAGAAGCACAGAGTAAAAGGGGATGGACTCACATAAATAAGTATGAAAGACACATGGACAATAACTAAGACGGGGGGTGGAAATGAGAGGGGGGTCGGGAGCACTGGGGGGGGTGCAGGGCTGGGAATACAAGAAAGAAAACTGTACTTGAACAAAAGTTAAATAAATTTAAATAAATAAATAAATAAAGTACACAGTTAATGTCTGAAAAAAAAAGAAAAATACGAATAAATTTGAAAAACATTTAAGTTCTTTAAGATGAAATGCATTATAAGCAAAGCTAAAAAGCAAAATCTAGGAGAAAATATTTGCCATATTCATATTACAGCAAATGATATAAAATATATAAAGAGCTTTTGCAACTCAAAAATAAAGCAACCTCAGAGAAAAACTTGGACAGGAATATAGCTAACATTGATTGAGAAGATATTATTTGCCAGGCAATACCCTAAGTACTTTACGTGTATAAATTCAACCGATTTGCATAATAGTGCTTTTGATCAGATACTGTTAGCATCTCCATTTTTCAGGCAAGAAAACGGAAACATAGAGAAATTTAGGAACTTAGAGCTATACAGTTAGTAACTGCTACAGTCAGGATTTAAATCTTCAAATTCTGACACTAGAGCCTAATTTACAGAAAAAAGAAATACAAATACTGTTAAACTTAAGAAAAGCTGTTCTATATGAACAATGGCCAGGGAAAGGCAAACATTAAAACACAGTGAAAATTGTTTTCCTACAAGTCAGTTAAAAAACCTAATGAGTTAATAAAACCAGCATTGCCCAAAGTGTAGAGAAACAATCACTCTTACACTCAGTTATTGGGGATGTCTCTTCATCTAGCATTTTTAAAGGGCAATTTAGCAGGGTCCATCTAACTTAAAAGAACATAACTTTTGGCCCTGGCTGGTGTAGCTCAGTGGATTGAGCGCGGGCCTGCGAACCAGACAATCGCGGTTCGATTCCCAGTCAGGGCACATGCCTGGGTTGCAGGCCGGTTCCCTGCAGGCCAACTCCCAGTAGGGGACGTACGAAAGGCAACCATACATTGATGTTTCTCTCCCTCTCTCCTTCTCCTCTAAAGATAAATAAATAAATAAATAAATAAATCTTAAAAAAAAAAAGAACATAACTTTTGATCCAACAATTCCACTTCCATCCCATAGTAATACTTGGACACGTGCCCAGAGATATCCAAAGTGAAAAACTGAAAATAGCCTGTTTCCCATCACTAAGGGAATGGTTATCAAAATGATTGTATATCCAATCATGGACTGAATATAGTAGAGTGAACAAAAATAACGGGTTAAATCTATATGAGTGATGTGGAAAAATCTCTATGATGTGTCAGTAGTAAAAAAAAAAGTTATTAAATAATATATTTAACTTAATATAATATACAAACATGTACACATTCTATATGTGCTTCTTCACGTAACAACAACAACAATTAGGAACCATTCTAGTCATAGAGCTAAAGCGGTAGGCCAAAGAGACAAAGTCTCTCCTAAAGCTCACATTCTGGAGAGCAGGCATATCTAAACAAGAAAACCAATAAAATAATAATGATGCTGTATTAGTTTCTCATTGTCATAACAAATTATTGCACACTTAAAGGTTTAAATAATACAAATTTATTATCTCATCGTTCTGCAGGTAAGAAGCCCAACCCAAGACTCATCCAGAAAGGGCTGCACTCTTTCTGCAGGCCCTAGGGAAGAATCTGTTTCTTTGTCCATTAGAGCCGTTGGCAGAATTCAGATCCTTGTGGTTGTAGGACTGAGGTCCCCATTTCTTTACCAGCTATTATCTGAGGTCATTTTGCATTATTTTGCTGGTGGCCCCCTTCCTCTATCTTAAAGTCAAGAAAGGAAAGTCGAGTCTCTCTCACATTATGAACCTCTTACCTTTTATATATTTTTTAAGTGATCATAGAGAGAGGAAGGGGAAAGGAAGAAAAACATTGATTTGTTGTTCTACTTATTTATGATTCAATGGTTGTTTCTTGTACATGTCCTGACCAGGGGTTGAATCCACACATTGGCATATTGGAACAATGCTCTTAACAACCTGAGCTACCAGGCCAGGGCTTTATTGTCTTTCTTCTCATTTCTCACCAGCCAGGAAAGTTTCTCTGCTTTTAAGGACTGATGGAATTAGACTAAACCCTCTGGATAAATCAGTATAATCTATTTATCTTGAAGTCTTTAACCTTTAATCCCATCACACTTAGTCCTCTTTTCCATGGAAGGTAATATTCAGGGTGTGGCAAGAGTAGGTTTACAATTATAACTATTTGAATCACAGAGTTTATTCTTGTATTATTATCAAGTAATTATTATTCTATTTTCCATACAAATGACTGTTAAACCTACCTCTGTGCTGCCCTGTATGCACAGGTTACAGGGATTAGGGCATAAACATCCTTAGAAGAGAGAATGGAGAATTATTCTGCCTCTAATCGATGGTAATAAATGCTATGAGGGAAAGGGAAAGAGTGATATCCAAGGTGGTAGGGGGTTGGGAGGAGGCTAATTTAGATCGTGTCATCAGAGAAGGCCTTTCGGAGGAAGTGGCATCTGAACTGGACAAGATAGCCATTCCCAGTACACATTTAATTACACAGAAAAAGGCATGGAAGGCTGTATATGGGACTGTTCACCAGCTACCTCCTGAGATGAATGGAATTCAAGTGTAGGAGAAGATAATAGATTTTACTCATTGATCCATACTCTTCTTTTGTTTGAATGTTTTGCTTACATAATTTTGAAAAATTATTTATCTGTATAAAGACTTAGAAACAAAAAGCAATGTAGCTTTGTCTTGAGTCCAGATGAAGCAAAGAGAATTTAAGATTTAGATACTGGTGAAAAGTTAAGCCTCCCCTGAATTTTGACACACCACATATAAAAAATAAAAATGAAAGCTTGTCTTGGATTCTATGAAAGAATCAGTTCTAAAAGAGAGCAATAAATAGATGCCCTTTCACCTCAGAATCTTTAAGGAGGGTACACTTGTCAAGTAGACATTTCTACACATCAGCAACCTTGGAAACTTCTCATGGCTGTGACCTCTTTATGTTGCTTCTAAGTCCTACCTTGGTGCTCATTTGCTGAGTTCTCACCTAGTTATCACCCATTGTTTCTTGTTGTTTTCCGAGGAGAACACTAAAAGCTTCTTTGAGAGGAAGGCAGCCAGAAGAAAAGTTACTCCAAGGGGCTCTATAGGGTAGCAATCTGTCACAGCAAAGGGAGACTGCTGGAATGCATCCCTGCTACTCAAGATATAGATAAGGGCGAGATCACAAGAGGACAAGTGGAAGTTCCTATCAGTGAACTGAAGTGGAGTGACCACACGGAGAGAATACAGAGAACCAAAAGGCTCTCATAGGATGCAGGAAAGCAAAGCCTCTGACAATTCGGTATCGTTTCAAGATTCTGGGATGCTGCTGCAGAAAATGGACTTCTGGGAATGGAGGGGGGGCGGGGAGAGTGTGTGTACACGCACACACCCATAAGCGATAGTCAAAATTACAGCTCAGTTGGAACAAAGGTAGTATACTGAAAACAGTGAAAAGCAAACAGGGGCTACAGCTACAACTTAAGGAGTTTATATTTGTGTGTTAATCATATATATTTGTTTTTTCAGACACCTGTCTATCAAAGACAGAAATTCTCTACTATGTTTGTAATAGTCTAGTAGACGTTTTCATTTCAATGTCTCTTTATCACCTCAAGAGTGACAAATCCAAAGCTGACTTCATCATCGTCTGCTCAAAGGAAATTTTTCCCCCCGGACCTTCCTGCCTCAGATAGAAAGAGCCTCTTTTCCTCATCAGTCAGGCTTGAGAAGAGAGGGTCATTCTTAACTCATCCTTCACCCTCGCTTAGTCATCCCTTTTGAGAGTAGGCAAAGTATAAATCATACATAGCGATAACATTCAATCAGCCACCAAATACATGAATATCATCAGCAATTATATCAGTCCTTTCTTCTCTGTTCCCACCGTCACCTCCTTTGGTTGAGGATTTTATCCCAGACTGTTTATCTGAAGCATTTCCCCAGTAGCCGCCTCCACCCACTACCTATCACCCCAGTCCAATCTTCCTGTATTTTCCTAGCTGGAGAGCATGAACATAGCCACTTTATCATCCCATGACCAAATCTGACTCTGAGCGCCTTTCTGGTTTGGCTGGAGATTCAAAGGCAAGAAGTGAGGCTTTCAGAACGTGCCACTTCCTAAGTCTTTCTGAAGTCTCCACACTGCTTAGGTATGTCCCCACACTGGTCCTGGTCTCCGCTCCTGTGTCTACATAGCCTCTTCCTTTCAGACACAGAGGAAGAAGACGCTCCTTCCCGCAGGAAGGCTCATTTAGCTCCATAGCTGTGGTGCCCAGCTTCACTTGAAGATCTAGTTCCCTTCCACTGCCTTTCCTCCCAGGAGAGTTGGGTGAGCAGGACTGAGAATAGACTACCTGTCCTCTGCAGCTCAGAGACGAAGTGAAGTATGAAACCAGACAAAACCATGCTCATCCACGGTGTGTCAAGAACAACTCAAGCCCACACTGTCTGTGTTCCTGCAGTGAGTCCTAATTTTTTTTCTCAGCTCTAAAAGAGAAAGAGAAAGAAGATTAAAGGAGAGAAGGAGGAAGGGAATCAGTAATGTCCAGGAGCACAGTTCTGTCTACACACAAAAATGTATATCCCCAAATTAAGCCTTACTTTCTCACTCATTTCTTCTGGCAACAAATATTTTTCAAGCACTTACTCTCTGCTAAGCACTGAACAAAATAGTAGCACTAGCCTCTAGGAACTTAAGTTCTGGTTTGGGAAATAGCTAATTTTTTAAAAGATAATAATAACAAAAATAAGCAAAGCCATGCCAAGCAGTAACAAAGCCTACACAGAAATAAAATAGGGGGCTAGGACAAACAGAGCAGGGTTGTCTTCAGATAAAGAAGTCCTGAGTGGGTGACATTTGAGCTGCCTTGGCACAATGAGGAAGAGGCAGTCAAGACTGTACAGTGAAGCCAGGGGCAAACTGACAGTTTTCCCAAATAAAAATGAGTGGACACATGATTCACATTTGTATTGGTTCACTAAGGCTGCCAAAGAAAGTGTCACAAACCAGATGACTTAACAACACATCATTGTCTCATGGTTTTGGAAGTCTGAAGTTTGAGATTAAGGTGTCAACGGGGCCATGTTCCCTCTGATGAAGGCAGAGGAAAGGACAATTTGGGGCCTCTCAGCTTGTGGCTCGTTGGCTTATGGCAACATAATGCCTATCTTCAAGTGACATTTTCCCTGCATGTAAATCTTCCTCGCGTTTCCTCTTCTATAAAGACCCCAGTCATATTGAATTAGATGCCCACCTTGTTTTAGTATGACCCCATCTTAAGTAATGACCTCTACAATGACTCTGCTTCCAAACAAATGCACATTCTGAGATGCTGGGCGTTGAGGCTTTAACGCAGGAACCTGAGGCAGCACAGTTCAATTCAAATGCTGTCTCTGTAATAAAGGACAGGGGGCATTCAGGTGCAGTGGGGGGTGAGATTTACCCATGGTGATCTCATCAGCTCTTTTAGCGCTTTCTACTCTGTCTCCGTCACATCACCTAGCACAGCACATCATCAATGAATGAATACTTGTTGGTGGTTGATTAATGGCACATTTTACACGAAAATTGAACAAGGTATGTGTTACTGTGTTGAGGTAGTTTGGGATTTGTTTGTGTGCCAGCAACAGATCTCATAAATAAGAAAGTCTTAAATTGTTTCAGGGTCTGATATGACTAGTAAACTGTTCCTGGGGACCGTGTGGAAAAAAATAGCTGGCATCCAACACTGAGCCAGCTCCTTTGTCCCCCAGCCTGGATCCCAGAGGCGGCAGAGCTGAGGTGCTCAGGCGAAACTGGCAGAGGTCACATTTGTTGATCATGGTGAAAGTACAGCAGGAGAATGCATCCAGCCCAGCCTCCAGGCAGCGCACCCTCCTTACCCAGCCCGGGGACACACAGCTGCCCCCTTCCCCTCAGAGGGGCAAATTCCCCCACATCAGACAAGCAGCCCTGGGACACTTACATGGAAACCTGGCCAGCCAGGAAGCAGCTGGTCTTGGCAAACAAAAAACAATGCCCCAGGCAAAATAGAAAGTAAGTAGGAGCCTGGAAAAGCTTCATTCTGAGGAGCCACTGCCTCCCTACACCAATTTTTTAATATAATATAAAATGCCGAGCCTAGTCAGAGGACCCCATAGCAAATTCCTTCAGTCTGAATTCTCCCTGATTAGAAATTCCTAGAAAGATTTTCCCTTTCCTTTTCAACAATTTGTTCCAATGTATAGTCCATGTTATGGATAGCTATTTTGCTATCCAATATTCTTTTTTAATGTAACACAGACAACTACAAGATCTTGTGTAATTTCATGCGGGTTTGTGTGACACAGAATTGCATAGTTAAGTGTCATTAATTGTTTTCCTACCTTTTTACCTCACGAAATGATCTATTCATGACAAACTATTGTTTACTGTTCAAAATTGTATTTATATGTATATATAAATATAGAATACCCTGTGGAGTATGTGCTTAGCTCATTTATTAGTTTCCCATCATGCAAGAATTCACAAACCTGAAATTAACCATTCACAATGGGTCCTCCAATAAGAACAGTAACTGCAAATATGGATTAGGCAAGGTTGGGTGAAATTTCCAAAGAAAGATCTAGTCATAGTTAGGTTGGAAAGTGTAAACCAGAGATTCTTATCATTCTTATGATGACAATAATAACAGTTAGAATTGCTCTTTGAATTTTTACTGTGCTTTATAACTACCTTATCTCAAATTATGCCAACACCATAAAAAATTATTGTTCAGAAATATTCCATGACTTGTCCATTGTCCATGATCACAGCTACTATTGGCAAAATTTGGGATTCAAACTCTAGTTTGTCTAATTTCAAACCTATGCATAGTCCCATATATTGCATAGGTTAAAAAGGGGAAAAACACAATTAAAAAATTAATTAAAGATTAAATGCTATGGGAAAAATACCACTCTATTCTTTTAGAAAGTGGATTGATAAAATTTAGGAACTTTTAGAAAATTTCCTGGACCATGGTCCAGGTAGAGGCCCGAACCAGTCCTGAACTGGCCCCAGGAGCAGTCAGGGTCTACAGATGCTGTCTTTCTGCGCTAAAGGCTTCAGGAAAATTTAGAAAACATTGTTCAAAAGGGTAAACTGAGGTAGGGGATTTGAACCACGATTTTTTAGAACTTACTTTGAAACACAATTGCTTAAAAAAATATGATTTTGCACTATCTTTGAAGGTACGTTCCAGAAGCGCAGGAGACTTATAATGATAAAAATTACATGATAACCTTTTATGCAACAGGCTTATTGAACACAACATTACGTTAGTGATGCTATTCTAAGAAGAACTAGTCGTGCTGGGCTAAATTTTCCAAGAATGCAATTTAAGCCCACAGTAAGGTATATTATAAAATGAATGGAATACTGTGGTTCAAACACAGCCCTCCGAATGGTCCATCTGTGGGCCTTATCTCACCAATTCTCATTAAACAGTGATTTCATTTCTCTACATCATCACAAGCTCCACTCCTGGGCAGTCGTTCAGCTGCCTGGCTAGTCTCACAACACATGCAAATATGAATTAAAGGCAGCTGCACCACAAGACAGAGGAGACTTTGCTGATACCCTTCACAGTGTGAAGCACAGGGCCCCGGCCATCGCAGATGGGAAAAAGAAATTGGTGGTCCCAGGAGGCCTTCTGTTTATTGCCCCCTTCGGCCTCATTTGGAGCATCACAGTCACACATACGTGCATGCACACACACACACACGCACAGACTTGCCCACGTACACACAGGCAGATCTAGGCCACATCACCTGCCCTCTGCATTCCACACACTCTAGTGTTAAAGACGTGTTTGGACTCTGAAAATAAAATCCCAGAGCCTTTTACAGATACCTTGTCACTGAGTCTCATTGCTCCCCAGTAAGACATGTGAGAGAAAGTGTGTTTTCCTCATTAGACATATGGGAAAATTGAAATGTGAACTGTAATAATTTGTCTAGAGCTTAGAGAAGAATCAAATACAGAAAACAGAAGTAGAAATTTTCTGTCCTCTGACCTCCTATAATATGCAATTTGCACCTTTCTTACAGCCTGCATTAGTTTCCGCAATATGGCCTGGTTGTTTGTAAAGTCTTTTCTCCTCATGTGACAATTAGCTCCTAGAGTGAGGGACAGTTTCTGGTATGTTTTTGTGTTCTCACTGGAACATGGTACCCTCCAGAATAACTGTAGGAACACCACCTGTGCATGTGCATTGCAATTGGAGGGTACACAGGATGCAAAAGAGAAGTTGAGTGGGTCTGGGAGGTTCTGGCCATGGGTTCTGTCAACTGGGGCAATGGCTGGCCATAAAAGTCTTCCTTTTATTATGCACACATCTTCCACCAGATCTGTTTACTGCTGGTCATTGTGAATGGAGGCCAGAGAGCACATGCTAGAAAGAGAGAAAATAACCTCAGTGGTAGTTACTAAAGAGCTGGCTGGCGGGAGTTGAAGTAATGAGTAAGGCAGAAGCCCGAGATGAGAAACACCGGTCTCTCTCCACCACATATGAGGTGTGAAGGGGCTCCTGAAGGTACTCACCCTTTCAGTTCCTGGGTGCTCTCAACCCTGTTACACAAATAATGTCAACTTAAAAGACACCTTGTGGGTGTCACGTGTCCACTGACTGAAATTACCTGGACCATGGTCCAGGTAGAGGCCCGAACCAGTCCTGAACTGGCCCCAGGAGCAGTCAGGGTCTACAGATGCTGTCTTTCTGCGCTAAAGGCTGGGATGGCAAGTATCAGCTACCATCCAACCATGAGGTGTGTGGGACCCTGCAGCCCAGACAAGTCATGGATGACTACAGCTGGAGCCAACATCACAGGGAGTGGAAGAACCTCCCAGAGGAGCTCCCAAAAACCCACAGAGTCATACTAACAAAATGGCAGTTGTTTCAAGCTACTATGTTTTGAAGTGTTTTGTTACATGGCAATAGATAAACAAAACACTGAGGCTAATGCAAAAAGGAGACAAAATTTTGTGTGAATGTGAGGAAGGTGAATGCATATTGCATGTGGAGTGACATGAATTCTTATGGGTAGAATGCAGACTAAGGTAACTCCTCTATAAAGATCTCCCAGCACCCTGTAAATCATGCTTCCGGGCATGAACTTCTATAGCCCCCCGCCACAGTGAATATGTGACCAGTAGAATGTGGCAGAAGTCACTCAGTGTAACTTCCGAAGTTATTATGCCGTGAGAAGCCTTACAGCTTTGCTTTGAGAGAAGCCATCCACTGTGTAACAAGTTAAACTACCATGCTAAGAAGAGGTCCCATGCAAAGAGGAAACAATGCCTGCCAGCCCTCCCAGCTGAGGTGGCCAACATGGCAGTGATGAATCCACTCGTGTATCCAGCCCAGTCAAGTCTTCAAACGACTCCAGCTTCAACTGTGTCTAACTTCAGTCACACAAGACTCCAGGCAAGAATGCTTCAGCTGAGCCAGGTCAGCCAACTAAATGTGGAGAGATGATATAAAATTGTTTTAAAGCCAATAAGTTTAGGTTTGGTTTGTTGTACAGAAATAGGTGACTGAAAAATTAAGTTTGAACAGTATAAATCTATCAAACCCTCTGGTTCTTCTGTACTAAAGTAACATTTTCTACTTGTGACAAATGTATAGGCTGGTATATCCTAAGTATGACCAAAATATCAAAACACATTATTTCTATATAAGGTCATAGAAAAAAATAGTGGAGAGAATAACATTCTACCATATATCAAAAGAACTTATGACATCTATGAGCTATTTCTAGTACAACAATGAAAATAGGGCAACTAGATATTTAGGTTAAAGAGCCAAGTAGTATAAAATGTGTGGACGAGGAGAGCCGGCATGAGGTAAGGGTAAAATCATCAGATCTTAGACTCCAAGTACTCACTGTGGCCCATTTATAAGAAATTTACCCCAGACACCTTTCAGATTACAAACCTAGCAAATCTTGTAACATCAAAGAAGTTCCTAAATTATCCATTAGACTAGATTACAGGGGAGAGTTAAACTAAAGGAGCAGCTGTGGAAAAATAGTCATCAGGTTGTATGAGGAAAGGAAGTAAGCTTAGGAGCAATGACCAGCCATGCAGGAAGTAGGGTCGTGGTGTCCACACCACTGCAAGCCCTTTCTCCAGCCAAGCCTCAGTTACGTCACAGACTGTTATTGAGCTGTCTCTATCTTGGTACATATGTCTTCTCACACTGGCACCTGCTCATGCTCAGTCTTCTTAGATGTTTCTGACATTAGGAAAGGCATTTTACTAAATATATTAGCATGTATGACTGAATGATGGCTCTGGAGTCAGAGCCTGCTCTGCCACTTACTGGCTATGAGAATGTGGGTAAATTCTTTCACCTCTCTGAGCCTCAGCTTCCCCATTGGTGAAATGGGGATAATAATGGGTCCTGCATAATGGGATGACTGAGAATAGTCATACAAAGATTCACACATACAAAACTGAAATGACGGATGGGGAGAGACCCTTTTCAGCCTAGTTCCCCAGAGAATTGTTAGCCCAGGTCCAGAAAAGATTTAATGATTTTGTGAAGACTTCACCCTAACTCTGTGAAGGCACCTTCCCTCCTGTCCCCTCCTCCCACTGTACCCTCAGCCTCCTGAGAGGTAGAGCCAGAGAGAAAGGGAGGACTCCAAGAAGAAGTGAGACTCTGGGGCTGGCCAACCAAGAAACAGATGAGGGACGCAGGAGAAGCCCCCAGAGGGAGATCAGAAAAGAGACGGGGATCAAATGAGAAAGGAGTGAATCGCCTACGAGAGAGCTTGGCTAGGGCCCACCCCATGAAGCAAAAAGTTGGAAGCAAAGGCAATAGAACAGAGCAGAACAAATATCCAATCTCTAGTTCCCCTTGAGGGCTCCAAAATGGTTTGGAATATGTTATTTAAATTCCAGAAGACATGCTTGGCTGGCTAACTGCAAGGCCACTTGCAGCAAGCACAATACTGTCCATGAGTTCCGCAGAGCATGCTGAAGCACACTGTTATATTTTCCAGAGAGTGAAAAGCACAAATCAGAAAGAGCCATTGCAAGACCACAGATCCTAATTTGGAGGCGAGAGGAGAAATATACTCAGTGACCTTATATGCCCCAGTGAAGGTAGACATTCCTAAGGAACATTCTCCTGTGGGCTCACGGTACTGAGTTAAAGCCACAGCACCAGCAGGAACTATGTATAAGTTTTGGGGCACATGCACTTCCACAGCTGTCAGCCTTCATAGTCATGGTTGTCTTGAACATACTCAGTGGCTCTACTCTGCTCTGCTTGCACGAGGCCTACAGATTTCTGATTTATAACAAGTGTATTAGTCCACTCAGGCTGCCATCACACAATACCACAGACTGGGTGGCTCAAACAACAGAAATTTATTTTCTCACAGTTCTGGAGGCCGGAATCCCAGATCCAGGAGTCAGCCAATTCAGCTCCTACTGAGGACTCTCTGGCTTATAAATGGTGCTTTCTTGCTGTGTCCTCACATGCCAGAGATACTTCTCTTTCTCGCTCTCTCTATCCTTCTCCCCCCCTCTCTCTTCCCCCTCCCTTCTTCCCTCCTCTTCTTCTTATAAAACTACCATCTTATCAGAGTGGGCCCCCCACTATGACCCAATTTAACCCTAATTACCTCCTGAGTGCCCTATCTCCAGTTACAGTAACATTGGACATCCCAACACATGAACTGGGGTGTGCAGGAGCAAACACAAACTTTCCATCTGCAGCTCCCAGACTGGCTGGGTGTTTGTCAGCCCTTCTCCAGGCCTCTTTCTCCTGCCTGTCCTATGAAAAAGCACATGCTTCCTTGCCTCTCTAAGGTGCTAGGTCCTTCATTACCAAAAAAAGAAGAGAAAACCTGAAGAGCATTTATCAATAAAGTTAATTTCCTCACATTTTGATGTAGTTGCCATTACCAAAGACTTCCACATTTTGTTTCAGTTGACTCCCTCAACAAGTATTATTGGCCTCTTTTTCTAAATGAGAAAACTAAGGCAAAGAAAGGTTGAATGGCTTGTCCAAGTTTACAGGACCAGCATAGCAGAGCAGAACTCAGGCCATGTCTGCTGGAGACCAATATCTAGGTAATCCACAAAGTTCTTACCCTCCTTTTCACCAAGGCCACTGCTGCCAAGGTTCAGGACCTTATTTCTCACCAGGTCACTCATCCTCCTGACTCTAAGGGTACTCCTTGGGCATACCATGCCAATTACCTGCCAGGGAATGTTCTAATTCTAGTTATGTTATTTCTCCACTTAAAACCCTAGAAGCAATGAAATGTAGCAACAAGCACACCAAACACCCTAATATTGGTTTCCAAATACCATTCTCCAATAAAAGAACCAGGGCTCAATGGAGAAATAGTTGATTGTAGAACTGAGACAAGGAAATACAATATGAGCCTTGAGCATCTTGTCAGAAGGCAAGGAAGTACTCAAAACACACCTTGAGACACACATTCACAATGGTGGGGGGAGCGGTGGTCAAAACAACACAGCAGGCAGCCTGAAACAATTCCCTATGGCCAAAGCTAGAATAATTTGAGAAATAGAATATATAACAGCAGTATCGTTTATAACCAAAAATTACCCAAAGAATTAATAAGCATCTATGAGTCTATAGTGATATAAATAAAAGATTGAATGCATGAATAAATAAACAAATAAGAAAAAAACAAATCTTTCTTATAGAGTAGTTCAAATTAATAAATGTAAAGACAATAAGAAAAAATAGAAAATTACCAGAGGAACACCACATTAATCATGGCTACAGGCAAGATTCACTGATGAATACTAAAATTAGAAGATGAAACATTAAGGAGAAACAATAATACTTACTAATTATTGTGGTAGTTTTAACATATGTGCACAAATTCTTTGACACCTCTCTCTCCAGGAAGTAGAGCTTAAGTCCCCTCCCTTTGAATGTGGGCTGGACTTAGTGACTCACTCCTGAAGGATGGTGTCTTAGTTGGTGCTGCTATAACAGAGTATCATAAAGTTGGTGCCTTATAAACATCAAAAATTTATTTCTCACAGTTCAAGAGACTGGGAAGTTCTAGAGCAAGACACAGGCAAATTGGGTGTCTGGTGAGTGTCACTTCCTGGTCTGTGGAAAGCTGTCTTCTCACGTGCCCTCTTCACATGGCAGAATGGGAAAGAGAGCCCTCTGGGGTCTCTTTCATAAAGGCACTAATCCCATTCATGAGGGTTTCATCCTCATGCCGTAATCACCTCCAAAAGGCCTCTCACTTCCCAACACCATCACTTGGGGTTTAGGAGTTCAACATATGAATTGTGGAGGACACAACATTCAGTTCATAGCAAATGGAGTATGAAAAGGGAAAAATGGTGATATTACAGGAGAGTGACCTGACTTGGTTAAGCAGTCAAGGTCAACAACACCAGTAGTAAGTCACAGTGATCTAAGGTATCCTTTGATATGATGGACTGACGGAGCAACTTCACCCAAAAAGTCCACAATCCCAGTCTAGTCATAAGAAAATACCAGGTAAACCTAAATCCAGGGACATTTTACAAATACCTGACCCATACTTCTTCAAGTATCAAGTTCATGAAGAACAAAGAAAGACTGAGGAATAGCCACATGGAAGGATGTGGTAACTAAATGTAATATGGAATCCTACACTGACCCTGGAACAAAGAAAGGACATTAAAAAAAGCTGGTGAAATGTGAACAAATCTGTCATTTAGTTTTTAAAAAATCAAATACAAAGCTTTCCAGTGTCTAAATGGCAAAGTACAAACTCCCGAGTTGGGCACACTGGCCCTCTGCATGTGACTCAGACAGATACCTCTCCTGGCCCCTCTTCCTCTTCGGCGTACCAAATGGACCAAGGGCCCCTGTGCACGCTGGCTGGTCACACCTTCCTGTCTTTTCTCTTATTTCACCCTCTGCCGGGAATGCTTTCTCCCCTCTGTTCCACATGCCTACTCATGTGTTTATCTGATAAGTATCTTTTTAAAGTTCAGTTCAAGAATTTCTTCCTCGCTGAATTTTCTTTCTGGCCATCCCCACAGCCCAGGGGCCAGGCTCTCTCTCTCTTCTCCCGCCTGCTCTTTCATTGACACAGGAATCCCATACCTACTTCAATCAGCATCTGTAATATTTTAGACCATTTCTTCTAGCTAATAAAATTCTTAAGGAAAGCCTACACTTATTCATATTTTGTAGCCTCAGAGTTTAACACATGCTGTATACCTATTGAATGAATTCATCAATTAACAAATTAATTCATTAATGAATAATGAACAAACCCACACTAGAAATCTAATAGCTAGAAATAATAAATGTGTAAATATATATCAGCTTTGAACACGTTTCAAAAATTTCTTCACTCAAACTGTCAAAATGTTTTGTAAGAATAAAAACATCAATTCTTAAACATATCTCAAGGTCAGCAGACACCATGATGGACAGCCAAGGCCTGCCACAAATACGCTAGCCTCATGGAGCGCCCAAGTGCTCATATCTGGACACATCTCATTCCCACTCAGTCAGCTCAACTTAAAAAGCCCCACACAGGCCTAGCCAGTGTGGTGCAGTTGCCTGGAGTGTCATCCCATAACCCAAGAGTTGTAGGTTTGATTCCTTGTCAGGGCACATACCTAGGTTGTGGGTTTAATTCCAAGTCAGTGTGCATACAAGAAGCAGCCAATCAATGCTTCTTTCTCACATCAATGTTTCTTTCTCTTCCTCTCTCATGTCCTCTCTCTCTGAAAAGCAATGAAAAAACCTCCTTGGGTGAAAACTAAAAAGAAAAAGCCCCACACAGAGCCACTCTGAACCTCCTTTAAATGTGTATCCTTTATTCTAGTCATATATGTATGTATATATATACTAAAGTTATATAACTTTCAAAATTTTCCCAAGTCAACCAAATTGCTTTCTAACATGCTTTCCTATGGCATCTTCCACCAAACTTCTTATAGAAAATTTTAGTTCATTGACATTTACCTGTGAATCATTATGAATGCTATATGCCTTCTCACAGTGTGCACCCTTTCAGTGAGTACACAGTGATGCAGCTTCACTAATTGTAGGAATTTTGATTCTCATGTGAATGTCGATGCAGGTGGCTCTCTGTGCTCTTACTCACACACTGCCTAAAAAAATGATAGAAACTGCTTCTCAAGGTATGTCAAGCACACAAGGATAGTATTTAAAGTTAAACAAGGTTTCTTTCTGCAAGCATGGAGATCGTGAAGTATACGTTGGGTTGAAAAGAAGATAAGATCTGTTGATACGGCCATTATCAACAAATTTATCTATTGAGTACCTAGTGCCTGCATAAAAAGCTTTGTGCTAACATTGTGTGGGATGTACAAAGGTTTAATATATTATTCTACTATGACAGAAAGAGAAATATAGAGATGGAGACCACCCATATCTCTTTTAAAAAGATTACTAACACTACAAAGAATATGAATAAAGCTCAGCTTCAAAGATTTTCATCTCTCCCTTCCCAGGGGATGCTAGATAATAAAGTGGACTAGAGGAAACACAAACTACATAAGCTCCTGCCTGTAACCAAGGTTCAGAACTTAAAACATGTCCCCAGCCTGGCCATCAGAGAAGAACTGGCTTTCCACTGCAGTTCTTTCCCATTGCCTCAGAAACGGACATTTTCTCAAAGTGGCTATTTTTTTCTCAAAATGTAGGCAGAGGAGAGGGTGACTAGTTACTGGTACTATCTGTTCAAATACCTATCTAACTTAGGAGGAGAAAGTTTAATAAGTCAGAACAGTCTCCCGTTTGGCTCTATCCAGTTGTATTAATCTTGGGCACCATCACAAAGTTATCCTTTGACTCATGAAATTTTTTGAACCAATACACAATCACTGCCTGAATCTTCCACAGCATCATGACAGCGATGACTGACTTTTCCCCATAGAGGAAGAAATCACATCTGAAAAGGGAGCTTTTCATAAACAAGCATTCCTTCTTATCTCAAACACAAGTTTCAATAGTCCCAAGGAGAATTTTAAGAAAAATAGACTATAGCTTTGATAAATAAGTGCTGTAGAAGATGAGAGAGGGACATTTAAAGAGAAGCTGAGATTTCAGCTTAGCTTTGAAGAACAAAGAGATTTACAGCAGTGATGAGAAGGATAACAGAGTTTCCCAGCAGGTGGGGTAAAGGCACAGACAGGAATGCACATGGTGGGTTCCATGTATTCCTGGACTCGCTGGAGCAGGGGCTGCATTCAGGGGGCAGCCAGAGATACAGTTACAGTCAGGTCAGTGCCGTATGGTGAAGGTCTACAGTGCCAGGAAAGAGGTGTTCCTCTGTAAATGTCACAGTGGGAACCATTTATGACCTGTGTTCCAAGGAGGACTAGGTTGGGAGCAAAATATGCTGCCTAGATTAGAGAAGACCTTAGAGGCCAGACGAAAGTAGTAGAGATATTATCTTAATAGTAGTTCCAACAGAAAGAAAAGGGTGTATGAGAAAATGCTGTGAAGGAAAAATGAAGAAGACCCAAGCAATAGATTGGGCGTGGAGAAGAAGGAAGAGACTACATGGCTTCCAAAGCAACTGAGAGGACAGTTTCTCAAAAGTGAAGATTCGAGACCCTGGAGCTAACTGCCTGGTTGAATTCTGTCTCACACACTAGCTGCACAGATGAGGGGAAATTAGCTTTTTAAATTAGGAAAACTAAGTTTTTTCTGTGCCTCAGAAAACAGTAGTAAGTTTTGATTCTGTTGGTGGTGGTGTTGTTATAGAAAAATCAAGACTAATAGCAGTCGGGATACAACTAACACCCTGCAGAAATTGCTCTGGTGAGAATGGAGAGACAAACTTGGATGGAAATTTATTATACTAAGTCATTTTTACCATTTAATGGTAAGTCATATTTACAATTAGGGTATGAAGTTACCCTCTCATCTTCCCTGTCCTCCCCTAATATGTATTTCCCCAGCTACCCTCATGTGTCCAGGCCTCCTAACAGATCCACCCTAAAATTTCCAACCCTAGTTTATTTAAATTGAAATGAAATTACATCTGGGATACTTACTGGTTGAGAGGGGATTTTAACATCTTTTTTTTAAGTAGAGAAACATCGTTCTAAATGCAGAAGCTTCCAAGAGAGACACTTTCCAGAGGATATCGCTCTGAATATTACATAATCAGGGCATCTAAGGATGCAAATAAATACCAGGAACATTTGCCCCTTATCCTGCCTCAGACAAGGGCATTGCCAAAGCTCTCAGTCACCATTCCCCCAACTGCAAAGTAAGGCTAAAAATATAAATATTACTCTAATAGGAATGGTTCTTGGTTGAGAGAAAAGGAACAGGGAAAGAGGAGTAAATTAAGAAAAAAGAGAACACATATTTGGAAACGATTACACTTTATTAGATCGGGGGAGGGGGAATAATGGCATCTAATACCTAATGAAAGGATGAAGTTGGGAGTTAGGAACACTGGACTTGGTCTCTTTTCCACAAATGAGCCCTGGATGGACTTAGAACTAATTTTTTAACATTTCCTTGCCTTAGTTTACCCTGGGCTTGTGAAACTTCCCTAAAGTCTGATTCAGTAGGTTCTTTAAGTGATAGGTAACTTGGATAATGGCATCATGTTCATTCAGCTGGTTTTCATTTTCTTTATACAATAGTGATGATAGCAGCAATAATCAGTACTAATGTAACATTCAAGGAGTTCAAGGTGGACTACAAACACCATCGTTACCCTTGATGTCTTGCTGGTTTGCTCTACATTTTCCCACCATTGGTAGTACCAGTTGGCCCCAGTGTATTTATAGCCAAAAGTCTCCCCACTTTAGACAGAAACCTTGAAGTTTAAAAGGTTATTTTTTAAATGTTTCAAACTAATATTTCTATCCAAGACTTGGAGGAAAGCAAGAACCGAAGTTTGAGGCAGGTTGACACGTTACTCTTTTCTTAAGTGGAGGTATTACAGTTCAAAGTCAATACAGATTCATTTGATGGATACCAAGCTTGTCAGGCTTGTAGAGGTTCTTCCTAGTATTTGTGCTCATGTCTTTGGCCGTGGCCTCCCCTAACCCTTTACAGGGAATTTTGTAATGTTCCTCATTCCAGACTCAGTTTCACCTCAATTCTAGAGCCAGTTCTGCATGAGGGCCAGACTACCCCATCTCAGCCCATCCTGCTTCTCCAGGATCACCTTGGATTAGCCAGAGGCCCAGTCTTGACTGCCGGGTTTACACCGTCTCCCTACATTCCTTTGCTTGTTTATTAGTCAGACCCAATCCTTAGATCCCCCCAAAACTCCTTGGTGTCAGATGCATCTGGGTTACAGCTCTCCCATCAAGACCCCATGCCTGCCTCACATGGGTACAACTGGTAAGCCCCCTCATTCTAACCAGTTACCTTTCCCATTTGCCTGACATAGACTGAAAAATAGACATTTCATCAATACTGATGAAGACATGATCAACCTCCAAAGGGACCCTCTATGCCTTGACGTTGTGTCAGTCCTTGAGAACCTTATCATGGCTCTAGATGGAGGGAAACTTTGAAGTGATTGAGATTGTTTCCTATTAGTACAGTGGGATGGGGGTTCTAATAGAACTAGATCATTTTGAAAAATAAAATAATTTTATGCACACTTCTAAGTTTGGTACTGAAGTACATTTGCCCCACCTTTTACCAGCATCCGTCCTCCTGGGACTGGCCAACACTTCCACCAGCTGGCTGGCATTCTGCTGCCAATGGAGAGATTTCTCAGATGACAAGTGACTACCCATCTGACTCCCATGTTTGAACAGCCATCTGCATAGCTATTCCCAACACCGCAAATTGTACCAATGCAGTTTCTCTCTATCCCTTTCATCTTTGTAGAAATATTCCAACTTTCTCCTAAAACCCCAGGATAGTCTTTTTTAACCAATGGACCCTCTCCCAGAAAAAAAGCACATACCTGTATACACAGGGAAATGTATTTGGCCACAGGGGAGTCACGGACCCATCACAGGCCCCAAATTAAGAACCCCTGCCTTTGATTACATGGTTCAATACACGGTCAGCTTACCTTTTTACCCAGCAGCTGAGAAAGGCAGTGGCCACCACCAGCCCAAAGCCACTGAGGATAACATCAGATGCTGCAAGGAAGCCATCTGGATTGACTGCTTCTAGAATGACCCCTCTGGGCATGGTTCTAGAATGCCGGATAAAATTTATGCTTTACTTAAAACTAAATGGTGCATATCATTTAAACAAGATATATCTTAGTATTGTACTAATTTGTTTTCAAAATAGGCATTAGTAGTGAAAAATCAGACTAGAATCTCAACTGAGACTATCAGGAATAAACACCCAGCAATGGGGGCAAGGACCAACCTTGCCTTCTCCCACGCCTTAGAGCAAAGTCAAGAAGGGACTGTCCCAGCATCAAGCACTGATTATGGCTTTCACGGCCAGGTTCAAGAAGGCGTGGGTGCCAGCAAACAGCTGAGATGCAGGACGCAGACCCAACGTTAGCAGGAAACTTGAGGAGCACCTGCTTCCTCTTCCTTTTTTCTCTCGCAGCGTTTTGTGGCTAAGAGGTAAAGATGGGACTGGAATCAGTAAGATTGGGTTTCCTTTCCCCTCACACCAATAATCTTGCATGTCTGCAGTTACAGAACCAAAGCCAAGGCTAGGGTGAGACTGTGTTGTACGTATTTTTACTTTTCTTACTTACATAGAATCATAAAATCAATGTTGGAAAGATTATTTTGTCTCCTAGCACAAGTCACCCTATTTTTTAAGATCTCTGAGAATAATGACTCCCTAAATTCTGGCAAATATTTTATGTTCCTGACACTCACTCATTCAATAAATATCTGTTGCATGTACAAGATGTCAAATCCTGCTCTTGACACTGGGGATATAACAGGGACCCACAGAGACCCTACTCTTTGGGAGCCACAGTGAACTGGAAAGGCTGTTGTTGAATACATGTGACATTGGCCAGGCAAGAGAAGTGTGGATGCTTTGCATACATGGCCACACCCAAGATGAGAAGTTTCTTCCTCATAGCTAACTAAAATCTATTTTGTATCATGAAAATCCATTTTCCTTGACACAAACAGAAATGATCATTTCTTTTATAAAAACCTTTGCAAAATGATTACACACGAAATCATCACTTCTCTTGATTAAACAGTGCCAGTTCCTTTAACGTTGTCTCACAGGACGTATTTCCTTGCTTTTAATAATAACTTTCCTTGCATTGATGCAGGCCTTTACCATGCATAGGGCACTTTGTGATTTACAGAGCACTTCCGCATCATCATCACAATTTGATCTTCACAGCAGCCCCACAAGGAGGGTACGGCAGGTTTTTGTTGAGCACCAAGTATGCCCAAGGCACTGCTCTAGGGCTGTGGGGGCAACTGGGCCACTTTACACTTGTCCCCATTGGAATTTATCCTGATTTTGTAGAGCTATTTTCTCAACAAGTCAAGGCCATTTTGAATTTTATCTCTGTCCTGCAGAGCAATAACAAGACCACCTCGTTTAGTGCCAGCTGCCAATTTAATGAGCATGGTCTTAATTCCTTCATCCTGGCCATCAATACGGTTATTGAGTAGGATGGATCCTGGCTCCAATACCTTTGGGACAGCACTCAATATGTCCCCCCAGATTGATACTAGGCCATCAGTAACTCCCCTTGGGCTGAAACCTTCCTGCCTCTAGCAGAGGTGTGGATAGAAACACACTTCTCTACACGTCAAAGACAATGCCCAGCTTAAAAAATCAAAATCTTTACTAAAATTGAGATAGATTTCATATATCGATTCCCCTGGTATGTATAGCCTCTCACAATCACGGGAAGAAACGAAATGGGTCTGGCACTATTGCTCTGCACAAAGCTTTACTGATTGCTACTTAGTATTTTACGCCCTTTCAGGTGTTACCCAATTGATTATTTGATGATTTATTCCAAGATCTTCTCAGGTATTGATGTTGAGCTCACAGGTCTGAAATTTCCAGGTCATCCTGTCTTTCTTTCAGAGATGGGCACCTCATTTACCCTTTCGCTATCCTTAGGTCTTTTCTAATCCTCTGTGATTTGGGGGAAACACTGGCTAATAGCCCTAAGATGAAAGTTGAAAATTCATTCAGTATCCTACAGGGCAAGCCATCAGGTCCTGCTGACTCGAACATATTAGGTTTTTCTAAGTTCTCTAACTATGTTGTCCCTTTGGCCTTCTAGCCTCCTATTACAACTGGAACTTATTCCAGGAAGCAATTTCTAGCTGATATTATCTTCCCCTTGAGAGAAGGGAGTGAAGAGGACCTTGTACAAACAAAATAAATGAAATAAAAATCTCTACCTTTTCACTCTTTTCTGCTTTAACATCTCTGGTAGAGACAGTGTCAGGTGTTCGAATCCTGTTCTTTGTTCTCTTCCTGACCATGCTGGAAGACTGCATTCCCCAGCCTCCC
The DNA here is from genome assembly GCF_014824575.4 of Sturnira hondurensis. NCBI lineage: Eukaryota > Metazoa > Chordata > Mammalia > Chiroptera > Phyllostomidae > Sturnira > Sturnira hondurensis. The sequence goes on from NW_028074503.1 coordinate 5,518,924, forward strand.
TTGCAGTTATATTGGGGCCAAAGGACTGGGACTAAGCCAATCTAATGATGCAAGGAATGACGACACCATTTCCTGGCCTGAACACAAAACTCTCTGCCTGACCCAACGTGCCTTCTCTTCTCCTTTAATGACAATCATGGGCATGTTGATGAGATAGCAGCACAAGAGGAAAGGAGGTCAGACACCTGATACTGTTCATGAGTGTTGTAGGGAAGACTTACCCAACCTGTGTTGGACTGTGGCATAAAGAAGTGGTGAATTCTGGTGCTGTCAGGCCACTAGCAGCTACAAAGTCTTCTTTATATTCCTTTTATTTTTATATCCTCACCCAAGGACAGTTTTTCATTGCTTTTAGAGAGAGGAAGGGAGAGAGAGAAACATGGATGGCTTGCCCCCTACATGCCCAGATCAGGTGTGTGCCCTGACTGGGAGTCAAACCCACAACCAACCAAGACACACTGGCCAGCACATGGAAGTCCTTCTTATATTGACGCAAAATCTCTCCTAAAGTCTTCTCACAAAAGGTTTTGCCTTTTGTGATTACACAGGACATATTTCTCTGTCGATTACAAATTAAAATTTTCTACAAGTGTCCATTTTGGATTAATAAAATATTTTTAAATATCCTTTTTTTATTTTCTCTTCTTGTTCCTAGGTATATATATTTTTATTCTAACCTTGCCAATTAGTCATGCTATTTTCTTTATATTTATGTAATTGTTACTTCATTTGGAGAAGACCTAGCCAAAGGACTTTAATCCGTAATGTACTTGTTACCAAAACAAAGGAAAACTGACAAAATCAGTAAGTTATAAAAAACACAATTGGTTAGATATCTCTGTGTGCTTTGATTTTAAAAATGTTCTGTGACGTTATTTAATAGGCAGAATAACAACAATTACCTGGGTACCTATCACCCACTATTTTTAAATATTCACATTGCTTGGTGTGCACAAGAAACAGACCTGATCATCCAAGTTCCTCTGTTCCCCTCCCTCCTCTCACAACCTTTACTCCCACCTCAGAGAAGACCAGTCTGCCTATATACTTCATCTTTTTATACCATGTCTGATCATAAAGAACGTATTATATTATGTCGTGTTTTAGTTTATATGAATGTCATTGTATGTATCTATATAACTCAATTTTTTTCACCAAACATCATTATATTCTGACGTATAATCAATGTGATATTGACACATATAGATATAGTTTATTCATCTTTAATTGCTATGTGGTTTTAATCCATTGTATAAATATAGCTAGAGCTTATGTATCCATTTACTTATTCATTAATGAACATTTCGGTTATTTCCAATTTATCACTACTACAATAATGCCAGTTGCTCTCTAAAGTGGTTATACTGCTTTACTTTCCCACAGGCTGTTTGTTCAAGTTCCTCTTTCACTGTTCCATTATGAACACTTGGTATTGTCGAGACAGTTTTATTTTTGCTTATCTTTCAATCCTACTGTTTAAATTTGTCTTTCTATTCAGTCTTTGTGTCTTTTGATAGCTTGTAAGATTCTTTTAAAAGGTGTTACACATATTGTGCATAGCAATTCTTAGATATTTTCTACTTTGGTTGACAATGTAAATGAAATATTTTGTATTATTACATTGTCTAACAGACTACTGCTGGTATTCTTCAGTGTTATCTATTTTTGTTCAGTTTATAATTTTCCAAAAGAAAACAGGTTTATAACAAGCAAGCTAGCAAAGCAACATTTAATGTGGAAAGAAACTTTAAATTTGTAAAGTATTTTAAGGTATTTTTATTTGCTAACACAGGGCTCAGCCTTCACTCATTCAACAAATATTATTTAATGTCTACTAAGTCCTTGGCCCTGTGCCCAACAGTGGGGGCTATCCACCCCCACCACCAGCAATGCCTGCCACTCATGGCCCCACTGATAATCTAATAGCACTCAATAAAAAGCAAACACAAAGAGAAAGAATGAAATGAGATCTTTTTGGTATTTATTGAGAATCCACTTTTCATGCTTGCAGAAATTCAGCAGCTCTTGGGATTCCAACACTTCCTCTGAATTTTTCAAACTCCAGAACACAAGTATCTCCATTGGTTTCCTTCTATGGTGTGATGTCACTGCAGAAAATCAGTCCTCCATTCCCTCGTGCATGATACTGGCTAATATACTTGCAATGCACTGCTTTCACTACATCAGCTCTCTTTCACACACATAGCCAAATTCCAGTACTCAGGCGTTCTCTTTTACATCACCATTGCCACCAAGTCACCGAAGAGTAGGGGACCAGGTGACTCTTCCCTCCGGACCATTTGAGTACAATTCAACAAATTCCCTGGAAACAGGTACACCTCCTTCTACTGGATGCTTCATAGGCAACGATAGGCAGTTGACAGTCGATGACTCTCGAACAGCAACTCCAGTTCTTTAGTTCCTCCACGTAAACCACTAGCTTAAGCCCTCTTACATGCAAGAAACCTTCTGTGGGATTGGCTGTACTCCCGGGGGCTTCTCTAGTAATGCCACTGATGCTGCTCTGCAGCATCTCAATAAACTCACCATGGGCTTTCCAGCATTTCCAACCACCCCTTTGCTCCCCATAGCTCCTCCCACATGACCTGATGTTCTCTATTTTTTCCAGTCTACTGTGATGGTATAGAATCTATCCTCAGTTTTCCTCCTTTTTGATTCTCAAGAGCCTGTATTGAAAGTCAAATAGACTGAGTATTGAGTCTGTCTTTTCAAACCACAATTCTAAATCTCCTCAAGGAAATGCAGCTACAAACCATAGGATGAGTCATAGATCAGGAAATGCAAAAATAAGAACATAAAGCTTAAAGCTCCAAAATATTACCATATTACACAGTAAAGCTGAGACACAAGAGAATACAGTCCCAGAGTCAGACTACCTGAATTTGAATCCCAGTTCTGCCATTAACTGATATGTAATTTTGAGCAAGTTGCTTGACCTCTCTGTGTTTTATTTTTCTTATCTGTAAAATGGAGCTAATAATAATCTACCCCAAAGTATTGCTGTGATAATTAAGTAAGGTTAGCACATATTAAGCACTTAGAACGATGTCAGGCACATAGCAAAGACTCAAATACTTATTGTTATGCGATTAAAAATGAATCACGGCTAGTTCACATTCAGTTAATCCCATAGTATCTTGAGTCTACAAGCTTACCTCACGACTCCCATGATTTGGTTATGCCTGAATACAGAATGGTCATCATCTTGACGTTCTGCCTCCTCATTAAGCTGCCCTTCATCCAGCTTTGTCTACCTCTTTGATGCTTGAATGCCAAAAAAATGTGTGGCCCAGATGTCTCTCCTGTCAATCTCACACTCATTACTGATTAGCATTTCAACTAGAAATCTCCTTCTCATCTCCTGCCATTGAGATATCCACATCACTCATAACCTCATTTCATTCAGGTCTCTACTAGATGCTGCTTGCATAAAAAGCTGTCTTTTAAAAAAATAACCTGGTACCCTTCATCCTCCCTACTCTGTTTTCTTTTTATCCATAGTATTTACCACTGCCTGACCATAAATATATGTGTGTGTATATATGTGTGTATGTATGTGTGCATATATGTACACATATATACATAGACAGAGAGAGAGGTGGTCCCCATGATTTGACTTACAATTTTTCAACTTTGCAATGGTGTAAAAGTGATACACATTCAGTAGAAACTGCACTTCAGAATTTTAATTTTGATCTTTCCTGGTCTTTGTGTAGTATGATACTTTTTCATAATTATACTAATTTTAGTTCAATGCTTTAAACATTCTTCAGGCCCAGAATACTTATAGCTGTGTTTGTTAATGGTGAGTAACCATACCACTATTGCTTTTTACTTTTAGTACAGTATTCATTAAATGACATGAGATATTTAATACTTTACTATAAAATAGGCTTTTATGGCACATGATTTTGCCCAACTAGAGGTTAATGTAAGTGTTCTGGGCATGTTTAAAGTAGGCTAGGCTAACTTATGATGTTCTGTAAGTTAGGTGTCTTAAATGCATTTTCAACTTATGATGGGTTTATCAGGATATAACCCCACTGTAAGTGAAGGAATATGTATATATACATTTCTCTCTCATCCTCTGAGAATAAAAACTGCAAGAGATTTTGTTTATTTTATTCACTACTATATCCCCAGCACCTAGTATAATACCTGGCATATAGTAAATCCCAATCAATATGGAAGGAAAGGAGGGAGGGAGGGAGGAAGGAAGGAAGGAAGGAAGGCAGGCAGGCAGGCAGGCTGGAACTGGCTTATGACCAACCCTCTAAGACTTGTGTTGTCTTTCTCCTTTAGACCAAAGATAACAATTAGTTTCGTGTGAATGAAAATCTATTGTCACTTAATGCTTGGAGCATCCATGTAGATTGATTACAAGACAGGAAGCTGCTGAGGTTTATAATCAATGCCTGCCAACAGATTAGAAAGGGGAAAATAACATATCTTCCATGTATCTTACAACTCTAGTTAAGGCTAAAGCCTGCACCAGCCATTCTTCCATGCTCTTCCACCTCTGGACCCCACTTAGACTCACTTGACCTTACCAGGAAAATAGAAGGTATTTCTTTGGCAGAAGGCATCCCAGTACCTACCTATCTTCCCATTCAACCACTAGGAAGGGAAGAGAGTATTTTCTTTCTCCTAAAGTCCAGGCCTAAGATTTTCCCTTAACCCATTACTTCTAACTCCCATACAGCTTTCACACTGATCCTTCTCACTCCTCCTGATCCAAACCTACATGATACTGAAAAGACAATCTTGAACAACTCCCCTTCTCCCTACACCTTTACTATAGTAAATAACTACATGTTGTTGGAATATCTGTGTTGTTGTCCCTGACAAATATCCAAATTCCTTCTTTCCAGGGGTGGAATGAGACATAGGAAAGGTACTAAGTTCCTCTTCTTAGCTTCTTTTGGAAGAGGGAATTGGCAAAGAACCTTGTGTGATCTGACATATACCCATGAATGCGCAACATTTTGCATATGGTTAGAGAAAGTTTGTCTAGTCCATTGGAGTGCTTTAAAATGCACATTACAAGGCCCCACCTCAGAAATTCTGAGTAGGTCTGTAATGAAGCCCAGGATTTTGCATTTTAAGCAAAAACACAGTGTTATTATGATGCAACTAGTCCGCAAAACACACTTTGAGAAACATGGCCCGAGAGTTCCACAGACGCCAGATTAAATGCCCAGCACCATGGGATACTGGAGTAGTGAAGAGATGATGAGCAAGAAGCACTTTCCAGTGAGGGACATGGCTCTTCTCATCCACATTTCAGGTTTCTGGTTAAGTGTCATCCACTCAGAAAGAACTTCCATGACCAGTGTACAACCATTCTACAAGGCTGGTTTATTCCTTTATAGTAGTTATCACTCCAATTATCTCACATTTACTTATCTATTCACTTACTAATTTGGGGTCTTCAACCAGAGCAATGGAAGCTTCATGGAAGACACAAGAGTATCTGTCTTTTCATTGCTTCATCTACAATACCTAAAATAATACCATTATAGGTGTACAATAAATTAATAAAGAATACATAAACAAGTATGTGAGTGAACAATTCTCTTCAGTTCATAAAATCCTTCAGTTTTCACCCTGAATACCACTTAGCAATAGACTCACCTCACTAAATACATGTGCTGAAGAAGACTCAGGAAAGAAACATATGATGCTATGTTGTAACTGACAGTAGTGAGGTCTTGATGTTGTCTGGGAACATAATTTGAACAATGACACAATTGTGGGGCTTAGAAATGCTTCTGCCTTTATCAGCTTCGCTTGACCCTGGCAGCTGGTTTTGTTGAATCTCTATGCTAAAGGACAACATGCAACTGCATCCCACCCTCAAAGGCCACCCATTGACACCCACTGCACCCAGTTAGCAGCCCAGGAGATTCCAACACTAGTACTCCAAAGCTACTCTACTACCACATAAGGGAGAGCATACTTTAAACTCTTCTGAAGTGATACCAATTAAATATTACCTTTTCATTTTATCTGCTGATTCTCTCCCCTCCCCAATTCCCCCCTCTCTCAACTTGTCCGTTAGATTCTTTTTCCAAAGAAAACTCTCCCAAATTTCCTAAAATGTTCCAAACCTCAACATAGGTTTAGACCCTGAGAATTTGTTATTCACAAAGCAGCCTTTTTGAAGTCTGATTTCTCAGGATTGATGCTTTATCTTTAAACAGTGGGGAAAAAAAACATTGGCTCAAAGAGCTTCTGATAACCACTTAGGAATAACTGAGACATTTGTGTCTGGGCAAGGTCTCCCCTACACAGGGAACCTTTTGTAAATATTAGTTACTAGAACCGTAACTCTAATAGATGTAGTTAATAACTATCACGATGTGCCAAAACTGCACAGTTTGCTCCCTGATTACAATATTAAATTGCTATTGAGCTGTGGTATTCGCTTCAGGCAATACTAGGAAGAGCCCCCCAAAGACCCCGGCTGGCCTCGCTGCGTAAAAACGGAGAATGTTCCACAGCACGCAATGCTCAGGCAGCAGTGGGCTTTGCCAGAAAACAAACACAAAACTCAGACAATTGAAGGAAAGTTTTATCAGAGCTGAAGTGTCCTTTCACTTGGGAACTGTCATCTCTCAAAAAGAAAACCATGCACACACTCGATAGCAGTTTACAAGGCAAGCTATTACTGTGGGCACAGTGACTCACGGGACAGACAGAGAACACGCACTGCCAGAGCTCCAAGGCTTTGTTTTATTTTCATCCGATTACGTGTAGAGATAGGCCGAGTCGACTCTGAAAAGTCGAGGGGGCCCTCAGAATGCGAACAGGCTTCTCTCCCTGTGAGCGGGGAGGAACTTTCCTTTCCCACACACCTCCTCTTCTCTGCTTGACAGGTCAAGTGGCCTGGACAATAGGGCAAAGCTGCTGAGAGCAAAACGGCAATTTAATTAAGAGGTATCATTAGCTGCAGCCCTGCACATACAAAAGCAGACACAACAGGGGCCCTTGTCACATACAGCACGCACCAACCCACCCCTCATCCGCCCACACACTGCCATCCCACCTCCATATTTGCAATTTCAGAGACCCACAGTGGGCAAATGAGGACATAATCGATGTGCAGGTACATGTGTACGACAGGCAGCCGGTCTGCCCACCCCATGATGGAGAAGCATATCGGAGTATGCCGACCGCTGAAGCCGAACTCCGTATAGGCTGCCTTACAGGAATGGAGGCTTCTAAAGGCACCATGGTAATGAGAAAAAGAATGGCGGTGATTAGGCAATTATTTAAAAGAGATGCAGCTGGAAGAATGCCACTTATGCCTTGGCCCCATCAGGCCAGGCAAGCCATCAAAGAGCCAGCAGCATGCTTTTGTGCGGATCAGGAGAGGGGACAGTGGGAGTCATCCGCAGCTCTCTTGGCAGCTGTGGCCTCTCCGGCCTGTGCAGGCAGACACAGGAATGGGCATTGCTGGCCCAGAGAAGACAGTACACAGTCGCTCCATCCCTCCCCCAGTGTGGCCAGGCTACCTGCTCCAGACTGCCAAAGTACGCTGAGTACATTCCCAAGCCAGGACACCCTGCGGCGAGCGTCAAACTCAAAGGGCAATTCAAGCCACCACGTCACCTGTAACACTAAAAATTCCCAGGAGAAATGGGGATGTTTATCCCGCAGAGTCTTAGTAAAAGGCCCAGGCATGCTCACTCTTGGCAAACCCTATGAATATTAAACACAAAGGACTTTATATTTTTTAAAAGTCTTTCCAATCTATTCATTTCCAAAATATACTTGTTCATTATAAAAATTTGTACATGTTAGTCTACACTTTATGAATTTCTCAAGGATAAATAAGGTTATTATCGATTTCATCATAAAAAATCTTGTGAACGTCGGCAAGCTACCACACACTCTGTGTATCAAGTGAGAATAATGCTAATGCACATGGTATCTCTTAGCACAAGCCGCCCTCTGTGGCAGGCAGTTTTCCCTCTTGAACTGCTCTGTCCCAATCATCATTCTCCCAATGACAGGAAATAAGGAAGTCCTGGTCACATCATTTCATCTGCAACATTGCATCTTCTCACAAGTCTCAAGGTCAGCTGCCAGATGCAGCCCAATAAAGAGGACAGCAATGAAAGTCTGGTTTGTTGGTCGGTTTGTTTAATGTTGTCTACCCTAATGAGCCTATAGATTTGAAAAGAACAACCAGGCCAAGTAGCTCCTGGTGACTTTTTTTGACAAAGCCCAAATTGGGATGGAGAGTTGGGCAGAGGAGTACACGGGAGCAACCCTACCTATGGCTCCTCTCCAAAACCACTCCAAGAAGAAACCAATAGAAAGTAGGATGTTTATATAGAAGGTCTTATCTCAGAATAGATTCCTGAGGTTAAGCTAAAAACACTTCTGCAAAGTGATTTAATGGAGGATTAGGATCACAAACTCTGAATTATACAATCCACAGTCTAATTCCAATTTGTATACACGAACCATGGACACATTTCTGAAGCTCTCTGAGCCTCACACTCTTCGTCTGTAAAGTGGGGTGATAACAACCTCAGAGGGAGGTTGTGCAAGCTACTGTAGTAAATACCAGTTATAGGTACTATAAGCAAGTCCACAGGCTTGGGTGGCTTATAAACCAGAGAAATTTATTTCCCACAGTCTTGGAGTCTGGAAGTCCCAGATCAGAATGCCAACTGGCTCAGTTCTGATGAGAGCTCCCTCTGGGTGCAGACTACTGATTCTCATTGTATCTTCACATGCCTAGCTCTCTGGGGTCTTTTTTATAAGATCACTAATTTAATTCCAACCATGAGGGCTCCAACCTCATGACCTAATCACCTCCCAAAAACTCCACCTCCTAATACCATCACATAGGGGTTAGGATTCTAATATACAAATTTGGTGGTGGCGTGGGGGAGACACAGACCTTCGAACCATTGCACAGGGCCCTGGGGAAGTTTAAATAGAAGTATGCATGTAGGGAATAAAGGATGGAATCTATCACATAGGAAGTCTGAGTACTTTTTTAGGCTAATGGATTACTTTCCACACTGAATTCTGAGCAAACTGAGAAGCAGACTCGGGCCTCCAAAGGAATCCAAATGTTAGTTTTGCAACTGGTGAAACTAGATCAGTAAAGGCTGCTTAACTCAGGCCAAGTGGGCTTTCCACTCCTCTGAGCTCCAAGCCAACCAACACCTCAAGATCCACAAGGGGAGAATAACAGTGACTACTTCAGCAACACAAAAACATCCCTTTCTCACCTCCCGTCGGTAATGATGGATGGGCTGCTACAGTTCCACTTCCCTCTGCTGTCCTACTCTTTGCAGTAGGCAGCCACGCTAAGTCTCTCTGATCTTCACTTAATTCTCTTTTTTTTCAATTTTTTTATTTAATTATTTTTCAAGTACAGTTTTCTATTACTCCCATCCCGTCCCACCCCCCATCCTCCCCCCTCCCTCCCATTTCCACCCTTCTCAGTTGTTGTCCATGTATCCTTTATATAGGTTCCTCTAAATCCCTCCCTTATTTCCCCTGAAATTCCCTCCCCTCTCCCCTCTGGTCACTGTCAGCCTGTTCTCTATTTCAGTGTCTTTGGTTATATTTTGCTTGCTTGTTTGCTTTGTTGTTTAGCTTCCTGTTAGAGGTGAGATCATACGGTATTTGTCCTTCAACACCTGGCTTATTTCACTCAGCATAATGCTTTCCAGTTCCATCCATGTTATTGCAAAAGGTAGGAGCTCCTTCTTTCTTTCTGCAGCATAAAATTCCATTGTGTATATGTACCATAGTTTTTTGATCCATTCATTTACTGAGGGGCACCTAGGTTGTTTCCAACTCTTGGCTATTGTAAATTGTGCTGCTATGAACATTGGGGTGCATAGGTTCTTTGCGATTGGTGTTTTAGGGTTCTTAGGATACTTAAGCGGAGTCATTCCTCCTCTTCTGTGTGTAGGACTAGATCCCAGAGCCTTCTTTCTTTCTGCTTTCCCTTTTCTTGCTAGCCCAGACGTTTATCTTACACACCTATTTTTACATATTCTCTTGGAGCTCCATCCCCCCATAGAAGGAAAGAAATAAAGTCGAAGATTTCTCAGTTGGTCAGAAAAAAGCATCCACTCATCACACTAATTGGTGTCCCCTTTATTCCCTAAACTGGATAATCCTGCATCAGGATCTATCTCCCCAGCAGACAACAATTAACCCACGATGACACACGATATATTGTTTCATCCCTTATTCCCAAGTAATCTATCATTTCACCCCATTCCCAGTGGGATTGGTGTGCCTTCCCAACCCTATCTCTTCTCTCTGATCCTTCCATAAATTTCCCAGGAAACTTCCAAGGATAACAACAGATTCCCACCTACAATTTCTGTGCTACTCCAAAACTCATCTAATTCCGATTACAATTTTGAATGCTTATCTCCCTAGTTTTTCTATCTCAAATCCATCCAAAAGTCTAGCTGATGCTATTTCAATGTGCAAGCCTCTTTTTTAAAAATTTTGCCTCCTTATCCACAGTATTAAGAATCCCCTCACACTAGGGGCTTCTTGACCCCCTGGAGACTCTCTGAGATCTTGACCGTCCTTCCTGTTGCATTCATTATACCCTAGGCACTCTCCTGATGTCCTCGCAGCTCTCTTTGTCCACCATCAGCAAGCAATATAACTGGCTATATTGCCTTTTCTCGTTCCCATCAGTATTTCAGTTTCTTGCCAACATCTTTAGAACAAGACCGAATTATGTTTCCTTTAAAATAGTCAAGGAGGCAGACATTGCGGAGTGCTAAGAGACTTAGAGACCACAAACTGGTCTCTGCAGGCCTGAACCCTTGACTGACCTAAAAAGACCAGTCAATACATGATTTGTTACCACCACTTTGTCCTTGACTCTACACAGACTACTCAACAGTCAGATACCACTATAGGTTTAGCCTTCGTTTGTGAAATGAATGAGTTCCAATAGCCACACAGCTCGACTCCCAGTGCTTTGAGGGGAGCAGGCACGGAGGGCATTCTATAACCAGACCACTGCTGTAAAGTGGGGCAGCAAGTAGATGGCTCTTGTCCTCTTCATAAAATTTCCTGAGCTAGAAATGATCGCTAGCATCCAGTCTTTGGAGATAGATTTTATAGACAGACCTCAAAGATCAAGCTACCACAATTTTTTAACACTTGGCAAGTAATATAGATTATCCATATATTGTAGTGATATAAGAACATCTTTGGGAGACTACACACAAAATTTGATGTGACTTAGTGAGAAAAAATAGCTAATTGTCTCCATGTAGTACTACCACTTTTCTCCACTGAGAAGGGACAACCAGACCTTCAAATATATGGAGTTGAGGCAGTTTCAGGCACACAGAGGGGAATTTGACCAAGAATCTCCTAGGACAGTGGTCCCCAACGTTTTGGCACCAGGGACTGGTTTTGTGAAAGGCAGTTTTTCCACGGACCAGGGTAGGGTGTGGTTTCAGGATTCTTCAAGCACATTATATTCAAGCTCACCTCTTGCCATGCATCTCGGTTCCTAAGAGGCTCAGACCGGTACCAGTCCACAGCCCAGAGCGTGGGGACCCCCGTCCTAGAACACCCGGCCTCCGGGAGCTCAGCTGCTTTCCTCCTTTAGACCTGCCTTACCTGGCACCCAAGATCCCAGTCCTTCTTCATAATTTGGTAGATCTCATTGTCCTTATCTGTCTGGCTTCAACTACTTCATATGAATCTTTTTTAAAGAAATTCTTCTCTTCCATGAGTCTAATCAAAATGACTTTATTTTTCTTTTAATCTCCCACTGCTCCTGTCCCTACTTCTAGATGAAATTCTGTTTTTAAACTTACCCAGTTCCCCCTGGAGAATCTCAGCAAACCTGATTTCTGGAGACCTACATAATACTTTTCTAATTTCCTTTCATTAAAAAGATAAGATTGCAATAATTTCATTGTGTTTTGTTTCTACCTACCACAAGATGATATCCCTGACTTGTAAGGACCCATTTCTCTTTATATACTCATTAACAAAATTCTGCCTGTCTGGACTCAGTCTGGGTCCTTGAAATCTACAACCATGATAGGAGGTTAAATCAGTAACAAGAGATAGTCAATTTGAGACAGTTAGGTAAGGAAGGGCATTGGCTTCAATAGCCCATGAACAAATCACATGAGGCCAAGAAAGAAGTCTTGCCACTGTCCCCTCTTTGACCCTAAAACGGCTTGCAGTTCAAAACAAGTTCAAAAATGGGATTTGAGGCAGCCAATCATTAAATACTAGCAACTCCTGTATAATTTAAAGGCTGGAACCATACACACAGTGTTCCTAAGTTCTGGCCTGCAGAGAAATATGTAAAGAGAACAAAGATGTTTCCACTTATCAATGCCAAAAAACCTGTACAACCAAAAGATACTTTTATTTTATGCCCAGTGCACCTGCTAAGGTCAAGAACAGCAACCCAGCTTCCATAGCCTGTGCCTGAAAAAATAGCCACACACCTGCAAGTATCAGCAATAAAGATGTCACAGATTGTAAAGAAAAGCCTGGGATACCACCCTTTCCCAAGCCTTCCTCCAAACGGCGCCACCAGTAACCTTAATCTCCTTAAGCCCCTGAATGGATGCCCAACATCCAGTCTTAAGGTTTCCAGACTTTATGTCACAAACAAGAGCTTAAAAAAAGCTACTGAACTGCACAGCCTCTCCATTTTGAGTTCTGAATCAATTTAAGAGCCAAATAAAGACAAAACTACCAATTTTGTTACCAGTACAATGAATGACACAAATCAAGATTTGCTGAAAAGGAGAAAGCTCCAAGATTGAAAGTTAAATTTTAAGAGCTAAGTGCATAACTGTATGTGGTGTGTGTTGTCTTTATGGGTGCATGCATACATACATGACCAGAAACCAAAACAGGCTATTTACACCTGTCCATCAAGTCCGGATTTTAGACTCCACACATAGGAAATCTGGGACCACAGAGTAGATAATTAAGCAATCACTTAAAAGATTATGGCTTAAATCATCCCCAGTTGAGCACAAAGTACTGGAAAAAGAAAAGCCACACATACATAGCCACCTGTAAGCTATCAACCCCTTTCACTAGAGAAAGAGTGGATATAATACCCTCACTAACCCACCATTCACATATATCTCTTATTCCCATGGAAACCCACCATAGAGAGGGGCTGAGAGAAGTTTATTTCCCAATACTACTCTGTGGCTACAGAGGAGAGCTAAACAGGTGTGTAACAACAGATTTGAACTTAGTTGATACAAACTAGTCCATAACACAAGTAGCCAGGTTACAGGTCTCCGAGCAAGTGCAGTGATTCTGAGGTCTATCCACACAGCCTAACCCAAGGACCAGCAAACTTTTTCTCAAAGGGCCAGACAGCAAATATTTTGGCTTTGCAGGCTACGTAGTCCCTGTTGCAACTACTCAACACTGTCATTACAGGATAGAAGCGGACATAGCATGTACACAAATGTGTGCGGCTCCATTCCAACTGAACCTAATTTACAAAAGCTGATGAGCAGTGTTTGCCCACCCATGGTCTAAGTGGCCATGGCAGTGTCCCTTCTTTACCTTAGGAACTTGGTGCAAGAACACAATGAAAGGAATAGGTCCACAGCCAGAACCCTTGCCATCTTTCACCCAGAGGATCACGGTAACCTCTACCTGACTGGGCCTCAGCACCTCCCTACTCCAGTTTGTCCTATGTGCTCCACCATAGTTTGTCTCCAAAATTCAATTACATGACTACCTGCATAAAAACTTCCCATTTAAAAAAACTTTAAAAACATCCTGAATGTCAAATATTAGAGAATAGTTTAAAAAACTGTGGAATATCAACATATTTTTTAAAAAACACACAATTCCCATGCCTCCTAGCTGCTTCAAGAATGAAATACAATCTCTTCATCATGACTTACAAAACAACCCCTCTCTGGCTTCACCTACTCATAAAGTTTTTCCTCCATATTTTTGCGTCTGGCTCTATTGAAGTGTCGAACATTCTCCAAAGATGCCAGAGTTTTCTGTGTCTGCATTACGTAAATAGTAATTAATGCCAACTACCACAATAGACCAGCTTAATGTGGTAAAACCTATTTCTCTCTCACATGAAATACAATGCGGAGGAGGCTGGTCTTCATCCAGTGACTTAGGGAATCAGGTTCCCTTTATTTTGTGACTCAGATATTTCAACACATTACTACCAAGTATATAGCAGCAGGCAAGAGAAATAGACAAGATATACCAATGCTTAAGTGCCTAGGATACTAAGTAATGGATCATTTCTGCTCACAATCTCATTCACTAAAAGTCAGTCACATGAACTCAACCCAACTGCAAGAAATTTTAAAAAATAAGGGAGCATGTGGACAATTGGTGAGCACAAATTGTCTCCTACACATATACTGTGCCCTTTGCTTGAAATATCTTTCCACTTCTTCCTTTCCTGGAAAACACCTGCTCATCTTCTAGACTCCAATCGAATGTCACCTTCCTGACTTCTTCAGACCATTGTTTTCCTCTCTGCTATACTCCCATAGTTTAAATATAAATCTCTGCTTGTTTCATCCCACTTTACAATTATTTGTCTGCATATCTCACTCCAATTCAGAAGACAAAAAGAATACCTCTCCATCACTGGCTCCTCACTTCCCAGTAAGAGTCAAACAGCTGTAAACACACAGTACATACCCAACAGTTGAATGAATGGGCTCAACGAGGCAGGAGATAGACATACTGGCCTATGAAAACAAAAACTAAGAGGATTGACTTTCTCACGAGTCCTCATCATGGGTCTGAGTTACTAATTAAGGATGGAGTTGCCTACAGTCCACGAGCTCTGAGTAACGGTGATTCCTGAGCCAAATTTTTTTGAGTTAAAAACATCAAAGAGAGCCACATGATTATAATGTACCCTATGAAGTTTAAAACAGTATAATATTCTGATTCTGGGAGAGGGAGACTTGAAGAGACTCCAGTTGGGAATGGGAGCTGTTGCTGACATGCAGTGTCTAGGGCTTTCCTCAGAGAGAATGAGAGAGGTAGGCTGGTGCTGCAAATATTTCCAGGCAGCCAGCCAAGTTAGCAACCCCACACATGTATGTGTGTCATGAGACATGCTGTCCTCTCCAGCTGACATTCAAGTCCCCTCCCGTGTCTAATCACGTCTTTCGTATACCTTTAAAAGAAAGGCCATATTCAGAAGAAAAAAAAAAAGTCAGTGGAGTCCATTCTATCTCCAAAGCAGAAAAAAGGGAGAAACCGGTAAAGGCTCTGCCTCGCATTTTTGGTAGTCTGCTGCTGTCTGACTGAGGTTAGGTAACCACAACAAAAAAGCAAAATGAATGGCTTCAGTGAAAAGTTTGCCCGAGGCAAAGCCAAGAGGTATGATATTTCTATTGGATGACAATCCACAGAAGCATTTAAACTGTTGTTGGTACTGTTCAGAATTTAAGGACTTTTTAAGATTTTTTTTAAGCTTTTGATATTTCAGTTGAACAGTTTGGTTCACTGGCTTTTATGCCTCCTGCCCCAAAGAATTCATTAAGGAATCTGAGTCATGAATTTTTTGGCTAGTGTAAAACAGCTGCCTTAATCTCAGTGTCCCGTGGTTTATATGCTCACCATTTTCCTGGGAGGATCTGGAATCATATTAGCTGTGACTCTGCTAAACCCGTCTCTCAACGAACCCCTGCCATTAGCACCAAAAATTCCAGCAGCCTGACTAGCTGTGGGCAACATCTCCTCTCACTGACAAAATCTGCCATCAGACTCGATTAGTTTGGAGGGCCTGTCTCATCAGAAAAGCTCCATGACAAATCTACTGCTGCTGCCGATGTTAAAGCGCTGCCGTCAGGACAACAGTCCAAATACATTTGCTTTCTGGACTCGTGTGCAAACATCACTGAAGTCAACTCCTTGTTGAAGGCCAGGAGCTGCCCTGTGCTGAGGGTGAAAATTGGTTCCTTGGGGGAAACTTCAAAGCCATTTCAGCCATTAAAATGTGACTGGACGTATCAGAAAAACAGGAGGGGTTAGAGTCAAGTGTAAGGATTCCATGGGGAGCTGGAAAAGAACTTGCTCCTGAAAATGGCCAAGTGACGGTGTATTCATTCTTGGGAGCAAGAACCATTGATACCAGAATCTCATTACATTTAGGCAGTTTAATATACCAATTATTGGTGTATTTACCATGTGTTTACTTGACTCCATATCAAAAATCAATAATGCCAGTGTGGAGTACCACGCTATGATATGGTAAAGCTTGCTACCCAGAATGAAAACACAGCTTCTGTAGCCTTGAATCTGGAAAGCACTTTAGATCCATTCATCAGATGAGAAACTGCTGGAGAGCTTCATAAAACAAAAGCACGTTCTCCTATGATGCGTGGTTTACTCTGGGGCAATGGTCCTCAAGTGTGGTCCTAGGGGGTAGCAGCATCAGCAGCACACACAGACTTGTTAGAAACGCAGGCTCTTTGACCCCAGCCTAGACCTATGCATCCAAAAACTCCAGCCATAGAAATGAGCAATCTATTTTAAGTGGTCCCTGGTGATTCTGATCAGAGAATCATGGCTCTGGAGAATAAAGAGAAATCTTCACAGTCAGCCCCTGACCCAGTCACCGACTCAGTTGATGATCTATGGAAGTCACTTAACCTTGCTATCCTCCCATCCCACCCATCTAGAAAATGGTTAGTCACTTCAACTGCTGTCGTCCAAAGCCACTACTCCACCTCACGCTCCTGGCTAGACACCCAGAACAACCTATGCTGAACACCTCAGTTTCTTCTGCAAAAGGCTCTGGGGTTGTCATTTTGCATAAACCTAGGTCCTCTGAGGAACTAGGAAAAACATAACTTTTTTTTCAAGTTTGCCCTGGACTTGGAGGTGGAAAAGACTAAAAGGTTCCAGACTAGGGTCCTTCTACTTCCAGATCTAGCTGGCCCCCTATTTTTGTAAAGGAAGTTTTACTGGAGCACAGCAATTCCCACTCATTACATATTGTCCAGGGCTACATTTGAGCTCTAATAGCAGAGCTGAGGAATTGTGACAGAGATCCTATGACCTGCAAAACCTAAAATATTTACTCTCTAATGCTTTACAGAAGATGTTTTAGACCACTGGTCTAGATGCATAATCAGCCCACAGTGAAGCAGGAACTCAGAACAAGAAGTGGCAATGTGGGATCATGAGCTGGGGAGGAGCAGGGATGACAGCAGAGGGGACTCTGCCAGGAAAGCATGGACAGTGGTCTGGTACCCGAGAGCCCAGGCCTGAGTCTAGAGACAGGGGCAGCACCCCTGAGGGCAGTCTGACCTGTACAAAGCCACTCCTGTGACCCATTTTACACACACGTGTCCACAGACCACACACTGAGCAATGGGGACTGGTCTGGCTGTTCAGATCCACGAAGACATAGCACGTGCTGATGCTGAGAGTTCATCAAAGTCTGGTCCATATTTCCCAACTGCAGCTGTAGTTAATTTTTATTTTCAGTTTTTGTATTTTCTAATAAATTTGTCATAGGGTTAGAGGATAAATGTAAACTTCCAAGGAAGTTTAATTAATTTATCCTAGAATGTGTGCAATTATCAATTTAACATTCTTTCAGTTTATACAAATACTCCAAGTCCATACTCATAAAGATAATTGTGAATGTATAGGATCCAACTTCCAGCAGACCAGAGAGCTAAATGGAATTTTAACTTGTACTATTGATAAACAAATGTTTGTTCCAAAAGTAACCTTCAGGCATGTTGGAATTAGGAGGCTTCTAATCTCTCAGAAAAGCAGATGGGCACATAGCTGCACGTGTCAGGGGAATTTTCTGAGTGTAGTGAGGAAACTGAGTGGTTCCTCCAAGCCTAAGGTAACAAAGGAAATGTCCAAAAGTGTCAACTCATTAACAAATGCAAAAGTGTTTAGAATTCCAGAATTTTAAAAAGAATTTTGTTCTAAAACTAAGGTAGTTTCAATGTTTTCTTTTATTTTTAATATATTTTATTGATTATGCCATTACAGTTGTCCCATTTCCCCCCTTCAGTCCCCTCCAGTCTGCATATCCCCTCCCCCCAAATTTCCCCCCTTTATTTCATGTCCACGTGTCACAAGTTCTTTAGCGTCTACATTTCCCAAACTATTCTTGCCCTCCCCTCTGTCTATTTTCTACCTACCATCTATGCTACTTATTCTCTGTACCTTCTCCCCACTTCTCCTCCTCCCACTCCCCTGTTACTAACCCTCCGTGTGATCTCCATTTCTATGGTTCCACTCCTGATCTAGCTGTCCTCTTAGTTTGCTTTTGTTTTAGGTATGGTTGTTAATAACTGTGAGTTTGCTGTCCTTTCACTGTTCATTTTTATCTTCTTTTTCTTAGATAAGTCCCTTTAACATTTCATATAATAAGGGCTTGGTGATGATGACCTCCTTGAACTTGACGTTCTCCAAGAAGCACTTTCTCTGCCCTTCCATTCCAAATGAAAGCTTTGCTGGATGGATCGATCTTGGATGTAGGTCCTTGCCTTTCATGAGTTGGAATACTTCTTTCCAGCCCCTTCTTGCCTGCAAGGTCTCTTTTGAGAAATCAGCTGACAGTCTGATGGGCACCCCTTTGTAGTTGACTGTCCCCTTTTCTCTTGCTGCTTCTAGGATTCTCTCCTTCATTTTCATCTTGGCTAATGTAATGATGATGTATGTGCCTTGGAGTGTTCCTCCTTGGGCCCAACTTCTTTGGGACTCTCTGAGCTCTTGGACTTCCTGGAAGCCTATTTCCTTTGCCATATTGGGGAAGTTCTCCTTTATTATTTGTTCAAATAAGTTTTCCACTTGTTGCTCTTCCCCTTCCCCTTCTGGTACCCCTATAATTTGGACGTTGGAAAGTTTAAAGATGTCCTGGAGATTCCTAAGCCTCTCCTCATTTCTTTGAATTCTTGTTTCTTCATTCTTTTCTATTTGGTTGTTTCTTTCAATTATAAATGCTATATAACCCAATCACAGAAAATGTATAAAACAGAGAAGAGAAAATCTGCCTACTGTCCCCTCATTAAAACCCAGTCGCTGTTACCCAAAAGAGAAAACTCTTGAAATGTAAAATAAAAATAAATCTGCTTTTCTAGTATGGAAATAACTGTTTATAAATTGGTAAAGTGCTCACGAGAACCTCAAAGGTCACTTACAACAAGTAACCAAGATCAGCTTCCCATTAGTCCCTCATAAACTTATCATAATCTCCATAGGGTCCTCTCCTACCTCAGCTTCATATGTATCCCCAGTTCTTTCCTCTCTTCTATTTACCCTCCCTATTTTCTCTTCTTTTCTTAATTGGCAATAATATAATTATACTTAACATTTGTTGAACCCTATTTTACAGAGATAATTTCATTTAATCCTCACAAGAACCTTAAAAATAGGTAGTGTGATATCCTCATATTACCAGTAAGAATCTGGAAGCCTAGAGAAGTAGTGTGGCAGCTTGTTGCTATTACTTTGGTGAATGAGACAATAGCAAATGCGATATAAGTCAAGATGCTTGACAGATGCTTGCTTGTTGGAACTTACCTCAATTGTTGCTGGGAACTTTCAGTCACCATATAAAGAAATCCAGGCTACTTTGTTAGATGAAGAGAAATTACATTGAGAAGGGCCCCACCAAAGGCCCCAAGCAAATGAGTAAGACAATCCAATATTGTGATGAACAAAAATGCAAGCTGTAGCTGGTATGGCTTAGTGGACTGAGCACTGGCCTGTGACCTAAAGGGTCACTGGTTCAATTCCCAGTCAGAGCACATGCCTGAGTTGCAGGTCCCATCCCCAGTGGGGGAGACATAAGAGGCAACCACACGCTGATCTTTCTCTCCCTCCCTTTTCTCTCCCTCTCACTAAATAAATAAATAAATTACAGTGTCCCAGCTAAGCCCAGGTGAATTTTCAACCCACTAAATCATGAGCAAATACACAATAATTTTTTAAGCAGCTAAATTTGGGGAGAGTTTGTTACACAGACAAAGCTGACTGACACAAGTAGCTTGCCCGAAGTCATACAAGCAGGACTAAGACTCAAACCTAGATGGTCTTGGTTCTACAGCCAAACCCCATGTCACACTGTAGAACTCCCATGAGTCTAGTCAGTGCCTTTGGGTAAAGTCAGTGCTCAGTGGCAATACAGTGGCCTCTTAAAGATAACCATATTGATGGGTCATCTGTCAAGCTGGGTCCAAAGATGGGCCCATTCCACATGTTGTTGGTAGTAGTTCATTTCTAAATTCAGACTATAGGCACCTGGGAAATAATTAGCTGCAGTGTTGCTGTTCTCCCATAACAAATTTGAGTGCAACTTTATTTTTTTCTAAAGTTAAACAGTTTGGGGCAATAGATGCTACTTATGCAATTCTAGGAACAGAAATGTATTTATTTTTAATCAGTTGGGGACTCATTAGTGAAACTGTCTTCATCTCCCTGAGCCTTTTGCCTTCTTTGCTTGTTTTTTTTTGGGGGGGGGGAAGTTGGGGGGTGGGGAACTGTATTAGTGTGTTGTTTGTTTTCTACAGAACTCTCTGACATAAACTCTAATGGGCTGAACAAGTCAGAAAGAAAAGCAACAGCAATTGAAATATGAGTCGACCCTTGTAACCTAACTATTTTCACAATCTTGCCCTATGCCTAACAGAAATAAATGAATGACTGATTATTAAAAATAAAAAGGCTATTATTCATCATTAAGCCGTATGAAGCATTCTTCTGGTACAGAGCTACTAATGGGGAATTCTGGTAAAGGCTGTACACCAAGACGTTTCTCAGAAACATGAAGCATTTAAAATGTTTTTTACAGCAACAGACTCTTAAAAGATCTACAGATGAATGACTAAAGTGAGTAAAACATTTTGATTCATAATAAACAGGTCATATATAAAAGCAATTGAGGGATACCAAATTTGAAGACAATTTTCACTATGATTACATGTATACCCTGAAAAGATCACTTCTAATTCTCTCTACCTGTGAAATTTGGCTGGTAGGCTTTCTTTCGTGCAATAATCAACAGTAGTGTTTCAAGTAGTATGGATTGGGAAGTCTTTGTTTGATAGACGAGTCTTGCCTTGAAATTCCAATGGAAGATGGCAGCGTACATACTC
Organism: Sturnira hondurensis; assembly: GCF_014824575.4. Classification (NCBI taxonomy): domain Eukaryota; kingdom Metazoa; phylum Chordata; class Mammalia; order Chiroptera; family Phyllostomidae; genus Sturnira; species Sturnira hondurensis. The sequence goes on from NW_028074503.1 coordinate 5,540,082, forward strand.
ACATCCTCCCACAACCACATAAAAATTATAACTAAACTACAGAACAACCATCACTCAGAACTGACTGAAAACTAACTAAATTATAGTCCTACAACTAAGAATTTAAGGAAGACGCTACCTCAAGACTGGAAGGAGGGCAGGAGATGTAAAATGGGCTGTTCCCACAGCCACATGTGGCACGTTACAATCAGGAGGGATTGCCCAGCTGCGGAGGTCCCTCCTGAGAATCAAGGGGTCCCAGCCCCATACCAGGACCCCTGAGGATCAAGGGTTCCAGTGATATGAGAAGTCTCTATACCTGCTGGCTATAAATATCAGCAGGAATTATGGCTGAGGGAGATGAAGGGCTTCTGGAATTCCAAACAGTCCCTCTTAAAGGGCCCATGCACTAAGTTACTTGGACTGACTCCATTTGAGCTCTGGCACTGGGGTATCAACTTAAAAGACACCAGGGACATATGGGGAGAAACTGAGTTGTCTGGCATCAGGGAAAGAGCTTGGGGCAGCTTTCTCCCAGACAGAGTGCTAACAGAGGCCTTTATTCCTTTAATGAGCTCTATCCCAACAGAGCCAGCAGATGGGCACCATAGCTAAGTCTCCATCAACCTGGCTCACCCTATTTTCCTTGCCCTGGTGATTCCCTGAGATGTCCCCGCTCAACTTTTGGGCCTACCAAAGCTATTTCCAGTGGCTTTTTCATGCAAATGGCCCATATTGGCTCATGCTTCAGACTTTCCTAAAATCTCTCAAACCAACAGCATTTAGCCTCAGTGTGTCTTCATGTGGCCCCAGGCCTGGTACTAGCAGCAGCCAGCCTTGGTTCACAGCTTGACCTCACCTGAACACCTCCAAGTTCAGCACAAGTAGCAGCCATCTGCAGATCATTTTGTAGCTTATGCCAGGTGGCCCCAGGCAGAACACAGGCAATGGCTGACCTTGGCTTGCACCTCCTGGGAGGCCTCAGAGCCAGTGCATCCAGTAGACAGCTTCAGATCATATCAGAGCATGACACAACCACCTCCACAAGTGAAATACTCAAGGGATAGACTCAGTGAGCACCAGAGACCTGCTAAAGTAAGTCCTACTCTGTGGGGTGGGCCCATGCAAAGCTGATTCTCCACAGTGGTGGATGGTCACAACCAGTCTTTGAAGCCAATCATCCTGGGATAAATCACTCCCATTGATATGACAGTATCAATCAAAGGTCAACTACAACAGGAGGGTGTACACAGCCCATATGTGGTGGGGGGGCCCACCTGGAGTGCCCAGCTTGGATGATCAGGGAGGTGGTGCCTCTGGACCCTACAGAACACCTACTACATAAGGCCACTCTATCAAGCCCAGCTCTACTAAATACATAGAAGCAAACACAGGGAGGATGATGCCAAAATGAGGAAACAAATAAACATGTCAAATAAATAAAACAGGACAAATAAAACAAGAGGACAAAACTCCTGAAAAAGAACTAAATGAAACAAAGACAAGCAATATACTCAGTGAAGAGTTCAAAACACTGGCTATAAGTACACTTAATGAACTTATGGGACACCTTTAGGTATACCAACATTCACATTATAGGGTGCCAGAAGGAGAGGAGAAAGAGCAAGAAATTTAAAACTTATTTGACAAAATGATAGAAAACTTCCCTAAACTAGTTAATGGAAATAGACATATGAGTCCAGGCAATGCAGAGAGTCCCAAACCAGCTGAACAAAAAGAGGCCAAGACACATCACAATCAAAATAAAATGGTTAAAGACAAAGAATCATAAAAGCAGCAAGAAAAAAACAGTTACCTACAAGGAAGATCCCATAAGACTATCAGCTGATTTCTTAACAGAAACTTTGAGGCCAGAAGGGATTGATGCAAAATATTCAAAGTGATGAAAAGCAAGAACTTAGAACCAAGATTATTCTACCCAGCAAAGCTATCCTTTAGAACAGAAGGACAAATAAAGAGCCTTGCAGATTAAAAAAAAAAAAAAGCTAAAAGAGTTCATTACCACCAAACTAGTATTAAATGAAATTTAAATGGCCTTCTCTAAGAAGAAAAAAGATAAAAATGTAAACAATATTTTTTCTTTAAATTTATTTATTTAATTATTTTTCAAGTACAGTTTTCTGTCTATTACTCCCATCCCAACCCACCCCTCATGCTCCTCCCTCCCTCCCATTTCCACCCTTCTTAGTTGTTGTCCATGTGTCCTTTATATTTGTCCCTCTAAATCCCTCCCCTATTTCCCCTGAAATTCCCTCCCCTCTCCCCTCTGGTCACTGTTCCTCTGTTCTCTATTTCAGTGTCTTTGGTTATATTTTGCTTACGTGTTTGCTTTGTTGTTTAGCTTCCTGTTAAAGGTGAGATCATATGCTATTTGTCCTTCAACACCTGGCTTATTTCACTCAGTATAATGTTTTCCAGTTCCATCAATGCTGTTGCAAGAGGTAGGAGCTCCTTCTTTCTTTCTGTGGCATAGAATTCCATTGTGTATATGTACCACAGTTTTTTGATCCATTCATTTACTGACGGGCACCTAGGTTGTTTCCAACTCTTGGCTATTGTAAATTGTGCTGCTATGAACATTGGGGTGCATAGGTTCTTTGGGATTGGTGTTTATGGCAATAAATATTTACATATCTATCAACAATTGAACCAAAAACAAATGAACAAACAAACAAATAAGCAGAACAGAAATAGAATCATAGATCCAGAGAACATTCTGAAGATTGCCAGATGAGAGGGGCTTGGGGGGGAATGGGTGAAAAAAAGGTGAAGGGATTAAGAAGAACAAATAGGTAATTACGGAAAAGTCATTGGATGTTAAGTACAGCACAAGGAATATAGTCAATAATACTATAATAACTATGTAAGTTTTCAAATGGGTACAAGATTTATCAGGATGATCGCTTGGTAAGTTGTATAATGTCAAATCACTGGGGTATATACCTGGAACTAATATAATACTGTGTGTCAACTATAATTGAAAATTTTTAAAGTATCTAAATTTTAAAAAAAGGAAATTCCAATGGCTCTTAATCAGTTATTAATTCAGGGTCTGTCCAGGATCTTACCATCCATCCTCACCTAGCACACACACATTTTCAGTGCCTTGTGTCCCAGGGTTCCTGTCTATTCAGAGGGCCAGTCCAGTGATGCATTTGAGGCCTCCCCCATCAGCAAATAAAATGTGGGCACAATCTGTAGCTCTGGCTCATGGCTTGGTGTGCCTCAAGCACCAACAATACTAGGCACTTTGAGGAATATCTGGTAGGATTTTCCCCCTTACTCCCTCTATGTATGCCCTAACTAGCTCTTTTGCTCTGGTCTCTGGTGTCTAGTTTTCCCTCTAGGTTGCATGTAGGAACTAACCCACTGCTGCCCCGTACAGATAGTAGGCTGAAGCCTGATCCTCTCAGTGGATTCTTGCAGCTGGAGCTGGTCTTCATCTTCTTTCCCATACATAATCTATGATCTTCTTCCGGGATGACCCAGATGGGCTCCTATCAGATGGTAAAAACTGCAGTCCCCCAGAGTGTTTTTTTCCCCTATCATATCCCTCTCTCCCAACCCAATTTTAATATGTATCTAAGACTTAAGTATACTCCACCCACTGAATTCCAGTATCGTGGATAGCCAGTCCTTCCCTGAGGGGGAAATTGGATTGGCCCTATGGCCCCAGGAAAATTTCTCTGACTTCTTCTCCACATCATCCATGTCTACACGGCCAAGAGGCAGAAATGTTGCACCGTTTAAGGGGGAGAAATCTGTTCAGCAACCCTAAGGACCATAAGGATTGTCTAATTCAAGTGAACCACTCCCAGAATGTCAACAAAAAGAAGATTATTACTTAGCTCTTGCTTATTTATCCTAATGTTCTCCATCACTTCCAAAGGAGAAAAGACCATTTGAGTGAGGAAGAAACTTACTTTTTCCCATGTAGATTTTGATTGAAACTCTTTTTTCTCATAGTTCTTTCCGATGATGCACTTATCTGCATCAGCATACTGTTCAGAGTTCCTTCCAGTGCACACAAAAAAGAAGAGCTTGGATTGAAATTTGTGCTATATTTCACTGTAAAATTGCATTGTTTGTATTCCTTTCACCCCTATTTATCTAAAGGAACTGTGTACCACTCACAGATTTATTCTTAAAACTTGTATCTCACAACCAGATGTTATGCCTATTTTAAAAGGGTATAGTTGAGTTATTAGAGATGAATCCTTTTTTTAAATGAAACCATTTTTTACCAGCTTTCTACCTTACCCAGTCTCATTCAGAAAATGAAGAAAGATGAGATCAGTGAGGCTACTGAACTACCTGATTCCATTAACGATGTTTTGTGGTTTTCCCATAAAAATCTGCTTTTTTGTCTGCAGATTCTTTACACCTCAAAACGCAGTCTGATACTTTTTTCTCAACGGTAAACACTCAAGAACCCATAATCTTCTCTTTTCAGTCAAATGTATCTTGGCAATACCAAAATCTCAATCTTAGGACACAAATTTCTTTTTAAGCTCAATTTACACGGAATGAAGAGCCTTGGGCAGTGTGCTGCTGTTGGAATTCACTCACTCCCATGTTTGCCTGCAAAAGGGCATTTACCCTTGACATTTTTGAAGATACTCATTTTACAACCCAGTTTTCACAATCCAATAACCACCATCTGTGTTGTCCAGTTTAAAACAATCATAGAAAGCAAGTGCAGGTTCTTTTGCCTTCGTTTGGTTTTCTCTTTTGTTTCTTTTGTTTTGTTTTAGTTGGTGGGAGCATAATTAAACTTAGTATTCTATTTCTAAGTCCTGTCACTTTACACAAAAAGAGGGAATGGGTAACAAGGACAATGCATTAAGCCCTAGCAAGCTTTCTCTCATGGAACATTGTCATTGTTTTTATTGTGTTGTTGTGCCACTTTTGTTCCACATTTCACCATGTTCCACCAAGTCAGAACAAGAATCAATCTTGATCTGAATTTGAGATTCTTGAATGCCTGAAAGCCAACTTAGTCTGCATATCGTATTTCGTTTATAACTCAGTGAACTTTAAAAAATACTCTATTAAAGCATGCTAATTTCACAACATTTCTGAGTTCTCCCAATTCAAGGAAACATCTCCAAATAAAGCAACTGATACCCTACTGGTCGCTAGAGCCCTGTTACTTTCTTTTCTGCAACATTCATCCCATTGAAAATTATTTGTTTCTACTATCTGTTGAACCCTATTACAGCATGTACCACATCTGGAGGGAGGTACAGGGCCTTCTTGCATTATATTTGGCACTTTCAATGTGCCCTGTAAGCATTTTACTAATCGAATCAATGAATAAATGTTGATCCCTCTTCTTTTTCTCTCATAAAAAGAGAATCTAAGTCTATCATGCCATAAAAATCTCTATCACAAGAATTATTACCCCTCATAGACCAAAACAAGGAGAACACGCAAAATATTTTGTATAAAAGGCTGAATAATTTCCAAAGAAAAATACATTTTTAAAATTAGAGCATATACTGATAACAAGGCATAAAATGGGGAAAATCTGATAGTCTAAGCAATTACAGAATTTCATGAAACTTTCTAGTCTCAGCTAATTTTACCATATTTAAGGCTTGGTCTCATCAAAAATATTGTTCAATGGGTTTGTGTTTATTTTAGGATGGTGTTAACACAAGCCGAACAGAAATGAGCAAATATAAAATTCAGTCTATTACCACTCGGCATGAAGCGTTCGCAGGACTTGGTGACCGTTCCACAGTAAACAGATATTACACCGAGGCAGGCAAGACGGAGATGGAAACCATATGGGTTTGTGTTAGAATAACACAGTTTATCTCCACAGGTGAGAGGAAGTGCCGATGGGAGTAAATGCTGTATGTCACTAAAGTTAAACCAAACACATATTAAGAACTCTGTCTGTTCTGATCTCTGTTTGAGGAAAACAAAGATGTTGGACAACTGGCACAAGTAAGTAGCTATCTGTGTTCCGAGGGGGCGGCGTGTTGTAGATTACATACTGCTCCATTTGGACGGACCCCTGTGTGAGCACATCTGGAGAAGCAAAGTCGTTTAACATCTGTGCTTCTAGAAGTTAGAGTTATTGTTGAAACTACATCAGTGACCATGCACAGATTTCTATTAATAAACCACATGACTTATTTCAACTATTATTGTTACTCTCTTGCACCTTGGTCAGGATTTTCCTCACCAAAACAAAGCCCTATAATATCAGGCCTCTAAGTAGTTCTTCCACAGGTACTGGCTATATAGAGAAAGTATAAAAGACCCCAATTAACTGGAATTAGTAACATCCTTTCATAAGACTACAGCAAATGCCTCAATTCAAAAAGACTGAATTCACTATACTTATCCCAGGTGGTCTCTCTGCACAGGAACTCACAACCTCTACCTCTATAACAACACAGACATCAGAGAAAACCCACAGATGCTCTCACATCTTAAAACACAGATTCAGATGACAAGAAAGATATCTGTTTGCCAATTGTCATATGCCATTTGTAGTATAAGATGGAGCTACCATACCCCAGCAAAGGTGAACTGGTGTGGCAATGAAAACATTCAGCCATTGGTTGTTGATCAGGGGTCTGGTGGTCTCAGCAGCTTTCTAGGGCCTTTCCTCCATCCTGTGCTGTGAATGTTCACAGTAACAAAATACCTATGCTTTTTTTCTGACTGAATTACTAATTCACTGAAGATATAAAAACCAAACCCCATCTTATTGGTGTGTGAGGGTCATGCTGGCTATTGTGACAAACAAGCCCTAAAATTTGAGCAGTTTGACACAATAGAATTTATTTCTCCTTCACCTAACAGTCCTATGAAGGTTTTCTTGATCATTTGGATACTTTCCCTACACAGGATGATTTAGGGTCCCTGGTCCTGCCTTCTGTGTCGACACCATCCCCTACGACCTTGGAGACTGCTGCTTCCAGCCAGGCGATGGGGACAGGGGAGAGCAGAGAAACCCCTACCTGCCCAAAAGCCTCAGCCTGTCAGCAACTACAAATCCCCTTTATCCCTGTCTTATTGCAGAGAACCAGTCATGTGGTCACTCGTGGATGCAAGAGAGACCAATTGTCCCCTAGCAACTACTCCTAACAACTAATATTAAAGTAATATTTGGATAAACCATTTACGCTATGGTGTCTAACCTAAATCAATGCTGGTTTCCTCATTAGTTCCCACGAGACTTAATTTTTGGTGAGGCCAATTAGAGGCAGAGAGTAAGTGGAATCAGGATATTTACATCTCTTGTTCCTCTACCTACAAAATGTCGTGGGGACCAGATTCATTTGGAAACTGGTAGTCTAAATAATGATTCAAAAATGGTCAAATATCCAAATGTACCTTTACCAGTTTCTGGTGGATGCTGTTCAGAATCCTGGAAAAACATCTGTAGTTAAAGTTACACATGTTACATTATTCTATTCCTGAACTTGGAAGCCTTTGTGGTGAATGCATCCTGCAAATAAAAAAGGGATCATTAGTTATTGGTTCAGGGTAGCTATAAAGAAAAGGTACTTGCTTTTGCTCATTTCCACAAAAGAGCTACTCAAGCCCTAATGTCACTTGGCCCAATTAAATATATAAATGGCAAGGGGCCAAGTTAATTATAGCTCTAGGGACTTGGACTAGGCCAGGCTAGAAACAGAGTAGCAGGAAGAATGGCCAAAGCTTACCCTTCACTTTGAGCCCAGACAAAGCCTTTGCTTTCACTTGCCCTTAAGGAGAATATTTTGATCTGGATGCAAGGTAGAAGAGTCCTGAAGAGCTTTGGCTCTTGATCCTTATTATGGAAAAATTGGATGAATATTAACCCAACCTGAGAAGAGGGCTAGCTAAAATAAGGCTCATTACTGTATACTGAGAGACAGATGCAAAATGTTAACCATTTCAACTCTCTCGTCCCAAAAGATAGGTCGCCAGTGGTGAGCTCCTGAGCTCTCCCAGGAAAAGTGCAATGATACATAAGGAGTATTTACATTTAAGCAAACGCTGATCCTTTCCATCTGGCTGAACGCTCTTAGAGAGCATCTTGGAAGTCCTGCCCCTCACCCTTCTGCTGATTAGGCTGCTCTGCGCATCAAGAGCTCTGCCCTGGAGGAGTGTCAGCAAAGCAGTTAGTGCGTCCAGATGTGGACACTTCCTTAAAGGTGAAGTACAACAGGAGGAAAGATTAATCTGCAATGCACTGAAGTCAGACTCTCAGTAATCCAGCTATGTGTTAAATGAAAAGGAAAAGATGCTGTTGAATTTTATCTCCAAGTGGTGTCATTATTTCCAACTAACTTACTCCTTCAGGCAACCCAGACACTTTGTTTTCCTGAAGCCCTTTTCCTAACATCGCACACACCCTCCTCTTGCTAGAACCAGAGAAATGACAGCAGCTGAAAAAACATTCCGGCCTGGGGAAAAGGAAAGAAGGGCTGCTGATTACTGCTGGGTGAGGATGGCAGGTCGTCACACGAGGCACAGGGCACAGTCTGCATCGGGAAAAGGGTTGGGGGTGGGGGCAAAGAGCTTTCTCTTGGTTCTGCAAATCAGAGGGGGTTAAAGTTCAGGGGTTTTCTTGGAAAAGCAGAAAATAAAATTCTTCATGTTATGTATAGTGTAGCAAGAAAGTGATATTTCCTTCCACTTGTTAAATTGGGATTTTTGTTTTATGTGCTTTGGATTTAGCTCCTGGGTGCTCTCTGCTTAGTTTAAAAGGGTTTCCATCTCCACATTGTCATACATGGAAAAAATATACTGAGGTGGTGCACCGTACATCGTGACTTTTATTTTGCTGTCAGACTGCAAGCTGCAATATACCTGTGTGCATTAAAGACTCAGGGGCTTTGCAAAGGGAAAGGACCCCTTCACACCCTGCACAAAGAAAAGTGCAGCCGAGAGGAAGGGGCTGGAAACAGCCCCTGCTGTCTTGTGCACATCAGCCTCACATCCCAGGTTTCAGCAATGGCTCCAACTGCCTGTCACTACCTTCCTTTAGATAAAGGCCATTCATTCAAAACACAACTAAAAGAAGATTTTGTCCAATAGCACGGACTGATTTTGGGTTCGTTCAGAAAACACACACTGTATTTTTGCATCAGCCAGCCATAAGCTTTGAGTGGCTCTGTGTTTTCTCCATGGACCTCTGGGGTCCATCCTCACTCAGTGCCCTGGGTCCCCACGAAGCTAACAGCCAGCTTGTCCCACCGCTGCCGCAGAGCAGGACCCTGTCAGACCCTGAACCCAACCCCTAACGCTTCCCATGTGCTCACCACCTGAACGAATGGCTCCACATAAACACGGCCTGTCTGGGGACTTGACCAGATGCCGCCTGAGTCTGGAATTGTTTTTTATTATCCTAAGCTTTACACAAGTTAGCTCTTAGAGAAGGGGAGGGGGGATGGGCAAGAAGCTCTGTTGAAGGCCAGAGTGATCACCGATTCCCAGAAGCACTGTGGAAGCTGGAAACAACTCATTCACCACCAACACACTTTGGGTCTCTGGCCCCCTAAAAGCTAATGCTCGGCGTGGATCACAGGCAGCCTCTGGGTATCGCTCAACCTGGGAATCTTGTCAGAGTTGTTACAGACAGGGGACAAAGCAGGTCGGGACCACCGTGTCATCACAGGGAGGGGAGCTAAGCAAGATGAATTGAGTCAGACTTTAAACAAAGAACCAGCAATCTGTCAGTCACCTAAATTCATAAAGATAAAGCCAGTGTACAAATAAATATGCATCCCAGCCAGCAAACCATAAGTTATCAGCCTTTTCTGTTCTGCAACAGGATTTTTAGGAAGGTAACTCTTTGTATCGTGAGAGAGACAGAGAGAGAGAGATGGAACTAAATAGAATAGTGGCAATTGGAGGGAAGGAGAGGAGTACGTTTTTTTCAGTCTTTATTTCTACTGAAAGAGGGCCTTCAACTTACTTTATACACCTTTCCCTTGGTTTTTGGATTCAAAGGCACCCAAAAGAGAGCGCACCTTGTGCAGCCCTGAGAGTAGTTTTATGTGCACCACCACACTATTTAGAGCTCCCGCTTCATTTGCAGCAATTTGATGGTTTGGTCACGCCTCCTAATAAGTGAAATGTTACACTGGAGTATTTGTTTAAACCTCACAGCTTCAGATCCAGTAAGTTGCTGAATGATGTTTGCTAATGGCACACATTCGATAATTCCTATAATGTGAAATCTCAGCCAGATTTAATGTTTCATTTCCCTGGGATTCACTCTGAAATTATTACAGGCATTATGTATTCCACTCCCTGGACTTGGAATTAATTCCAAAACAGAGTAAAAGTGCATCCATTGGGGTGCCTGGTGGGAGTTCAGATCAGTAACATTCCATTTATCCTGAAGTTTCTGAAGTTCCAAATACCTTTTCACTTTATTGCCTTCGATCGGTGTTCAGTAGCTACGTGGCACTGCCACTAGCGCCTTAGTTTTGTTTCTGTTTGTGATCTTGGACATACCACTATTTGGTGACTCCATATGCTTGTAAAAACTGTATTGATCCTCCCAGGCTGATCTGCCTAAGGTACCTAAGTGTGGTTATCATGAGACAAAATTGCCCATGTGCAATGACATGGCAAGAAAAATCATTAAATAGCTCCATCTACATCTTCTTTTTATGAATATCTGCCACAGAAACAATTTACGACATGCATTGCTTTGATTAATCAATCAATGCATTGGCCACACTTCCAATATCTGGCCCAAGTAGAAAGCTCAGTGGCTGGAAAACCTCCAAACATTATAGAATAAAACAACCAGATCTATGTTAAGTTGTGATCCAAAAATTCCCAGACAATAAATCTTTAATTTGCTACCCTAGCAACTCTCAGTACATTCAAATTAAAAGAATATTTTCCATGTGAAACTTTGAAAGGATTTGCCTCCTGAACAATTTTAAAAGTTTAACCTCTAGCTAAGGCACACTTCCTCCAGTCCAAAAGGAAACTGAGAGGGGGAAAAAAAGACATCAAGGGATTAATTCACATATTTTACCCAAAAATGAATGACAGCTGTTTGGGAATTCAGTTGCACTGACATCCCATTAGGTTCAGAACATCCTGGGTCTTGCAATTATCTCATAGATTTCATAAAACCTTGTTAGCAAAAACTTCACACACACACCAAGCCTGGTCTCAGCCACTACACTCACACCTGTGCTACCTAGAACTGCTTCCAGTGACTTCTAAAGCAGAAAGGGAAGATAAGTGGTTCGTTTTTCCCAGAATTTTTCACTTTTGTTGATCTCTCTCTCCCTCCCCCATGGCAGGGAGGAGGGTTGATTAGTGGTGGTATCCATAATGTTAGTTTCAAGTGAAGAGAACAATGGGTTAAATGTGACCTAGCAGTTTGCTTGACTTGGTAGAACACAAGCTTTGGAAACTGGAAGATGCTCTACACCCATACACATCTTGTGTCTGTATCCTCAGTGTACAGTTCAGGACTGGAAATGTAGGAGATTTGCAAGGAAGACCAGTTTTCTGTTTCCACAAACAAAAATGGCTTTGTCTTGCTCTTACTGCATACACATTTTATCATCATACATCCTCACAGTTGAGAAAGACACAGAGGAAGAAGATGAGGAAGAAGGAGGAGAAGGAGGAGGGCAAGCTGGGGCGGGGGGGGGGAGAAGAAAAGTTTAAAAACAATTAAAACTATTAAAAAGTTTACCNGGAAGAAGATGAGGAAGAAGGAGGAGAAGGAGGAGGGCAAGCCGGGGGGGGGGGGGGAGAAGAAAAGTTTAAAAACAATTAAAACTATTAAAAAGTTTACCATCCACATACGCCCACTGTTAGTGTTTAGGTGATAACCTCCCAGAAGACTCACTATACCTGTCTATAATACATACCCACCTCATACCTAAATGGACTTAGACTCCTAATTATCTTTCTACTTTTTCCCCTTAATGACATCATGGGGAGATCTTGCAATGTTGGTGAGCACAGATTTACTTCATTATTTTGAAGTGCTGTGCAGGGTTCTCTTACATGAGTATACCATAATGGATTTGACTTCAGCTCTTTGTTTTGAAAATTCCAGTCATTTTCCTTTCTTCATTACCATAAATAATACTGTGATATACATCTTTATACATGCAACACTGACTTTTTAAAATTTTGGTAAATATTGCGAAATTACCCTCCAGACAAGTTTTGGCAATTTTTGCTTCTCGCCAACTTATTAAAATGTGCATTTCTCCACATCTTCGCCAATCCTGAGAGTGTCCATCATTAAGTGTTCCTATATCTTAGCAAAAAAAAATATATGTTTTAGTATCCAATTTGGGGCTAACTAATGAGATTTTGTCATTTGGGTGTATTTGACTAAGTGCCTGTCATTCCCCAGGCACTATGATCTGTCCCAGGGCCATAAGTGTGTATAAAACAAATGTGGTCCTGTCCTTCTACAGTTTACTAATTCTGATGAAGACAGAAATGATAAAAATAAAATGAATAAGCTAATATCAATTGCAAAAAGGTCTAGAAAGACAAGAAGCATTGTATTATAATAAAGTATCGGGCTTGCAGACAATAGCAGAGTCCCGGCTGAGAAAAGGAAGACAAGACATGCACATAAAAAGCAAGGAAAGAGCAAAGCTGAGGGCCTTCAAGGGCAGGGGCAGCAGGTGCAATGTTTTTGAAAAATGAAGTTCAGCCCATGGCATGCCTGGAAAATGACCAATGGCTCTGTGGCTAGGAAATACTGAAAAAGGAACAGAATGGCATGCCATCCGGTTGGAAAGGGGGCCAGGACCCAGGTCGTGTAGAGCCTGGAGGGCTTGAAGGACTTTGAATCTTATGCAAGTGCAGTAAGAAGCCACTGCAGGGCTCAAAGCAAAGGACTTACATGACCTACTTTATGTCCTTAAAAGGATAGTGTGGGAATGGACAGGAGGGGACATGGGGAGTAGCTGAGAGAGCCATTAAGCAGTTGCTGCAGTGGAGTGGGTACCAGCCCAGGGCTGGGTCCATGGAGATGGGAAGGAGGGACGGGCTCCAGACACATCTGGAGCTAGAACTAGTGGTGGCTGGTGATGGGTAGCAAGTGGAGTTTAAATATGAGAAAGGATGACTTCTGTATTTCTGATTTGAGCAGCTGAATAAATGATAATGGCATTTGCTGAGATGAGCAAAGGGGAAACAAGTTGGGTGGTAAATCAAGAATTTCATGTTAGCATTATTTATAATAGTAAAATTCAGAAACAAGCTAAATCTGCAGTAATTGAAATGGTTATGTTAAATAAAATAATGGTATAAACATATATTATGCCCTCTATAGAAATCACGATATTGAAGAACAGTTATTATATAGGGAAATGTTCATAATGTTAAGTGAAAAAAGAACACAATATTGTTAGTTCAGAATGATGTATACAAATATAAGAATCAATATAGAGGACTTCTGGCCAAGATGGAGGCAAAGGTAGATACACTGTGCCTCCTCGCACAACCAAAAGAAGGACAACGACTAATTTAAACATGAAAACAACCAGAACGGCCAGAAAAACTGAACCGTATGGAAGTCAAACAACCAAGGAGTTAAAGAAGAAACATTCACCCAGACCAGTAGGAGGGGTAGAGATGGGCAGCTGGATGGAGAGGACTCACAGCAAGGTGATGACTGGAGGACTGGGGCAGGAGGCAGCTGGTGGTGGCTGGCAGAAAAGATAGTCCCACATTGGTGTGAGGATAAACTGAGAGGAACAACTTGGGAGCAAGACAGATGGAGCAACCCAGGGTTCCAACAGCAGGGAAATAAAGCCTCAAAACCTCTGACTGGAAAAATCTGTGCAGGTTGCAGCAGCAGCAGGAGAAACTCCTGGTCTCACAAGAGAGTTCACTGGAGAGACCCACAGGGGTCCTAAAACGTATACAAACCCACCCACCCGGGAGTCAGCCCCAGACGGGCCCAATTTGCTTGTGGGTAGCAGAGGAAGTGACTGAAAGCCAGTAGAGAGCAGAGCAAGTGCCGTTGTTTCCTCTCTGACCCTTCCACTACATGTGGCACCATAGACCTGGGTTGCCCCACCCTGGCAAGTACCTAAGGCTCCATCCCTTACTAAGTAACAGGTACACTGAGACAAAAAAATAGGACCCAAATGACAGAACAGATCAAATCTCCGGAGAAAATACAACTAAGTGATGAACATATAGCCAAACTATCAGATGCACAATTCAAAACAATGGTAATCAGGATGCTCACAGAATTGATTGAGGATTGTCCCAAAATAGAGAAAAAGGTGAAGGGTATGAAAAGTGAAATAAAGGTAAATGTACAGGGAACCAATCGTGGTGGGAAAGAAAACAGGACTCAGATCAATGGTGTGGACCAGAAGGAAGAAATAAGCATTCAACCGGAACAGAATGAAGAAACAAGAATTTTAAAAAATGAGGACAGGTTTAAGAACCCATGGGACAACTTTAAATGTTCCAACATCCAAATCATAGGGGTACCAGCAGGAGAAGAGGAAGAGAAAGAAATTGAAAACTTATTTCAAAAAATAATGAAGGCAAATTTCCCTAATCGGGCAAAGAAAATAGACTTCCAGCAAATCCAGAAAGTTCAGAGTCCCCAAGAAGTTGAACCCAAGGAAGCACACACCAAGTCACATCATAATTACATTAGCCAAGATTAAAGATAAGGAGAGAATCTTAAAAGCAGCTAGAGAAAAGGAGTTACCTATAAAGGAGTGTCCATAAGACAGCTGATTTCTCAAAAGAAACTTTGCAGGCAAGAAGGGGCTGGAAAGAAGTATTCCAAATCATGAAAAGCAAGGACCTACATCCAAGATTGCTCTATCCAGAAAAGCTATCACTTAGAATGGAAGGGCAGATAAAGTGCTTCCCAGATAAGGTCAAGTTAAAGGAGTTCATCATCACCAAGCCCTTACTATATGAAATGTTAAAAAGACTTACCTAAGAAAAAGAAGATGATCAAAACTATAAACAGTAAAATTAAAACAAACTCACAACTATCAACAACCAAACCTAAAAAAAAAAAAAAAAACTAAGCAAACAACTAGAACAGGAAGAGAATCACAGAAATGGAGATCACATAGAGGGGTATCAGCAGGGAGCAGGGAGAGTAGGAGGAAAGGTAAAGGGAGTAAGTATAAATCGTAGGTACAAAATAGACAGGGGAGGTTAAATATAATATAGGAAATGTAGAAGCCAAAGAACTTATAGGTACAACAACGGACACGTACTAAGGTGGGGGGGCAGTGTCGGGGGACATGGGTGGCAGATGTGGTGCAGGGAGGAGGGGAATAAAGGGCAGGAAAATGGGAAAACTGTAAGAGTATAATTAATAAAATATATTTAAAAGAATAAAGAATAAATAGAGATTAGAGAGAGAAATAGAGTGAAATACACTGAAATGTTCTTAATGGTTGTATCTTAATGATAACAAGTAATTTTTAATATTTTCTTAATGCCTTTTTAATTTTCCAAGTATCCTCTAATAAGCATATATTACTATCATCATCACACCAAAAAGTCATTAGAAACAAAGGGTTTACCAACAGCAAAACAGTCTAGATTTGGTTCACGTTATAATTAAACCTCATAACCCCATGGACATAGATAAAGCACATTGTTTTTGCTCTCGTGTCATAGCTGAAGGCCTTGAAGATTATCACTGCTATTTTATTTATAGACATATGTTTTGTTAAATGAAATATGTGTATTTTTCCAGGCTAATTAATGGGAGACTTAAGACTAGAACCCAAGTCTCTGAATTCGGTCAAGTGCTTTTTCCTCTGGGCACTAAATTCATCTCAGCAGCAGGCACGCTCATCAGATCTCATCATGAAAGCTAAGACCAGCCAAGAATTCTGAGAATCACTCAGAGCCAACACTGAAGAGTAGGAGACCCCAAAGTAGTATGATTTGGGGGGAGCCTAGCATTTTCATTCACCTTCAACCCCTCTTCCATCTGCTTGGCTAATTAATACCTGAAGTCCTTTTATTCCATAATGAGAAATAAGGCTTACAGGTATATAAATGTCTGATCACTATGTTGTACAGCTGAAACTAATACAATATTGTATGTCAAATGCAATTAAAAAACATTCCTGAAAGAGATAATCCTTGGTTTAAATTCACTCAAGGTATTCAGATCTCATATCAAATACATTCCTGGGAAATGGTTTTGAAACCTGAATACTGGGTGCCTAAAAGTTAGGGAAGTGAGACTTGGAAGAAATAGTAAAGGAAAGAAATATTTAAAGAATTCTTCTGTGCAGCCCTGGCTGATATGACTCAGTTGGTTGGGCACTGTCCCACAAACCAAAAGGTTACAGGTCCAATTCCCAGTCAGGGTACACACCTAGGTTATGAGTTGGCACGTATGAAAGGCAACCAATCAATGTTTCTCTCTTACACTGATGTTTCTCTCCCTCTCTTTCACCCTCCCTTCCCTTCTCTAAAACCAATAAGCATGTCCTCAGGTGAGAGAAAAAAAGAATACTTCCATGTACTGGTCACTGTATAGGCTAGTCATTGTACACACACCCCAGCAAAGTGGGATTATTATGCCCAATAGGCACTCATTCATTAAGCAAATATGTAATGAGCGTGTGCTATAATTGCTCAGAACTCTTGTAGTTCCTGGAAATATTGCAAAAACCAAAACAGGCAAAGGTCCTGCTCTCATGGAACTAGTTCGGGGTACTTGGGGGAGGCAGACAAAACATACTTTTTAAATTAATGTATAGTACAGCAGATGGCGATACGTACTAAGAAGGAATGTAAAACGGAGTAAAGGGATAGCAAACTATATGTCAAAAATATGTCGAAAATATGTCAAGATTATACGGCATATTACATGTCAAGTGGCTAAGCCAGGATCAGATTCATGCACGGGAGTCTCCCAAACCCCTTCTCATCCCCTTGCATTCCTGCCTCCCCAGAAAACGCATGCGACCCGACAATTCTCCCGGGTGGTGACACCCTGCCAGCAAGCCCCAGATATCCTTATGGACAGGCCCTCAGTAAACAGTGGCTTGCCTACCGGGAGTCAAGTAAAATCCATTTACTGGTCATTATTCAGCATGATTGGCCTTTGTTCATGAATTCAAAGCTTCTTTAATCCCGGTACCTTCCAAAACCAAAACCAAAAACCCCAGTCCATCAACAAAATGGAATAACTATTTCCTAAAGGTTTTGGATCTGCAGATTCCACTGAGTGCATGCAACAAAGTTTCTATTTCTGTAAAAAAGAAAACAAAAAATGAGAATACACGGACAACCTCAGTCACATGAGAGATTTTTTTCTTCTCCAGTTATTTTTTTTAAACCTGGCATTCTGTTAAGTCATTTTTTTTCCTAAGCTAACGAAAAAAATGTCTAGTGTAAATAGTAGGGAGAAAACAATGAAGCAATGGCTGGCATTTTGTTGTTCAATGCATCTTCACACGTCTATAAAAATTCATCCTTGAGACGTCTCCCCTACTAATTATAAGGCATTGAAAACACAGTTTAAACTCATCAGTGGCATAATTCCACAAAGAGCTCAGCCCACCTGGAGTTCCCAGTTTCTCTATGGACAAGCACGGCCTGGTCATGAACTGGGAGAGACGAAATAAGCCTCCACTCTATCTTAGCAAAGAGAAGGGCAGGGGCAAACAGAAAAACTATTAATTTTCACCAAGAGAAGATCAAACTTGTCCAAGAACTTTATTGGAAGAAGTAAAATTAATTTTTCTATAGCAAATAGTTAGTGGAGTTGAAGGATCATTAGTCCAGTGTCCAAGAAGGAGATTAAACCCACTGGTGTCCAGAGCATATTTGTTCTTCATAATACATTTAACTCTCACAAGCAAATCAGATTTGTCTCTGCACGTTTACTTAAAAAAAAAAAAAAACACCTAAGACTAGATGATCTAAAAGTCTCCCTTGCCAAAAATCAAACTATTGAAGCAAGTTTCCTAAACTCCTAAAGTTCTAGACAATTGTTAATATTTTTATTGAATGTCAAGTACCGGCCTGGGCTGGGTCTTCCTTGAGTCAAACAAAATTCACTGTAAACAGTAACAACCACAGGAATTTTCAATTGACAGACTGCAGCAGAATTGAGTTGCTCCCTTCAGTGGTTCAGGAGCAAACGCATATCGGCTATTTTCATAGAAAAATAAAATAGGATTAGTGTATTATCTGGAAACTCTCAGGATTAAGCTAGTGAAAATGATGTTGCAGAATGCCACGTTTTTAGACCACCTTGTTAATATTCCTGCAAAATATATCATAATAGCTTTCGGTGATTTGGAGTACAATGGTACACAGGTAGAAAGCCGTTTCAATTGAATGTGAATTGAGGGAGGGAATTGTGGAATCTTGATTGCTACATTCCTAGTAGATAGAATATGTGAGCTGATCTGCAGTAGTGCATGAACCTGTGCCCCAGCCAATTAGAAAAGGCTATGACCAGAGTCATAATCATATAATTATGAAGGTTTTGAATCTGTTCTGAACTTCGAGTAACTTCCATCAGAATACCTGAGATCTCTATATTTCTTTGTTTTATCTCCCTTCATTCAGTTAGGTGACATGCTGGGGACACAGGACAAAGGCAGACACAAATGATCAGCAAACAATGGAGACAGGGCAATCAAAGAAGACAGTCTGGCGAGAGCTCTGTCCTCCTAAGGGTTTTACTAGTTCCTTGGGGAAAAGAGATTGAAGTTGACCCCACAGCCACTTTATTGTAATTATCATTTGTGGTTTATTGTGCTTACTTTTAAATTAACTGTTTGGTAAACTATAAAGTGTGCATTCCAGAGAATGGGTTCTGCCAGTCGCAACAAACCCTTCTCTATTTTCAAAGTTAGAGAGCTCTTCCAGCTAGTGTTAAAACATTGGTTTGGGACCCCCAGGTGGGCCATTAGGTTAATAGAGCCCCTTGCAAGGTGCCTTAATATGGTTTTTTTCCTGAGCAGTGAGCTACATTGAAGGGTAAAGCTGTTAAAATAATGCATGCGAAAGGATTTTGTAAACTGTAACAGTACTTAAATATTGTTGACATTGTTGTTACTATTCATTTCACAATATCCTCAATTCCAAATGCCACCCAATTTCTAGCAAGAGTTATAACACATTTAGGGACCTTACAGCCTATCAGCCAGTTTCACCTTCCTGTAAATCAACCCCAAACACAGTTCTGTGCTCATAGCTATATCAATTGAATATATAGCCTGTCTGAGTAACACTCACTGGGGGTTATAAACTAATAATGTACCCGTCGGCAATGATCTTCATTTACCTTGAAGAACACACGCTCACAGACACATGCACACAGGTACCTATCTTTTTTCAAAATGAAAACCCTAATAATTTGAAAGTAGGTGTTCAATATCTAGTGTCTTTTTTTTTAAGTCTTTATTTTTAGCCAGTCTCCTGCTTTAATTGCCTCAAAAGCTGTGTTCCTGTTCGCACAGTTTTACAAAGCCGTCCTGATAAATACAGCTGAAAGAGGTGGGCAAAAGTAATGAGTATGGGAATTCCTCCTCTTACAACTAACTTCTTCTTTCCTTTCTGGGGGTTTGAGATGATAGAACAGGCCCCCAAAACTACAGAGGATAAATCATTATGAATCAACATATTACCTTTGCTGGTATTTCCAGCACTGTGATCCACCAGTTACCCATTGTGGGATTTTTAAAAGTTCCTTCCAAGAATTTTATTCTCCTTTGTCCTCCAGAATAAATAAAGTGCAGAGCAGAATAAGTACAGATGGGATTTTGAAATTCACTCCCAAACCAGTTTTTCACCACAGAGCAACTTAAGGGGTGTGTGAGTGTGCTTTTCTCAAACTCGTGATGTCATTTTAACTTGATCTCATCTGGTCTGATGAAAAGGAAGAGTAACTTCTGGTGTGTCTTCGGAAGGAACATTGTATCACAGTAAGGACTGCTGTAGCAGTGGTTACACCCACACGGGGACAGAGGAGCTGATCTGTCTCCAGTTAAAACACGCAAGAGCAGACAGAACAGCCTGCCGTTTTGATTAGTGTCACCTCCGTCAGTCCTGATTCCCTAGAACCCATTATCTTTACCTTAAGAAGGCAACATGTTTGCACGTCAACTACGTGTAGGTGGCTCTGGGAATCCTATAGCCCACGTTGGGTTTAGGCAAAAGATGTTCTCAGCAAATAAAGGAGAAAAATATATAAATATATGTGAAATTTAAATATATTTCACAAAACTAACTTTATTCCCACCCTGATCCCAACTTTGGGGGAAAATATATATGATGTGACATTTTTATATACGTATAGATTGTTAAATGACTACCACAATCAAGCTAATTATTATAAGGTTCTGTCCAGAAAGTATCCATCCATGTACCACAAAAAATAGACATTTATTGAAGAAGATCTGAGATACAAGAAACATTGTACATAGGACAATGCCACCTCAGTCCCCTTCAAAGTAGGTACCTTGGGACCTCACACAGTTCTCTTAGTCACCATCAGTTGCCTCGTCATATTTTCCTGAATTTCATTGATGGTCTGAAATCTCTCCCCTTTCAACAGTGATTTTAATTTTAGGAAAAGCCAGAAGTCACAGAGCACCAAATCTGGGCTGTGGGGGGCTGAGTCACCTGGGCAATTTGATGTTTTACAAAAAAAACTCTGCACATGACATGATGCATGAGCAGGTAAGTTGTCATGATGAAGCTGCCAATCACCAGTTGCCCATAGCTGTGGCTTTTTGTATCATCCGCATAGTTTCCATGGAGGAATGCACAAGGTTCATGCAAAATTTGATGCAGATTCATTGTTCTACTCTCTCAGTCATTTTGAATGAGACAGCCTCACAGTACACATGCTCACTCAAAGGCATCCACCACCCCCACTGACTAGTACAGTGAAGTCATCATTGTTCACACATGCACATTCCAGTCCACTCTCCTTGGCTGCCAGGTTACACTGATGCCATGTAAACCATTCTCATTATGTTAACAATGGCCAGACCTCTTCCAGACAGACCTCTTACATCCATCACATGTAGTTAGTTACCATTTTGTATGTATGTCATGAGAACACTTGAGATACTCTTTCTTAGCAAATTTGTAGTATACACTATTATTGATTACTGTCATCATCCTGTCCATTAGATTCCCAGACTTACCCATCTGTCACTGAAAGTTCATACCCTTTGGCCCACGCCTCCCACTTCCCCTACCCCCGGTGTTCCATAGCCCCTGGTATCTATTATTCTACTCACTGGTTTTATTTTTTAGATTCCACATATAAGTGAGATAATGTAGCATTTTTCTTCCTGTGTCTGGCTTATTTTACTTAGCATACTGTCCTCCAGTAGTTTCATCTGTGTGTCACAAAAGGCAAGATTTCACCCTGGCTGGTGTAGCTCAGTGGATTGAGCACGGGCCTGTGAAGCAAAGGGTTGCTGGTTCGATTCCCCATCAGGGCACATGCCTGGTTGCAGACCAGGTCCCCAGTGGGGGACACATAAGAGGCAACCACATATTGATGTTTCTCTCCCACTCTTTCTCCTTCCCTTCCCCTCTCTCTAAAAAAAAATTAATAAATAAAATATTTTTTTAAAGGGCTAGATTTTCTTCTTTCCTAAAGCTGAGTAATATGCCACCATATATAGATCTTGGCTTCTGTGAAAAGTGCTGTAGCGAGCTTGGAGGTGAAGATATCTTTCAAGAAAGTGACTTTATTTCCTTTGGATATATGTCCAGAAGTGGAATTCCTGGCTCACACTGCAATTCTATTTTTAGTTTTTCAAGGAACCTCCACAGTTTTCCACAGTGGCTGCACCAGTACACCTTCCCACCAACAATGCACAAGGGCTCCCTTTTCAGAGAAGTTCTGTGAATGAAACCTTTGCCTGTCAGGTTTAAGGGTGCGTGCTTCCCACCAAACAACTCTGTAGCACATCACTCATATTTATATACCTTTCAGAACGCTGATCCCATATTGCCTTGGATCTAGTTCCTTGCAAACATTTGTTCTCTCCCTTAGTGGTTCAGTAGTTGGTGTTGTTGCCAACGCCGCTGTTGCTGAGAGAAGGAAAAAAGCTATCTTTAGTTCACCTTTGCTCCCCCACCCTTGCACGGTAAATTCCTGGCTCTAATGTTTATCTAATTAATACACAATTTTTCAGAAGAAAAAAATTTTTAAAGAAAAGCATAGCGACAAATTTCTCTTGTTAATTGTTCATGTTAAAAGCACAGAAAAGAAACTACATAGTAAGAAATCTTTTTTAGAAATTTGGCTATTGTGAAGTTAGAAAAGGAAGGCAATTATTTTTGGCAATAACAACAGCTTCCATTTTTTTGAACATTGATTATGTGTCAGACAGTGGACAAGCATTTAATTCTTATACCTGCTGGTGACGCAGGTAGCACAACTCCCATCCTACAAATGAGGACCTGGAGGGAGATTAAGGTTAGCAAGTCAAAGAACCAGCATTTAAACGAAGAAGCTTTGCTCTGAAACACCGCACCACCTCACCGTGGCTTCTTCTGGCCTACTAATATTCGCTCTCAGACAGGACTCCATTTTCTCCCCACCCTCCGACTTTCTCCTGGGACATCTTTCTCAACTCTGTTTTGTGATTCCTCAAATGAGTTCACCCCTGTAAAGGACAAGCGTCCCGAGCACTGACTGAGAAACAACAACCCTACCTTCTTCCTCCAGACGTAAGGTGAATGAAGTCACAACACCCAGACTGGGTAGTCCCCCCGTGTAAACAGCATGACCCCTAGTGGGCACCAGTGGCAAGTACCTAGATAGTCGTTCCAGTAGAAATGCAAACGCAATGGTTTCTTTTTAATAGGTGGGTATAAAACAAGTCAAGATATTGTAAGTACAGTTACATTCATTAACAAGGTCACATATTTTTGTTGACTGAAACACCAAAAAAGGAAAGGTAACCAAATATATTTTATATTTTTAATTTTTAATATAATATACTAATATAATGCATTAAATACACTAATATAATATATTGGAATATAAAAGCCGGGAACCAATTCAAAAGTGGGTTTTTATGTTTTCTTTCATTTACAACCTTTGGTTTCTATAACTCTTAATTAAATTCTTTCAGCCCCCCGACAAGGTTGCTTCAACAAAGGTAACTTGCACAAGAGCGCTCTCAAGAAAGAATTAGAAATCGTGAGGTTGGGACATTTTCAGTTTGTCTACATAAAATATTCTCATGAATCTAAAATTTTAAAATACTCAGTGATACTTGTAATTTCACTGATGTTTAATTTGTTTTACTGCATATTGCAGTTTCATTAAACACCAGAAAGGAGCTTCACTGGACTTGCTCCTTCCTTCTACCCAGAAATGCTTAGGCCTCCTACCTCGAAGGCCAAGGACAAAAGTGATAGTCGGAGGAAGAGTGAGCTGTGTCTCCTTTCAGTAACTAGGTCATATTTATTTCCTTTTTACTACCAACAATCTATATGAGTCCCCAATCTCCCAACTTACTTTTTTACCAAAATAAATAGTGATTCTCATTAAGGGCAGTGGCACCTGCACTGGGGTGGGCAAATCTGGTCAGCAGCAGGTCCCTGCTGTTTTACTCAAGTGGCAACATGCTCCGGACCCCGGCAGCTGCTTCTGTTTTGTTTCTCCCCCAGGCAAATAGGAACTTCGTGGACACTTAGAAATTGTGTTCTTTCTGGAACCAAAATTTTGGTTCCAGAAAGAAGCAGTCAAATTCACAACAGATGACAAACTTTTATATGTGTATTTAATTATACAAGCAATACATGAATACACTCTCGTAAGCATTTTGAACAACCCACAAATGTCTAAACCATGAACACTCTTTTATATTCCGCCTCCCTACCTCTCTCACTTTCCGCTGAAAGCATGAGGAGGTTGGGAGCAACCCCTCCACTGAAATAAGGAAAAAACTGGACAACTTTATTGAAAACAATTGGGCCAGATCACAAAAAAAAAATTATCAAAGACAAAAAACAACTTGTGACATTTGTCATGTTTTCTCCCAATCCTTTGTATATATACCCAAATAGGGAGCTTGGGTTTGCTGCACGTTACAAAAACAGGGTCCTCCTGTATGTGTTGCTCTGTGAGTTCTTCTGTAGCTTAACATCGTGTATTGACAATATTTCCTCACCGGTGCCTACAGACCTTTCTCGCCCTTTTTAAATTATTGTGCAGCATTGAACAATGGGATGTATCACCATTTATTGGATTACTGCTCTACTGATTTAAGGTTGTTTCTGACATTTTCTGATTGCAAACAATAGCTTAGTGAACACCTTGAACTACCTTGCAAACATTTGCAAGTACTCCTGTTGGCTAGATATATGAAAGTGAAACTCCTAGGCTGAAGGATGTGCTAATACTGGATTTTGGAAGATAGTGCAAAATTATGTCAAAAAGGCAGGAATATTTAAGAAGTTACCAGGCCTTTGGAACTAATCCTGAATGTTAGCCCTGGAAGAATTCTTAAAATTGCCCAGTTGACAATCATTGGGTTTTAGCACATTTCTGAGCCTTGTGGAATTGATGTGATATTCCAGGGTCAGGCAACCACACTCCAGTCCAGGTTTCCTGGTTTCCAAGCCCAGTAATATAGTATAACATACATTATGGGGACAAAACTTAGGCTTGGGTTTTGGAGTAATCCTTTCCAGCAAAATATAAATGTTTTACAGATAATGAAAAACATGTTTTTTCCTTCAGATTTTTCAGTAGTATTAAGAAGAATTGGGATTTGTGTGGTGAACCAAACATTCTGAGTTGAAGTATGACTCCACAAAGAAGTCGAACAGAAGAGCTCTAGATGAGATACAACGGTATAAGTGATATATGCCAGTGGAATCTGGTTTCCTCATCAAATGATATTAGAAAAGGAGGCTGCAGTTCTATCTTCAGGTGCCCAGTATTTTATGAAAAGTATCCAATTGCCACGCTAAGCTACTCAGATTATCTGTTGCTGCATAGCAACCACCTCCAACTTAGCGGTCAAAGACCACTTTATTACATCCCTGATTCGGTGGGTTGGGAATTGCAAAGGGCACTACAGAGGTTTCAACCTGCTCATATCTTGGGTCTAAGGTTTGCTTCCTGCAAAGAGCATAAAGTTGGATCTTGTGTTTTAAAAAATATTTAGTCATTTATTTTCAGAGAGAGGGAAGGGAGAGAGAAAGAGAGGGAGAAAAACATTGATGTGAGAGTGAAACACCGGTTGGCCGCCTCTTGCACACCCCTAATCAGGGACCTGGCACACAACCCAGGCATGCGCCCTGACTGGGAATCGAACCAGCGACATCTCGGTTCACAGGCCAGCACTCAATCCACTGAGCCACACCAGCCAGGGCTGCATCTTGTTTTATGTATAGTCTGACAACCTTCACTATTTGATTCTATTGTTTAATCCATTCAGATTTAATGCTATTATCCATATGGTTGTATTTACATCTGCTACTTTCCTTTTTCTTTCCAATAGGTCTCAGTTCTTTTTTATTCCTTTGTTCTTCCCTTACTTCTTTTTTCACATCAAAAATACTGTCTAATATAACATTTAAGTTTTTAATAATGTTCTTCATGATGGTTTTTAGTGTTTGCTGTAAAGCTTGCCATGCACACCTTTACTTATCAGAATCTACTTCATTTTATACTAACTTAATTTCAGTGGGATATAGAAATGTTACTCCCAGATAGCTCTATTTCCATGTCCCTTTTTCTGTACTAATATTGTTATACACATTAGGTTTCTATATATTACTGTTGTAGACTGCTCTGCCTGGTTGTAGAAATTGTATCTCAACCCCTTGTGGCTAAGGGAGAGGGTCGACCTCTGGAATGCCAGCCGCAGGAGACAAAGCTTGTCTCTGGTAGCAAACGCTGCCTCAGTTTCCTCTCCCTGTCCCCAAAGCTTGGTTGGAAGTCAATGACCAGTAAGACCCCTCACAGCAGGGAGCAACCTAAGCCAGACTCAATCACTTGGGAGGCCTTCATGGAAGGACTCGGGGGGCTGCAACAAAGAGTAAAGGACTCTCGCCTCCCCCGCCACCGGGCTTTGTCAAAGCCCAAATCCCCATGTTCTCTGGGAGAACGCTTCCTGGCTCTAATTCCCTTAAGCCTGAATACCTGATGGGGAGAAGTGCAGCTCCTTGCCTTGCTAGAGCGTGTCCTGGGGGAAAATATGGCATCACAAAGACTTGCTGATAAACCTGTGAAATCTGCTCTGCTGAGAGTGCTTTCATTCATGTTAAGGGTTTGAGCAGAATACCCTAAAAGTCTGTTCCTGACAGACTCTGACTCAGACTAAGCCCTCAGATTTCTTTGAAATGTTATCTACTGTTTGACCCTTGCCACCTGTATTCCTGTGTATTACAACCCAATAAAAGCCCTTGGAGGAAGGGGCTTAATGCCTTTTTCCCCTGAGAAACCGGCCACTGCTCACCACCTTTTTCCTCTGGGAAAATGGCCACCTCTCCTCCCCAAGCAGATCACATCATATCTCCGCCATGTTTACTCTCATCTGTGGTGGCTGGGTGGACTTTTGAGGAAAGTCACTCCCACATATTACAAACCCAAGAATACATTGTTACACTATTACTTTACATAATTTTATGTTTTGTAAAGAAGTTGAGAGAATACATGAAAACAAGTATATATTTATACAGTTTGTCATGTCGATCTTTTTCCAATTTCTGGGTCTTTTGCTTGTTCTTATTTATCTGAGCTATCATCTGATATTATTCTATACCAGTACAACTTTTCTCCCACTCACTTTTTTTGTGCTATATTGTCAAAAATATTACATCTTTCTACGCTAAAAGTCTAACAATACAATTATATGTGTCTTTTATAATTATCTTTCTTACACTATCTTTTCATGCAGAATCAAAGTACTATCTGGTGTCACTTACTTTCAACCTTAATAACTTCCTTTAGCATTGCTTTCAAGCCATGTCTACTGGCAATGGTTTTTGTTTATCTGGAAATATCTTTATTTCACATTCATTTCTGAAAGAAAATTTGGCCGGATGTATTTTTGGTTGACTGTTTTTGTTTCATCCCCGAGTATGTCATCTTACTGCCTTCTGGTTCCCATTGTTTCTGATGGGAAGGCAACTGTACATCTTATTGGAACTCCCTTTTGCTCGCTGCTTTCAAATTTTTCTCTTTCTTTTTGACTTCCAACATGTTTACTTTAATGTATGTTGGTGTGGATTTGTCTATTTCTTTTACTTGGAGTTCATTGAGCTTCTTAGATGTGTCAATTAGTCCTTTTCATCAAATTTGGGAAGTTGTCAGCTATTATTTCTTAATATGTTTTCTGACCCTTTTTCCTTTGCCTGTCCCTCTGATGTCCTTGCTTTTTTTGAGGCTCAGCTCATTACTATTTGTTTTCCTCTGTTCTTCAGACTGCATAATCTCTATCAATCTGTCTTCAAGTTCGCTAATTCTTTTTCTGAAATTTCAAATTTATTGTTGAGCCCTTCTGGTGAAATTTTTATTTTAGTTATTATACATTTCAACTCCAGAATTTTTATTTGGCTCTTTTAATATAATGTCTATTGAAATTTTATTTTTGACCAAAAAACCTTGTCATTATACATTTATTACTTCTGCAAGCACCACTTTTTTTTAGTTCTTTAAACATATTTATAATAGTTGATTCAAAGTCTGCTAAGTCCAATATCTGGGCCCTCTCAAAGGCTATTCCTGTTTTCTGTTCTTTTTCCTCCATAAAAAACATACTTTCCTGTTTCTTTGGTGTTCATGATTTTTTTTTCAAAAACTGGGCATTTTCAATAACAGATTATAGCAACTCTGTATACTGATTCCCCACTGCTTCCTTTCTGGTCTTGTTTTATTGTTGTTTGCTTATTTATTTGTTTAGTGACTGGACTGGACTATTTCTGCAAGTTTTCTTGCCAAAAAGTATGTAGCTTCTAACATCACCTCTTACGAGTATAGTTTTAGACACAGTTACAGTAACCCTGAAGTGAGAGTTATTTTACCAGGGCTGATTTTGACTCATTCTTGATCTCTTTGTTAGCTTGTCTCTATTGGTATTACACTCCGCTGTGAACCCTCACAAACTCCTAGCTGATTTCACTATTATTTTCATCAGTGCTTATGCCACAAACTCATAGTCCAATTCAATTAAATTCAGGACTATTTGCAAGGACAGTTTTTGAGGAACACCTTTGAAGCTTGTTCCAATCCTAGGAGAGCTCTTCTTAGTTGTCTCTTTCTCTAATTCTTTCAGTTATACTTCTAGCTGTCCTATAGATTAACTTATTGCTATCATAGAGTTACCAACCTCAGAGCAACTGCTTACTACCAAAATCTCCATTGTTTTTAATAGCATCTTTATGTTTGAACTTTACCACACTCTATTCCAAATAAAAATGATGCCCTTAGGGAAAAGTATGGAACTCTCTGTTCTTACAGCCTTCCTCTCTCTGGCAAAACCCCTGTGCCACTGCTCTGGAGCTGAGAGCAAGGATAGGGTCCTGCTTATCTTAGAGTGACATCCCTGCTCTGCAAGTAGGGGACTAGGACAGAACAATAGCTCTGATCTTCTTGGCTTGCTTCTCCTGACATGACACTTAGACCCTTTGAACAAACTGGGGTGAAGCCCTGAGTGTTCTCAACATGACTGGGATAGAGTTTCTGCAACATGAAGCTGGGTGGGCAATGTGAAATTCTGGCAGCTTGCTCCTCTGAGGAACAAACTGTAACCCTTTGGACGGAAAAATTGTAAGTTTGGTTATGTTAGATGTCCAGTAGGTATCT
Source organism: Sturnira hondurensis (assembly GCF_014824575.4). Classification (NCBI taxonomy): domain Eukaryota; kingdom Metazoa; phylum Chordata; class Mammalia; order Chiroptera; family Phyllostomidae; genus Sturnira; species Sturnira hondurensis. Next base: position 5,568,862 of record NW_028074503.1, read on the forward strand.
GCTTTTCAGGAGAGGGAACTAAACTAGAAATAGACTGAGACCTGGGTGGGGGTGGGGGCAGTGGAAGCCCTTCTTGGCCACACCCNCAGCCTTCCTCTCTCTGGCAAAACCCCTGTGCCACTGCTCTGGAGCTGAGAGCAAGGATAGGGTCCTGCTTATCTTAGAGTGACATCCCTGCTCTGCAAGTAGGGGACTAGGACAGAACAATAGCTCTGATCTTCTTGGCTTGCTTCTCCTGACATGACACTTAGACCCTTTGAACAAACTGGGGTGAAGCCCTGAGTGTTCTCAACATGACTGGGATAGAGTTTCTGCAACATGAAGCTGGGTGGGCAATGAGAAATTCTGGCAGCTTGCTCCTCTGAGGAACAAACTGTAACCCTAGACTGAGACCTGGGTGGGGGTGGGGGCAGTGGAAGCCCTTCTTGGCCACACCCACCTGGAGTAGAGCTCCCATCACACTGAGCTGGGTAGGAAGGGATGGATAGCCTCTGGATCAAATGCCACAAACTCATTGTTCTTCCAGAGATTTAGTGGGTCTTTTTAAATAAATATTTCTCCATTTGCTATATGCCCTTAGGACAATTTATGGAAACTTAAAATCATTGTTTTAATTTTTTTTTGTTAGTTAGAGTCGTGTAGTTGAGATCGGTAGAGCTTCTCAAACTATCATTTTAGATGTTTCTTCTATATTCCTTTAACAGATGAGATTCACCTAAGGCCATAGACCCAGCAGAGACCCTCAGAAAAGGAACTGTACCAAAGCAGGAGACTCAAAGAGGAACCTAAGGTTGGAAGCCACCAGGACTGACTTGCTGGGTTGTGAACATTCTGTGCTCTGCTCACCAAGCCATGGGCCCATGGAGCTGCATCAACCCAGAAGTTGCAGCACATCTTTCTAACGTGTTCAAGCAGAGGGACCTCTCTTTCTAACTCTCACAAAGGCATCCATGTACTTGCACAGCCCTGGAAGCCACAGAGACTCCAGCTGACAGGTTATGTAGGATGAGTCAACCATCCAGAGCAGTAGTTCCCAATTTTGGCTGCTCATTAGGATCACTTGGGGAGCTGTTGAAAAATACCAATGTGAGGGTCCCACCTAGACCAATTAAATCAAGATTCTCTTAGGATAGAGCCCAGCCATCAGTATTTTTAATAGTCATCTGGGGATTCTAATGTACAGTCAGGATTGAGAACCACTGATCTAGAGCCTGGAGCCAGGGGACTGGGATTCCTTGTACCCAAATACCTCGAGAGGATGTAAGCTGATGATGGGGTTCCAATGCTGGAAGCAATAAAACACTCTAAGTAAATAGTGAGTAAAATTGGCAGAGCAAAGTAAGTCAAATTACAGTAATTTCTTTCCTAAAAGAAATAATTAAAGTTGTCCCTAAGTAATAAGAAAAGCAGACAGTGACATTGTAAACATAGTTTCACACCCCTCACTATTAGTCCTAATCGTTATGACTCATCCAAGCCAGGCTCACTGTGTCCCCTTGTGTCCTGATGACATATACAGTGGCAGACTTTGCCCACCACATTGGCCACACTCTACCCCATGCTCTTCTTGTCATAAATAGGATCAGGGGCTGTGTTTACAGAAGCATTAATTCCCAAATTCAAGGTAATACAGAGCCTTCATCCCAGGGACAGGTTGCCAAGCTTTAACAAAAAGGACTCTACTTCATTCCCAGAATGTTCTACCCCAAATATACTCACTACTGCACGGAAGTAAACCACCAAAAAATTTGGTGATGAGAGAATTTATGAAATGTTGGGGGATTCTCTAGGTAATTTTTAACCTGTCCTTCTAATCTTGGTTGTTCAGGTTTGTAACAAGTTTTCTCTGTGCTCCATAAATATTTTATTGCCTCTCGTCCTTTTTGCGGAGACCCATGACTTGCCCAAAGAGAACCACAGGACAGTACAATTGAAAGCCGAATGCAGGAGGTCTTCTAAACATGGGAAGGCATATACATTGCTTACGTGACCCACTTGCCCGTCTTTCACTGCCTCAAATATTGATTCACAGTGACCTTTCCTGGGGACCCATCTCCAGGTAGCCAGTCCAGAGCCGAGACACGAGTAGAAACTTTTTGCCACCTCTGAATCCAACCAAAGACAACTTGGTACAATGGGAAGAGTTTGACCAAGAACCAAACCTGGGTTCAAATTCTAGCCTAAATACTCCAAGCTGCTGACCTTAATGAGTTTCCTCATCTCTCTGAGTCTTGTCTGTGAAATGGGAAAACTAATGTGTATCTGGGTTTTCAGACTGAATAATCTCAGTGATCCAAATAATCTCAGTGATCCTCAAAGTGAGCCTGGCATATATCAGGTACCCACACTTCTCCCACTCCCCACATGAACACACACACATGCACACACAAGTACACATGCACTCACTCACACACTCCTTCCCAGAAAAGGAAAATGAATGAAACCCTTGTCAGTTAGTGACATGCTCGTCAGTGACAGTTTCAATGAGGGCAGACTCGATCAATTAAAAATAACAACTTCAACTTGGGTAAAACAGCTTTTTAGTGTTACCTGGATTGGTCTAATGAAAAAAAATGCTCTTCCAATACATCCATAGCATTTTAAAAGTCCTAGTGCATCCTACACATTTAGGGAAACACACTAGAGGCCATTGCGTGGAAAGAGTTTGTACTACGCAAGCTTTGCTTTTACAATACAAAGAAAATTACTGGATTCCTAGGCCTGATGATGAAGCTTCATGTAAGAAATATGGCACATTTTAAACGATTTTAAAAGATATTTCTCTCAGCAGCCTTAGTTGGGTGTCTTCTCATACCTGTCAGAGAGCCTGGCACAAAAGGAAGTGCCCCCAGGAATTCTAAAGTCGTCAGGAGATCCATGCAGATCTGAGAGCAACCCTCCCACCTCATCCCCTGCCTTACCCCCTGCATTTTTCCATCTCCCCGGCCTTCCTGTTTTCTGCATTTTTAAAAATTTCTTCATATTTATTCTAGCGGCAGCCTGCCATGCAATAAAAGAATGGGGGGAAATCTCATTAAAATTATATCAAAAGGAAAAAGATGGAATAGAGCTTGAAATCCCTGCAATCTACACACAATAACCTAATCAAGTAGAACACACGGGTTAAATGGAGCCCACCCTGTAGTGAGCCCAGATGATTAAACTCCCATCCCAGGGAACTGCTACCTTCAGGATCCCTAGTGGTGGGCCATATTAAAATGCAGCCCAGAAAACACCTCCCATCTTAGGGCACTTTTAACCTTCCTACTCACTTTCACAACCATTTATCTTACTGACTACTGCACAGGGGCCTGGGAGGCGAGAAAAGCTATTGCTATTACTCCATTTGGATAGTTAATACAAAGGAGGTAGTGAGGTTTCTCGGAAGTCACCTAGTTAGTGATGAGGAAGCCAGGCAAAAAGCTCAGTTTTGGTTACAATGGTCCCATGCGGAAAGGATATCAGAGGACTGACCTAATAATTGTACTAGCATCTCCTCCTTCAGCGTCTCATGCAAATCTGACACAAGCCTGCAAGAGGGAGAGAACACAGTGTTTGCTCAAAGCTGAAAGTCAAGGTGCTTAAATCCACTTAGCCTGGAAACACGGGGTAACAGGAGCATCTGAAATCCATATGTTCCTAAATGTGTGCTGGTTCTTCTCAAAGTTAATTTATACTGGTTTTGATCACGGTATATTTTCTCAGTCAAAGAATAGTAAAATTAGAATTGTAGGGCAGTGCAAAGGTTTGGAAAAAATTAACATCAAAAGGGAATTCTAAAGTCATCAGGAGATCTGAAGGGTTGGAAATCACCTCTTCAGACTATTTCTTTTCCGATCATCCACTCAAAATTCACCAGTTCTGATTTCCATTACTTAGAGGGCCTAATTAGTACTTTAAAATAACAGTAAGCTAATATGATTATATAAAAGGAACTAATAATATAATGCTTATCCTTTCTAGGTAATATAAGTGCATTTTAAAATGGGCCTTTTTAGACAACACACTTTAAGTTAAAGCAAACTTTGGAACCCACCATTCTTCAGCTCTGTCCTCTCCCTTGAGCTCCAGACAGGAATATTCTCATTTTACTAAACATCTCCACTTAAGCCTCCCAGAAGCATCAAAACCTCCCAGAATTGATCCTCCACTTCGATTCTTTATCTCATCCAGGGACAATACTAGCAATCCATTTATCAAAGTCAGAGACCTGGGAGTTGTGCTAGGTTCTTTACCGCCCCACGCCTGGCCAATTGCTGAGTCAATCTATGTAACTCAGCATTTCCCAATTGTGTCCCTGATCAAATCAGTTTGGAAAACACTGAGTCAGACAAAGTTAAGCCTTTATTATGGGACTTAACAGAGTTTTCTAAGTTACCTTGCATTGCATATATACATAAAAGTCTGTCCAGAAAAAGTCCAGCCATTGTTAATATAACAAGAATGGTTTGCATGCTATTGATGTAATCTGGCAGCCAAGGAGAGTGGTCTGGAATGCGCATGCATGAACAATGATGACTTCCCTGTACTAGTCAGTTGGGGGTGGTAGACACTGTTGAGTGAGCATGTGTACTGTGTGGCCCATTGCATTCAAAATGACCGAGGGAGTAGAGCAATGAATCTGCAATAAATTTTCCATTAGGCTTGAACATTACTCCATGGCAACTATTTGGATAATTCAGAAGGCTTTTGGGGACAACACAATGAGTGCAGCTCAAATAAAAGTGTGGCACAAACACTTCAAAGATGGTCAAGAATTTGTTGAAAGTGATCCATGTTCTGGAAGGCCTGCAACAAGCAGAACACCTGAGAACATTGAACATGTACAGGCTGCAATCAGCAAAGTACAGTGACTGACAGTGTGAGAACTAGAACTTGATCTGCAGATTCCAAAACTACTATGTCCAAGATTTTGACACAGGATCTTTGCATGAAATGTGTCATGGCAAAATTTGTTCTGCAGCTCCTGCTACCAGAGCAGAACAAATATCATACTGCAGTTGCTAATGACTTCATTCAAACTACTACCAATGAACCAGATTTCCTCAAGAAGGTCATAACCAGAGATGAATCATGGGACTACGGCTCATATCCGAAAATGAATCCTTTGAAAGGGAAAAGAACTCACATGACTCCACTCCAGAAAGACAAAAAAAAAATTTTTTAAATGGGCAAAAGACTTGAACAGACACTTCTCCAAGGAGGACATACAGAGGGCCCAGAAACATATGAAAAGATGCTCAGCAACCCTAGCCATCAGAGAGATGCAAATAAAAACCACAATGAGATCCACTCCACACCAGTCAGAATGGTCATCATAAACAAATCAACAAACAAGTGTTGCAGAGGATGTGGAGAAAAGGGAATCTGAGTGCACTGTTGGTGGGATTGCAGACTGGTGCAGCCACTGTGAAAAATAGTATGAAATTTCCCCAGAAAACTAAAAATGGAACTGTCTTTTGATCCAGAACCTTGAAACACCAATCCAAAAGAACCTATGCACCCAAATGTTCATATCAGCACAATTTATAATAATCAAGTACTGGAAGCAACCTAAGCACCCATCAGTAAATGAGTAGATCAGAAAACTATGGTACATTTGCACGATGGAATACTACTCAGCAGAGAGAAAGAAAGAGCCCCTACCCTTTGCAACAACATGAATGGAACTGGAGAGCATTATGCTGAGGGAACTAAGCCAGGCAGTGAGGGACAAACACCATATGATCTCACTTATGTTAACTGGAACATAATCAACAAAAGAAAAAAGCAAAAAAACTATAACCAGAGACATTGAAATTTAGAACAGTCTGACAGTAACCAGAGGGGAGGCAGAAGGAGATAATGGGAGGAAGAGTTTTCAGGAACTACTATAAAGGACACATGGACAAAACCAATGGGGAGGGTGGAAGCAAAAGAGGGAGGTGGGTTTGGCTGGAGTAAGGGGGAGTGGAGGGGAGAATGCAGACAACTGCAATTGAACAACAATAAAATAATTTTTAAAAAAACAAGGAAGAGATTTCAGACCATTGATGAGATTTAGGAAAATACGACAGAGCAGCTGATGGCAATTTCAACAAAGGATTTTGCAGAGTGTTTTGAACTGTGGAAGAGATGCTGAGAGAACTGTGTGAGGTCTCAAGGTGCCTACTTTGAAGGGGACTGAGGCATCATTGTTCCACGTACAATGTTTCTAGTATCTCATACCTCCTTCAACAAATGTCTCTATTTTTCATAGTGTGTGGCTGGGTATTTTCTGGACAGACCTCGTATATCACCTATTGTTTCCCAAATTCATTTTCCCAGGAAACCCTTATTTCCTTTGCAGAGTATCCTACAGTATTTATGCGTAACAGAACATCCTTTGAGAAAGAGCATAAGATAAACTAAAATTTTTTTGTATCATGAACTATCTCATACAATTTCTGCTATATAAGTCATGCTAAACTAGTGCACCTATAAGAAAGAGTATTAATTGATTTGATGACCAGAAATGTAGAAAACAACTTGTCTTCCCAAATACTTATTGAGAAATATCTATCAAAATATCACTGATATTTGGCAGGTACTGATTGAAGTGTGTTTGTGCATAAGACTGGGAGAAAGTCTAAAGGGAGTTTCCACCAACTAGTAGGAGTTACCTCTGGGAGATGTTGTTAAAGAGGAAGATGGAGAGTTTGCCAAGGTTGATTCCCCCGATGTCCATGTTGTTTGACTTTGTGATTGCAAGCATACATTACTTTTGTAATTTGTTTTCCTGAAAAAAATCAATACAGAAAAAAATAAATATGTACATATATAAAATGCCCGGTGTAGTAAGCACCACTTTTTTCCTTTTTTAAATATATTTTTTATTGTTCTAGTCTCTTCTTTTGGTAAGCACTATACTTAAAATAAATCTAAAAGACTAAATGCAAGGAGAGGAAAGATTTCCTTAAAAGGTAGAATTATGTGTGAGAACTTGTGTTACCAATTATTATAATGTCCTTAAAGTCACAGTCATTAAAATGAGATAGTGGTATGAGTATATAGATGGACAGATGAGTGTAATTGAATATAAATCCCAAAGAAATGGAATAAAGGAGATGAAAAAATTAGTGTGGGATTATGGTGGCATTTCAAAGAAATGGAGAAAGATAAACCCAGTAAATTTTACTCAAACAATAGATTAACTACCTCCCAAATAAATATGCTTGTACTTATAACTTATTTTTATACCAAAATAAATTCCAGATGGATCAAAGATTTGAAAGTTATCTATGAAGCCATGAAAATGGTAGAAGAAAATGTCAATAATTATTTTCATAATCTTGGTTTGAAGGAAGCCTCTTTAACCTAATACAAAAAGCCAGAAATGGGGGGAGGATGGGGGGTGGGATGGGATGGGAGTAATAGACAGAAAACTATACTTGAAAAATAATTAAATAAAAAATTTTAAAAAAAGAAAAAAAATAAAACTTTTAAAACATTTTTAAAAAAAAGCCAGAAATGATACGTTCAAAAGGCAGTACATCTGAAGACGTAAAAAATTCTATAAAGCAAAAAAATCATTGCAAAGTTAAAATACAAATAGGAAAGAGAGGAAAATGTTTGCAAAATATATGACAAAGGGCCAGTACCTTAGTACATAAAGTTCCCTTGCAAATCATTGAGAAAAACATGACTACCAGTATACCCAAAAATTATAAGCCTCAATGTCTTAAACATAGTCTTAATTAAAATTCAAGCTAAAATCAGAGTCACAGGCTTTTAGTAGCAAGAATACTGAGAGAAGATTGAGAAAACAAAAGCCTGAGTAAGGCTTTGACATTTCATTATGAAGGAAGAAACTTCAGGATATTTAAAAGTCAGATACTTACTCGTATTTGTAAAACTCAGGTACTTATATTTAAAACTCAGATAAACATAAGTAATGCAGGATATCTAAAACTCTAAGAAACCAAGAATATAAGTATTACCCAAGTTGAAGTGAAATTCTTCCTTATCCTCTTTATTCTTAATCAGTGTCTGATCACTACAAAATTGAACCCTGGATCAGTCATTTTCAAGAAATTCTCCTGTGAGATTCTAGTTCACAAAAAAAATGTTTTATTATGTAACCTTGAGATTAATAAGTACACTTATTTGCTTGTTATAAGAAACTTTATTTCTTTTTAATTTGTTATATGAAAATGAATATAAATTAATTCGACAATGTAATATTTAACCCATTGATTTTTACTCTACTGACATTTTAAATAATTCAAATAGCAATAACAAAAGGGAAAGGGCGGGAGGGAGGGAGAAGGAAAAGAAAAGACAGAAAGACTTTCAATTTTCCTGGAGTTAGAAAACCATCTTTTCCTCATTGCATAAATTACTATGTAAGTAAAAAAGAATGGTGCCATAATTACAGCCAAAACAATGCAGAACTTTAACTTCTTCCTCAAAATGCTTTAACACAAAAATTCAGAAAGAATATTGTATCAGTCAAGATCCTTTCGGCGGAAAGCTACAGAAAATCTAACATCGTCTAAGCAATAAACACATTTAATTACTTCAAATGACAAGAAATCTATGATAGAAAATTCTAGGGATTGATTGAAGTTCTTACTACTATCAACTGGCTAAATCAATATGGCTATGATTCTCTTGCAAAAATCACCTCCTTAAAAAAAATCCAAAGCAGCTGGAAACCTTCTTCTGGGCAGCCCTCTCTCCCCAAACCTTACTCTACCAAACTCTACCTACATCCCAAATATTCTCAGTTCTCCTCAGGGTTTAGTGTCCAGAAACTTCTGACACTGTCCCATCCCCCCTTGAAGAAATGACTCTAGAGGACTTACTTAACTGGGTTGGGCAATAGGGGAAAGGGGCGAATACTATCAGGGAAGAAAGAGAGAAAAACACCAGTTAATATTTTCAAGTGCCATCACATGTGCACCTGCTATTACCTAATTTGGAACTGTCTTCTTCTTCTTAAATCTGAAAAGACATTGGTGATGGAAAGATGCCTTCTCAGCAGCCTATTTTCCTACATTCCCTGATTATGAGCCTTGTACTTTGCTTATCTTGAGCCTGAAAATATGTTTTACACCTACACCCATTTTTATAGCAACCACCTCTCTCTCGATTATTCCACTTAAGCATTCTTCTGCCTACAGCTCCTGGACCACTTCACATTTCATTAGGTGCTTCATCAGGAAGGGAATGAAGAAGTGGGGTAGCTCGAAATGACTGCCTTCATTTGCGGATTTCTTTGTTTTGCCCCAGAAATCATTTCTGCATCTCAGCCCGTGTATTCGAGCACAGTCGAGAGAAACCCCTCTTGTCAATTCCAATTTCACTCCATTTACTGGGATACACAGTCGAATGAGCAGTTTAAGTGCAGGTGTTATGAAATAAAATGAATTTGAATTTGCATTACATATTCTTTCAATTATGTATGGATTGGGGTAACCTGTATCAGTGACTTTTCCCCTCTACCCTCCTGAGTCACCGAGAGAAAGCAGAGAGAAAAGTAACTTAGCACTTTTTGCAAGACCTGATGGTGATTATCGCTCACTGCACTGAACTCATCTTCATTAAGGGCTGGTACCCTGCCTTCTTCCTACAGCCTTTCAGACCCTTGAAGGTCTCTGGGTCTAAGGCCACTACTCTACAGAGCGAGAGGAGACCAAGTGTGATTTGAGAGGTCCCACCAGATACCAAGTGTTTTTTGCTCCTGAAAACCCAAAATTGAAGTTGATTTTTTGGCTGCTTTAAAAAAAAGTCTAATTAGTCATTATTTGAGTGATTCTTTAGGGGTTTGGGGAATGCCCCTTAAAGTTCGCTGTTGGAATGTATATTTGTGACCTGCCTACCACCAGGCCTGTCCCCTAACTTTCTTCCATTATCACTTAACCAACCATCACCTAGGAAGGCTCAGGGAATCTGGCCCTGTTGTGGAGGCAGTTTTATAAATAACTTCAAGACTATACCCTATATGGTAATCAGGATAGGGGTTAGCTATCCATTATTCAGCCACCTGACTATTTAAGTTCATGCACAGACTCCCAGACAATGCACAAAATAGACACCTACCTGGAAAAACAAATGTCTGTCTTTTTAGTTAAATATAGGAGGTTAAGTGCAAAAGGATCAAGGTATTCACTTCATCAGTCCAGGCCTGGAGCTAGTCACCAAACCCATATTCTTAAACCAGTCCTCTCCTGATTAAGTCCATTCTCACATCACTTGTTTCTATCCAAGTTTATGCAGACATTTTGGGGTGGGGGGGCGGTTAGTTGTTTTTTTTTTAAGATTTTATTTATTTATTTTTAGAGAGAGGGAAGGGAAAGAGAACGAGAGGCTAAGAAACATAGATGTGAGAGAGAAACATCAATCAGTTGCCTTTCATACGCTCCCCATCTGGGAGTGAATCTGCAACCCAGGCATGTGCCCTGACTGGGAATTGAACCAGCAACCTTTCCTTTTGTGGGATGACGTACAACCACCTAAGCCACACTGATCAAGGAGACATTTGTTTGTTTGTTTGTTTGTTTGTTTGTTTAATAAAGAAGGGCTACATTGGAAAATCAGGGTAGTATATCACTAAAGAACAAATACAAAATTACAAATTACTGATATGGTAGTAAAAGAAGATTATAGAACAAAAAGCTGAAGAAAATGAGCAAAAACAAAATTAAAGGGTAGCATTTCGAGGTCCTTTAATTGCATGGTAACTGGGAGTCAAAGAAGAATCTATTTAGAAAGCACAAACCTTATTAGGAGTCCAGAGAACCAATAGCAAGTCAACCAAAATTAGAAAAAGAAAAAGAAATCAGACTTTAATTGTAAACAGAAGACTAATCATTAGCTTTTCCCTCTCCCCAGAGTAAGTCATGGATAGTTTCCCCCTTAAAGTAAAATTTTACATTTTACTTTAAGGGAGAAAAAAAGATTACACAAGTGGCCTACTCATTAGCAGGTTTTTTCTGTGTTACTGGCCCTCAGAAATCTAGCTCAATTGCAAGGTTAAAAAACATCTTCCCAATCCCTCCACAACAGCACACTCTGAGACTATCCTGTGTTCATTTCAGGTCTACGGCTACAGGCGGAGGACCTCACTGTGCTTATGCGCAGGACAGCCTGCCTGTGGCTTCATGCCAAGTCACCATCTGACATGCAATCAATTACATGTGCATCGAACATACAGTTAACACAAAGACTTTGGGAAACGGGTCTCACCGCTAAGTCCCTAAGAACTCTATCCAGTCGCTGCCATGTTCATGTGACAGAGGTGAAATTGTCCGCATAAGCTACGATCACATACATACTGATGCTGGATCAGATGATTCTGAAATTGGTAACATCTTTTTCACAACCATGCTTATTATGTAGCAGTCAAATATGATTTTTTAATACTTAAATTAACCTTGCCATAAAACCTATAACTCTATTAGGGCTCCATTTGCCTAAACATTAAAGCAACCTGTTGTTCAGTTAGAAATGAAATTATGATGGACATTTTTGAAATAGCAGATTATGTTGAAAATGACCAACTGTTAATATATGGACAACTACCCCAATCTCTCAACCTTATTTGGTTTTACTTTAATACCGTTCAATCCCTTGGTCAGATTCATAGACTAATCTGCTCTGTGTGGATTCTGTAGTGTAAAAAAAATGGAAACATCTACATTTTTACTTTGCTTTGCTAACTATTAAATTCTTTATTAAGTGGGTTTTTTTCAACATTTTTATTTGGGTACAAAGTTCATATCCCAAGGGTTTCATGTTACACAATTTTTAAAAGACTGCATTAAGTCTTTCATTGTTAATAAGCACCTGGTGGGTATAAAGTCCTGTGACGGACTATAAAAATGAACAAAGTGGTGTAGGACTAATATAATACAACAAGTACCACAGGAGCTCAAAGGGGAGACGGCTTCCAGGGAAAAGATTGGGCAAGGCTTCCTGAAGGTGATGGAACAAGAACTGGGCTGAGAAGAGTGAAAAGGATTCTGTTCAATAGTTGAGCGGATATTCCATTCATTTATTGAGTGTTTGCTTGTTGAGCCATTACCTCTGCTGAAAAATGTCCTGGGTGAAAGTGCAGAGGGAGATACACTTACAGATGTCAGCATAACTGCCAGCTGATTGGCTAAAGTAAATGTGACGTAGTTTACGGCTGTGATGAGAGAGATATGGCTCCCAAGGTACTGACTGGATTTGGAATGATTCATGAAGGGCCCTGAATGCCAGCCCAAGGAGTCTGGGCTCCACGAAGCCATTAGATGTGTATCACCAAAAAAGAAATAGCCGCAGCAGCTTTAACTTGAGTAGAAAGAAAATGGGAGGCAAAGAAACAAGGCAGACAGCTGCTGGGAATGTTCCTGGACATCAAGACGTGTCAGAACTAGTGTTATCGATTTGGGAGTCATGCATAGGTGGTGTTCAAAGCCACAGATTTGCAAGAGATTATCCAGAGAGGGAGATCATGTAGACCAGAGTGACAAGAGAGTAAGATCAAAGAGACAACACTGGAGAATACGAAATTGGAGCAGTAGACTGGTCAGAAACAGGAAAACGGGGGGAATGATGTCTCAGACTCCCAGAGAGCAGACTTCTGTCAGACGGGATGTGAACAACACAGTGTTTGCTGCCGAAAAGTCACACAGGACGGAAGCCAAACATCAGTGCTCGATGAACCCAGTGTGAGCGGTGTGGTGGTTTTGTGGGAGCAAAAGTCAGAATATTGTGTCAGAATATTATACAGGGAGTCAAGGGAGGTAGAGATGAAAACCAGGCAGAATACTCTTTTAAGAATTAGGGCTACAGTGGGCTCTAGTGAGGAACAGCAGTATCTTGGCCAAGGAGAGAATGGTTTAGGATACAGGAGATCTGGGAACATTTATGTATTTTAGGGAAGGAGCCAGAGAAAGGAAGAAATGGAAGATACAACACATACACACACATGTGCACCAAAAAAGAATCAACCGATACAGTAAGAATGCACATTCTAGGAGGTAATTTACAAGAAACAATCCTAAAATTCACCACCACAGAGTCAACGACAGAGTCAACGACAATTTCACCACCACAGAGTCAACAACAGAGTCAACGACAATTCACCACCATGACATCAACCAGCTGAGAAAAAAAAGGAGGAAACAAACATCGGGAACTCAGATCAGGGCCAGGAAGGTAAGAAACGAAGCACAGTTATCCAGCATGTCCTGAAGTCACTCCACGCACGGAGACCTGAAGAGCAGTCCAGGACGACGTCTCTGTACTCACGGATTGCCTTGACTGCCAAAGCACTGCACATGTTCCTGACCATAATAAATGAGCTCTGAAGTGAACTTCAGCCCCTGTTGTCAAACACTGGTGCTGTAGGTGTCCCTGGAAAGATGCAGGAGGGAGACCCCAGCTGTGGGTTCAATGAGGGAACAGGAAGAATGAGGAAGGGTGCAGAGATATCAAAAAAAAAAAAAGATGAAAGGTAGGCTGCCTCAGCTCACCTACCCTTGGCCAAAGTGGTATAATTCTTGATGGCATTTTAATTAAGTAGAGGAGAATGTGTTAGAATGAGCAAGTAAAATTTAGCACATTATGCTAATGACTTCCAGTAAATTTCTCAAAACATATCCCCAAATATTTCACTGAGAGAGATGCAGGCCTCTCAGATAAAGTAAGTTCACTCTTAAATTCCTAGGGTGAGCTGCTTGGAGGAGCGCACTAGTCCCCACAAAACCTCCCGTTGCTACTACCACTTTCCGTAGGGCCTCTCCCCATAGACCATTGATCAAGGTTGTATTGCAAGAGTCTGACTGAGAAGAGGCCTACACCAAGGGCTGAAGGCTCTTAGAATTATCCCAGGGCCTCTTGAATTTGCCTGTTAGAAGGTTAATCCTAATTCCTGTAAATGAACCAGATTTGAAAATAGGTGTTTAGGAGCAGACGCAGCACCAGTGCCACGGCTCACAAAGCAGCCAAGCAAGTAGCGTGTTCAGCCCACCATTCAATGATAATAGGTTTACCAAGCAAAATAAAGGCTACATTGGGGATAGGGGAAAGCATTTTACCCTATTTGACCTCTTAGTAAAGCCACCAGGGTGCACTAGGGGAGCAGAATGGCTAGGAGAGCAATGTGGATGTACCCTGACATCTGAGCTGATGGTCCCTTGTGACAGAACTGAAACAGAAAAAAAGAAAATGTTTCCAATCATTTCAGAGTTGTGTTACTTGTTTTAATTTTATGTTTGGAGGTGGATCAGTGTCTGTCAAGTTCCCCTGCCTGGTCTCCACTATTAAGACTCAGGGCTGTGTAGTTGAGCCCAAAACTATTCCAGGGGCACCGTCAGCTCCTCAAATCTCTCCCAGCTCCTGTCCCTGGAGTTGCCCTCTGCCCCCACAGATCACAGACACACACAGACACACACAGAAATCCCCACAGCACTTTGCACAAGAGCCCCTTGTGAAGGGCATAAGTGAAATAAATCATCCTTCGGGAGGTCTGAAGGTCCACTTTGCGTTACAGTTTATTTTACCAACCCCCAAATTCTGCTTTTAAAGAATGCCGAAGTCGATTCATCTATGGAAAGAGAAAACTGTATGGATTATTAATTCTGTTTACGCCTTTTTGCATAAAGATCATTGGGTTTTCAGACCACTGGGTCTGTGCATACATCCACACAACGCATTTTAGCAGCCTGCATGAGCTCCCTTGCAAATGTTAATGTCTCTTTGTTAATGGGAATTCTTGTAGTGGGTGTATATATGTGCACTACATACAGTTTTTGAGTGATCTTTGCCCTCCTGATTCTCATCATTTTCTAAAATAACATTTTCCCTAGTAAAGGAAGGCACAAAGCAGAAAATAAAGATTATTCATAAGCCCCAACCCAGGAACAAACTTTCTTATTTTGGTGCATATACTTCTAATCCATGCATAAATCCACTTTTTTCTTTCCAAATAATATTATACTATGCATACTTATTTTTTAGCTATATAGCATGGTGATTTGATACCTGTCGTATACTATATTATAAACAGCTTTCTATCCATTGATATATTATACACATCTTCTATATCACTAAACATTCTTCCAAGACTAATTTTCAAAGCTACATATTACGCCATGCAATGCATATTATTCAGCCATCTCCTATTGCTGGATATTTAAGTTATTGCTAATATTTTGTTATCATTAGCCAGATTGTGTTGAACATTCTTTTATCCTTGCCTAAATCCAAAATTATTTCCTTAGGGTACAATCTTGTAAATTGAGTTGCTGAGTCATTGGGATTAGGCAATTATTAAAGCTTTCCATATATTGTAAAATTGCTTTTCAGAAAGATTGTAGCAATTTACATTCCTACCACTACTAAAGTGCATTTTTCCCCATTTTCCAACACTAGGTTTCCCCTTATTTTGACTTTCTGCTTTTTTGGACTAGAACTTGTCCTGACCATTGTCTTTCAACCAGTAAGTGAATGGCAGATTAGAGTCAAACCTGTTTGTTCCCATGATGTCTTTCATAAAAACTGGCCGTCGACTTGTTAAATCTGATCACTGAACACTGTTCTAATGTGACTCCCAGATCCTCACTTTTTAGGGCTAACCTGTTCTTTTGCAACCACGAAAAATGTTTCTGATCAGATATCTAAATGCTTTTAAGTAAAAATAAAGGCAATTTCAAACAGTTGGTGATAGAAATTCCAAATATGGTTCTATAAAACCTAATGATGTCTTGAATTGTAAAACTCTCAGTGGAGGGGAGCGTTTTCAGCAATGACCGTGGTGATACTAACAGGAAGATCTAGAGTAAACAGCTCAGATTCCTGAACGGACCTCTGAGGAATGAAAGCTGGGTAAAAGTTAGCAGCAGTGAACAGAACAATATCAGAGTAAACAGACTGTACCTATTCCAAAAGATAAGATTGATGAAATTCAGTGTAGCACTAATATATCTCACCCACATAGTTATATAAATAGGATTTGGAAAAGAGCTTATGGAAATGCTGATGTTGGAAGGAAGGAAGGAACGAAAGAAGGAAGGAAAGAGCAAGGGGGAAAGAAAGGAAACACAGGCTGTCAGGCCATGGCAGAGGGCTTGTTTGATGTAATGAACAAACTATCTCCCCAAAGTGTCATCCTGAAACTGGATCTGAGCCTGGTAGGGTAATATAAAATGGATGTACTGAAAATAATTGTTTTAACCAGTAACACTAGTACCTACGAAGTTATGATTTACATCTAATTTCTCAGTTGGAATTCAATAATTAATATAAAAGGAAACTTCTGGAAGTGTCTGACAGAGAAACCCATTATTTCTGCGTAAGGTTGCCACCTGGCCTCCATGTCGACCACAGTAGTAAATGAGTCCCAGAATGCTAGGAAAAGCTGACACGCTGAACTAATCTTTAATTTATTGATTTGCTAGCTCACTGGAAAAAAAGTAGTATATCAATAAATGGCTTTAGTTAAGAAGTTAAGGTCCAAGAAGAAACAGTGAAGGTTTTTGGAGTGCACCGAGTACATCAAGGTTTATAAAAAATAAAATCAAGAGCTTCTGGGAGAAATTGATGTCTGGTAAGGACACAAGAGTATCAAACAATATGAACTTCAAGATCAACAAACTCAGAGATCTATTTCATAATACCCTTCCTTTTTTCTCCCTTTTTATTGCTACAAAATAAAACACAACAATAAACTGAAATTTTAAAGATAAACTACTCTAAAAACAGTAAGTGGAATGAATAATTTAGAATGCTAGGATCCAGCAAAATACAACTTTGTAACTTAGGACTTTATGCTTAATTATAATGATCAATTAAAAAAATCTCTGTATGAAAATTAAAAATAGGGAATCCTAAATGATAGAACTAAAAAGAAAGTAAAGAGAAAAAGCAATGATGTAAAATTAAAATAATCCTTAATTCTGAAGATGAAAATGGTCCCTGAACATATTTAAATTACTTCTTACTCTTATAGTCTTATATTATTCTTTCATAAGAAGAAATTGTAAAAATTTTCCTTTATACTGAGAAAATGTTGCTGAAACACATTTTTTGAGTATTTGCAATATAACATGTTAATAATTTGGAGATGTACAAAACTATCCCTTCTTAATAAACATGGAAAGTTGAAAATTAATTTTGAATATAATTTTACGTAAATTTTATAATTATACATGTGATGCTATATTTCAGAACTTTTGATTAATCAACAGAAAATGACTCATGTCATTCTTCAATACACATAATTATTAAAAAACTTTTATAAGTATATAAAGTATACTTAAAGTATAAGTATACTTATATACTTTATAAGTATATAAAGTATATTACTTTCTGACATTTTTATTTGAATTAATGTTTATTATAAAGTTTTTGTCATAGGGTAAATAAAATTGTGTGTCTTTTTTTTTCATTTAACAGCATAACAGAAGCATTTTTTTTCTGTTACCGCAGTACAGCTACCAAATATACTCCCAGTGTGCCATAATTTTTGATTATCTTTGTTAAACACTTGAGTTGCATTATATATTGCTATGTTACAAAAACCATCGTGATGAGCATCTTACTGCATCGGTTTTGATTGCCTGTGTAAACTGACTTTGCAAAATGACAGCCATCCTTTCCCTTTGGGTGATCACCCTCTTGCCATGCAACTGTGAGTGCTCTCCCACTCTGACTCAAAGCTCAGCCATGTGACTTGCTTGCCAAATAGGAGGATATTAGCAACCCTTATGCATGCAAGTGCTTGCACATTGGAGCTTTCTCCCTTGCTCTCTTGGGAACCTGTCACCATATCAACAAGTTGGGCTGGCTTGCTGGATGATGAGACATGTGGTCCAGCTGCTATCGCTCTTTCTGTAGACCTACATACCAACCACCAGACATCGTTGGTGACCCAGCCACCAGCCAACTCACTAATGGAACACAGATTTTAGCAGCCTTGTTGATACTGCAGAGGTGGCCCAGATGAGAAGAAATTCACCTAGTGACCCATGAAGTCATGAGCTACATAAATGGTTATTATTTCAAGTCACTTTTTTTTGGAGTGGTTTGTTATATAACAAAAGTAACTTATACAGACTTCTATATTTCCTTGTGCTGCTTTCCCAGAAATCAATTTACTAAGGCAAAAAGTAAGCACACTTATTCTTCAGTTTATATTTAGTGATGATAATATGTTATGATAAACAGTCTACCTTCTAAGCACTCACTAACTCCCCAAATGGATTAGTGAGTATGTCACTATTAGTGAATATGTCACTATTATCTTTGAAGACGGCTATTTGAAAATACCCGTCTTCAAAGGTGATTTTCTTCAGTGACCAGCATGTGGTATCTGAGACATCAGTGGGCCAAACGAGACCCCTGATGGGATAATCCTTGAGACTCAGAATATAAACCCCCAGCCCCAATGGAGACAGATTTCCCAGGTTCCCAATGCATGAGCGATGTGGAAAGTTTACTGTACTTGGGCATCCTTATTGTCAGGCCTAATGAGATCCACTCTGAAAGAGGAAAATCATTTTATCTCCTACTTTATTTCGTTCATCCATTCAAAACATATTTACTTGGAGTTTAATAGCTAATGAAGCTGGTGCTGGGAGGCAGCAAGAAAATGGTTTCTACCTTCAGGATGCTTCATCTTCTAGAGGAGAGGAGAGACATGCTGCAGCCGTCTCTAGACTTCTCTTAAATGTATCCTGAAACATACTCAGCAGACGGCCACCCAGCCCCTACCTTAATCCTAATTTCATTTCTCTTGACTCTGGTAGTAAAGAAAAAGTGATTTAGAACACATTAATTTTTATATTGATTACATGTCGAAATGATAATATTGTGCATATACTGGGTTAAATAAAGTATACTATTAAAATTAATTTCACCTGTCTCTTTTTTTTAATTAATGCTATTATCCAAAAAATTTAACGTATGGCTCCTGTCATATTTCTATTGAATAGTGCTGCCCTAGATAATTTCAAAACCTGGATGAAAAGGATGCTGATTTAAACAAATTAATTCAATGAAGTTCATTGCAATTTGGACAAAGGTGAAGATCCATATCAGATAATAGTGCTGGGTCAAAGCTGGGATTTGGAGTTCTCCCCTGGGCATAGAAACTTGGAAGACCACCTAAGGCTTTGGTTGGTGACACAGAACTATCACAGAAGCACGCAGCCCTCAAGCTCCACCCTCATCTCTTCTCTCTGAGCCTATTCTGACCATGACTTCTCAATCCCATAACCAACCTCAGCTCACTCAGTAGAGTGAATCTGCTACTGGGCAAGCCTAGAATAAAATATAAATATAATAAAACAAATAAAACCCATACCATTAATAATTTTGTGTTAAATTTAGGAAAAAGTTTTTGAATCATTGGGACAATTGATATGTTAAAGTAGCAGTATTTTAAAGTATTTTAATTTTAAGAGAATTTAGCATATTAGGGATTGCAATTGGTTGTTAAGTTTTGTAATTCCGACTTAAAATGTCTAATAAATTCTAGAATTGTTTCAAAAGAATTAGGAGAATTTTTTGAAAACCTGGTAAATAATGTTGGAATATTTCAGAAAACTTGTTTATCATTTGCTTTAATATATTGGCAAACTCGATGTAGGAGATTTACAAGACCTGCCCCATGTAGTAGACTTGCCCTGTCAGGCACTCACAGATCTATAAAAGAAATTGAAGTCTATTAAATATATTGGTGCATTTTTAAATGTTTAAGGAATTTAATTAAATTAGATTTGTAAATAGGACTGGTTGTTTGAGGACATCTGGTTTTTCCAACTTGAGTTAATTAAAGAACTAATCTAAAAAAAGTAGAGTTATTTGTTTTTATTTTAATAGATTTTTATATAGAACACAAGATTTATAAGTCAAAATGAAAAACTTAATAAAACATTTATTTTTTTAATTTCTATAAATTATGCATTTAAAATTAAAGTATTATAAATGCAAGGGTTTTTTTCTATGCACAAAGCCCCACGCAGGATATGGAAAAATCATGCACAGCAGCAAGGAGAGGGATCCAAAATGCTTAAGGAAAGCCAAGTCCATCCTTGTGTTGAAATTATACTTGCTTCCTGGGGCATGTTTCCATCAGAGAATTAAAAAGGCAATCTGCTACAAGGTAAAAATGTTGTGTTGGATGTCACCTCAGACCCCATTGTCTGCCTCAGGAAGCCAGAATATCTCCATTCTTGGAAGCACTGCCCCAGTCACACCCAGGAACCTTGTCGGTGGGTGTGGGCAAGACTTCTGTGGGCAGCTCTTCACCCACGGGGACCTCTGTTTTGAGGGAAGCAGTCCACCTTTGACAGAGGACTCAGAAAGAGTACCTTCACATTGCTTGAACTGGGAATAAAGGGACACTAAAAACTGAGCAAGGGGTCCCTTGGAGTCCTGAAATTTCTGTGGCATTATTACAAAAAGAATCCAAGTTGGGCCTCGTCCAGAAGGAAGAGTCATGCCTGACTCTGGCAGTTCCTAAAGCGTCTTTCTCAGGCCCACACTGGCAACCATGTTGAGATGCTGGCCCACATGTGCCTCATACTTTGATGCCTGTTCTTTTCTTTCAGAAAGAAATAAGAAATAAGGCTGAAGACACAGTTTGGGGCCAAATTGTGAAAGGCCCTAGACAAAGATGAGAGGGCATTTGCTTTGTTTCAAAGGCAGGGATGAGCTGGCAAAGATTTCAAAAGAGAAAAGTAAATTTCTTTTTTAAAGCCTTTTTGAAAGATCCATCTTTTTCTGTAGAATACATTCAGGAAGAGACGGGAAGTGAGAGGCCAGTTAGAAAGTATTACAAGAGCCACTCCCGAACTGAACTAATGTTATAGCAGTAGGAGAGTGACTAATGTATGGCCCCAATAGGAACACTTTTGTGAGTGAAAGACGGTGCGAATGGAATGGGGTGCTGGCTGCAAACCGAACTCTACTAAGCAAACTGGGAATAATGTTACTCAAGCCAGTCGAAGGACACAGGAAGAAAGATGAGAGAGAAAAGTGAAGGATAAAGAAAAAGAGTTAGTGATTTACCATGTCCAAGATGTCCAGAGAAAGGGAAGAGTCAGATATAACGCTGAGCCCCGGGGAACCGGGAGAACGCTGGCACTGTTCGGAGAAACAGGACACACCTGGGTGCTGCGTAGGGGCAAGAGGCAACCAGGTGAAACCATCAAACAAATGCCAAATGTCTGGATGTGATAGGAACTCACCTCCGTAGAAGGGAGGGAAAAGAAGACAGAAACAGACAGTCATAGGAATACACTTACTGTAGAGGCAGAAAAGGAGGGGAGGACGATGAAGGAGTCAGTGAAGGAGCAAAAGACACGCGAGGAGGAAAACTGGGCATTATCACCAGCACAAGGATTTGCAGGTGAGTTCAGAGAAAACCAGAGAAAAGGGGTAAAACATAGTGCAGGAGACACCAGGCTGAGAAGAATGGAGCCGAAGATGCTCTACCTGGGAGTTACCAGTGAACAGGAAGTAGCTTCTTCAGAGAGACGCCCACTAAAGCTAGACTGCAAATAAAGGCAAGTAGTGAATGGTGATGAGACAATACTGGATTGCCCAAACAGCTCGTTTGGTTTTTTCCTTAAGATGGCTTGAGTAGCACTTAGTTGTCTGTAACTTCATTCAAAACAATTTTGTTAGACTGTATTGTGACAGCTGTCCTAAAAGCATGTGTTTTTTAAAAACTTTATCAAAACTGGTGAATTGGGGGGTGGCCATTTTAATATTGAAAATGGAAGAGAATAAGACATTTCAGCATGTTGTGCGTTATTATTTCAAGAAAAGTAAACATGCTACTGAAATGCAAAAAATGATTTGTGCAGTGCATAGAGAAGGTGCTGTGACTGGCAGAACGTGTCAAAAGTGGTTTGCGAGGTTTTGTGCTGGAGATTTCTCACTGGACGATGCTCCGCAGTCGGATGGACCAGTAGAAGTTGACAGTGATCAAATCGAGACGTCCATTGAAAACAATCAACATTATACCCTATGGGAGATAGCTGACATACTCAAAATATCCAAATCAATGAAGTTACTGGTGAAAAGAAATGTGTCTTTCATTTTACGAAAAAAACTGAAGGGACTTTTTGGCCAACCCAATAGAAACAGGGAGAGCAGACTATTCTCTCGTAAATGTTGGACAGTGGAAGGAAGGAGGAAGACAGGGGCACTGGGGGCAATCCAAGCCTACACAGAAAACATGTTTCCAGCAGCAGAATTCTGCAGCTAAATTCAGTTTCCCTACCCAGGTTAGAACAATGTGAAAACCACCTGATTCCCTTGGGTTCTGTCTATTCATTTTGGAGAAAGCTCAGCAAAGCCCACATAATAACCTACAACATGTTAACTTCTGTCTGAAGTCTCTCAATAATTGTAAATTCTGGATCAATTGTTTTGGTTGAATTCAAGTCAAGTGGTTCTTTGTGTTATTGGAAGTCAGTCAAAAGTTTCATTTTTCATTTAAATTTCCACTGTATCATTATTTAGAAAACTGTCTATATAGCTACGTTCCACCTTAGAAATGTAATTTTAATTTGTAAGTTATTCAAATAAAGGTTTACTTTCACCTTAGAAAGATGGAGAGAAAGGATGTCAGGAGAAAATAGACAAGAATGGCAACTCACTTTAATTTTTGCATATAAAAAGTAAATTAAAGTCTCTCTAGATTTGTTTGTTTGAAGACTTGGCCATTACACAAGACAATAATCCACGAAAATTAAAATGTATTTACATTGTTTATTGTCCTGTCCTGCCCACCCACCCCCAATCTCCAGCCCTTTCCCCTTCCCCTGGATTAGGATACTCTGCCATGTGACTTTTATAAACCCCAGTACCTCTTATTGCAATTATTTGTTTGCTAACAGTCTCTCAACCAACCACAGGTTGGTGAACTAATGAGCTAGGAACCATGGCTACGTTGTACACAACTGTGTCAGCATTTTGTCTGCTGCCTCGGACAAAGTAGGTGATCAGTAATACTCAACTCATAAAGTAAATGACTCAACACATAAAGCTCTGAAAAAGATGTGATCATCTAGCAATCCTGTTTCTATCTCCTGTTCCTGACAGACTACACTTATGTTTTTGAATTATAAAGTCAAAGATCATAGTATTTCAGAGTGACAGTAATACTTAAAGATGACCTGGTTCAAACGCTTATTTTTAGCAACATTCTTCATTTTTCCCCCAAAACACAGTCTTATAAAGGCTCCCAGTGATGTGGAGCTGGAGGGAACCAGAACCTTGTCTGTTCTGCCTCTCAATTTCAAGAAATTGCACCCACACCAACCTCACAGAGCTCCTCAGAAACACAGGGCACCATAGATGGCAGTTTGAAAATCGTGGACTAGGTTAATATCCACAATATATTAAAGGCATCTGTAAATCAGCGAGAAAAATGACAAATTAGCCAATAGAAAAAGAAGTGTGCAAATGTTATAAAAAGGGAATTAATTGAAGATATTCTAATGGCAAATAAAGATATGTAAAGATGATGAGCTTTTCTATTAATCAGTAAATTGTACATTGAAACAACAGGGGAAAAGACTTTACCCCAAACACTGGTAAAGTGTAAATATTGGTGTTAATGAGAAGGTGAGAAAGCAGTGTTAAGGAAGTGAAAACTAGGCAGCAACTCCAATTTAAACACAATTTCAATAGATTCAAGACTCTACAGAAATTCCAAACTTGTCCATAAACATAAACATCCTTGAACATATCATTTTTTTGGTGGATGAAGCTACTTTATCCAATGATTGATCCACGTAATTAACACGGTTACTTTTTTTCCTTTTTTATGTTTATTTTTTTAATTTAATTATTGTTCAAGTACAGTTTTCTGTCTTTTACTCCCATCCCAGCCCCCCACCCAGTGCTCCCCACCTCCCTCCCATTTCCTTCCCCCCGCCTTAGTTTTTGTCCGTGTGTCCTTTATACTTGTTCCTGTGACTCCTTCCCCTTTGCCCCTGAAGTTCTCTCCCCTCTGCTCTCTGTCAGCCTGTTCTGTATGCCAGTCACTTTTAACTACACAGATAAGAGAGGTGGATGGAGGTTTATTTCCTGGTCCCTGTCCCCTCATACAGAATCTGAATCATTGTCTCCTCCTTGGCCTGGAGCCACCTGCAAGCTTCGTGGGCCTTAGACCCACGGGCCTCAGCCTGGTCAGCCAGAAGCTTCTCGCCAGCCTGGTCCGCCTACAGCTCGTGACTATGTTTCAGGAGAACCCGCATGTTTTGGAACACGTTCCCCTTCCCTGTCAGGTCCAGGCTGTGGTCCATGTGGCGGTCAGTCTTTGATTCCCAGTATCTTCTGAGTAGCCAGCGGCGAATTCTCACCCTCCTCGCCCAGGTTCCTTCCCCAGGCCTTGGCCCAGTGGCAGCACCTTTGCACAGACACCTGCCTTCTTGCAGTCCAAGGTGTTTTTCTGGCACCAAGTCCAGGAACAGACAGTCACAGGCTTCCAGGTGATCAGCCCATCTTTGATCAGCTTCCAAATCTGCTGACGGGAGGTGGCATTGGCAAATTCATTGGTCTCATTGGGGACCAACCAGACTTCTTTTTGTCACAGCAGAGAACACTGCAGACAAGCCCCTCTGGAGTGTACTCAGGCTGCCCCAGGCAAAAGAAGAATGCATGACTTTTAATAAAGAGAAATTGGAAACCACCTCAATGGCTTTCAGTAGAAGATTTAAATAAATTATAACATTCATACTATGAAACACTGAAATTATTTTTTAAATAGTAGCCAACAACAAAACAACCATAAAAGTAATAGCTGATGTAAGAGGATGCTAAATCAGAAGTTTCCACTGAGGCATGAAGATGCAAAATAAACACAGCCTGTTACTGAACACTTTTTCTTTAAGATTTTATTTATTTACTTTTAGAGAGAGGGGAAGGGAGGTGCTTCCCTTCCCCTCTCTCTAAAGAGAAGAAGAGAAACATAGATTGGTTGCCTCTCTCACACCCCTAACTGGGGATATGACCTGCAACCCAGGCATGTGTTCTGACTAGGAATCCAACTGGCGACCCTTTGGTTTGCCGGCCGGCACTCAGTCCACTAAGCCACACCAGCCAGGGCCTATTGCTGAACTCTTTAAACCTCTCACCCTATTCTTCAAAGATACAAAAATATCCACTTACAGGAAATTAAGAGGATGTCAGGAATGCTTCTCTACTGAAAGTTATGTTGTACTCAGAGTTTCACCAAGTAGGAGGGGTTTGAGGTGCTCCCTGTTTACCTCACGTTAAGAGGGAGAAGCCCCAGAGTCACTACTCGGAGAAAGAAATAAAAATCCCTGGAGCTAAGAGGACAAGGGACAGAGTGAACTTGATGTCTGAGCCATGTAAGAAATTGAAAAGGAGAGGCAGGCTGTCCACTACTGACAGATGAATTGAAGGCGAGGTGGGGCTGTGTTGGGGGTGGCCTGCACTGCAAGAGTTTATGGAAGCAAGAAGATTTGAGTGATTTCCAGGGGCCAGATGTGGGTTGTTGGGAAGAATCGACCAGCTTGATGTCTTCCTGGGGCCTGTCCAGTTGGGCCAGCTGAGAGAGGGGACAGACTTCAGCAGAGAGAAGCTGGAGGTAGCAATGTACTTCCAGGGAATGCATAATTGGAAAGCAGCCAGTTGGAAGCTAGTTCATCATTCTTTTCAAGAGAAATACAGGTGGGAAGTCCCTAGTGGCTAGGGATATCCCAAAAGAACCCATGCAAACATTCATAAGAAAGAGTTCATTGTTAAAAGCTGCCAGATTCAGAAAGCACAAAATCATCCAACCATGAAATAACTTCCCTGCCTCCTTATAGCAACTTATTTTCCTGTTTCAACCCTGGAGTGTCAGAGAGCATGGAAGATGTCAGAAGAGGGGTACAAGGATAAGATGGAGAAAGGATGCAGAGAAAGAACCTGAACTCAACCCACCTTTCCCAGAATGAGGCTTCCCACCTACAGCAGGTCCCAGCTAAATGAGAGGAGAAGTTTGAAGTTTAATTACAAATCAAGTTGAGAGGTTTGTTTCACATGTGGTTCTGAACTGACACTGTATATACAACTTAAAGTGACTTTAGAAAAGTGCGTTACCTAAGGATGCTCAGAGGAGGTGTGGGGCTCCTGGGACTTTCATCCAGGAGCTGGGGGAAAGCAAAAGCATTCCCCACTGAGTAAAGTTTAAATGGTCAGGAGACAACAATTGTTTTCTGATAATAGCCCCGCATGCTCCATGTACTGATGCATCAATATTTATCAAGTGCTAACTTTGCTAAGCAGAAAGCTGGACACTTTATTGCATTATATCAGATCAAATGTAGCTCCTGTCATAGGAAGAAGACACTGAGTGAATAAATCAAATTGTGGGGCAATAGAATCCCATTTAATTTCAAGGCAAACAAATAAACAAAATAAAGTGCGTGTGTGTGCGTGTGCGTGTATGTGTGTGTGTGTGTGTATTTGAAAGTGTCAGGAGAATGATGGGAAAGCATGCTAGGGTGTTCCAGTCATCTTTAAAGCTAAGCTTGGAACCAGCCACCTTCCACTGTGTCACATTATTCTGCCATATTCTCTGGGTCAGTCCAGTCCAGCCCAGGTCTGAGAACCCCCTTGTCAGTGCGGGGCCAAGGGGAGCAGCATGTATGCACAGGGAGAGAAGGCACTGGTGGCAGCCATCCTTACAGTCAGGTTACCACAGTATTTCTGACCCACATTCAAATAAAACTGGGATCCTGTTGACAAAAGAAGTGAAGAAGGTATTGTTGAGTAGGCAACCACTTTAACCTTCATTTGGGCAAATAGTCTCTGAAGAGAAGAGGTGGGTTTATAATTCAGCCGAATCCTGGGGCTCCATGATGGATCCCAAACCAGAACAGCCATTCATGAGAGGACTACACAGACTCCTTCCATGTAGTCAACCACTCACTCCATTGGAGCTCCCATTGCTTTTTAAAATCTGTAAGATATTTTAGCTGATAGAAATTTAGAGACCATTTTCTCCAATGAACCATTTTACAGGTGTAAAATCAGGGAGTCAATGAAATGATGTAGGATACTGACCACCTGAGCATTTCTCAGTCCCATATTCTGCCTCCACGATACAGAGTTCACATCTTCAGTCATGTAGTAAAGTTAATAGAGCATTGGATTAGGAGTCTGAGACCAAGTTCCATGTCTACATTTGTGTAACACCGACTGTTAGTGGTCCCTCAGTACTCACCCTTACCTTTTCCACAGTAAAAGGCCTCCCAGTTTTATTTAGGGCATGCATTTAACTTTATTTTTTTTCTGCAAAACTTTTTAAAATATACTTTATTGATTATGCTATTACAGTTGTCCCATTTTCCCCCTCTTCATTCCCCTCCACCCTGCACACCCTCTCCCACCCACATCCCCCCTTTAGTCCATGTGTCATAAGTACTTTAGCTTCTACATTTCCCATACTATTCTTGCCCTCCCCCTGTCTATTTTCTACCTACCATCTATGCTACTTATTCTGTGTACCTTTTCCCCCTCTCTCCTCCTCCCACTCCCCTGTTGCTAACCCTCCATGTGATCTCCATTTCTGTGGTTCTGTTCCTGTCCTAGTTGTTTGCTTAGTTTGCTTTTGTTTTACATGTGGTTGTTAATAATTGTGAGTTTGCTGTCTTTTTACTATTCATATGTTTTATCTTCTTTTTCTTAGATAAGTCCCTTTAACATTTCATATAATAAGGGCTTGGTGATGATGAACTCCTTGAATTTAATCTTATCTGAGAAGCACTTTAACTGTCCTTCCATTCTAAATGAAAGCTCTGCTGGATAGAGCAATCTTGGCTGTAGGTCTTTGGATTTCATGACTTGGAATACTTCTTTCCAGCTCTTTCTTGCCTGTAAGGTCTCTTTTGAGAAAACCACTGATAGTCTGATGGGTACTCCTTTGTAGGTGACTGTTCCCTTCTCTGTTGCTGACTCTAGAATTCTCTCCTTCATTTTCATCTTGGCTAATGTACTTATGATGTGCCTTGGTGTATTCCTCCTTGGGTCCAACTTCTTTGGGACTCTCTGAGCTTCCTGGGTTTCCTGGAAGTCTATTTCCTTTGCCAGACTGGGGAAGTTCTCCTCTATTATTTGTTCAAATAAGTTTTCCACTCGTGGCTGTTTCTTTCCCCCTTCTGGTACCCCTATAATTCAGATGTTGGAATGTTTAAAGATGTCCTTGAGGTTCCTAAGACTCTCCTCATGTTTTTGAATTATTCTGGTTGTTTCTTTCTTCCTTCCGGTTCACTCCATTGATTTGAGTCCCAGTTTCCTTCTCATCACTATTGGTTCCCTCTGTATTTTCCTTCATTTCACTTAGTGTAGCCTTCATTTTTTCACCTAATTTATGACCCAAATCAACCAATTCTGTGAGCATGCTGATCACCAGTGTTTTTGAACTGTGCATATGATAGGTTGGCTATCTCTTGGTCACTTAGAAGTATTGGCTCTGGGGCTTTGATCTGTTCTTGCATTTGAGCCTTTTTGTTTTGTTTTGTTTTGGTTGGGCCTATTACATAGTGAGGGGTGGAGCCTTAGGCGTTCACCAGGGTGAGGCAACCCAGTGGCTGGGTTGTGATGCTGTATGTGGGAGTGGGGTCAGAGAGGGAACAATGGTGCTTGCTCCTCTCTCTCTCAGATTTCAGTCCCCTCTGCCACTTTCCACAAGCAAATTGGGCCCTTCTGGTGCTGGTTCCTGGGTGTGTGGGCATGTGTACATTTTAGAACCCTGTGAGTCTCTCCATTGAACTCTCCCGTGAGGCTGGGAGTCTCTCCCAGCACCTCAACCCCCACAAGTGTTTTCAATCAGTGCTTTTAGGCTTTATTTCCTAGCAATGAGGCCCTGGGTTGCAACATCTGTCTTGCTGCCCATTTTTGTCTGGTTTTTATGTGCACGAAATTGTGACCGAAGTCAGCCAGATTCCTTGGGCACCTCGCTGGGTCTGCTCATTTCCTCCCTGTGCCCGGGTCTATCAGCCACCACTTTTTCCTGCCACAACCCCTCTCCACTGGCTGCCGACTTGTCCCCTCTCACCAGTCTGGATGAATAGTTGTTGGACTTCCATACAGTTCAATTTTCTGTCAGTTCTGGTTGTTTTTTTGTTTCTAAATTTTTGTTGTCCTTAATTTTGGTTGTGTGAGGAGGCACAGTGTGTATACCTATGCCTGCCTCCATCTTGGCTGGAAGTCCATGTCTTTAACACTGCATTTTCTAAACTCCCTTGTAGCTAGATATAGCCATGTGACAGTGTTCTGGCCAATAAGATTTAAGAACAAGTGTGTGGCTACCAAAAAAACCTCTTTACAATCTAGTCTTCACTAATGGCCTTTTTCTACCTGCTCCTTGCCCCTCTCCTCCATCCTGATGCCAGACTCCACTGCCACAGCCGGAGCCCTGGTAGCTATTTTGGACCACACAGACAAGGATGACACCCTAGGGAAGTGGAGGGACACCAAGCTCCTGACAACTCTGCACAAGGGCTCAGAAATGATTTTCTTTTCCCCCTCAAATTTCCTCCCTCTCAGTCTCCCCAGTCTCCAGGTGCAACATTACTACCCTCTGAAACATAAAACTACTCATAATTTTGGCATCTTCTTCAAGAAGATGCCAAATTTCTGTCGTCAGACAGCAAATACTTCATTTCTGTCATCAGACAGCAAATCCTTCACAACATCTTCCTGATTCTTTCACCACTGCATGTTTGGCTCTTCTCGCTGACCGTGGCTCCGCCTGAGCAACTATCAGATTGGTAGTGATAGTGACAGCTGCAACTAAAGTTACTCACCAGCCTCATAAGATAATGCTTTGCTCACTGTCTTGGCTGTATCCTCTGTTTTTGTCAGTCACTGTCCACTGTGTTCTCTGCGAGCCAGTCATCTCACAAGGAGGAAAAGAAATGACAGGGTAAGACTGTCCTTCAGTGAATGTACAGCCCTACCAAAGAAAGAGTATGCCATTCATTTATTCCTTCATTCATTCACTCAGTCCATTTTTATTATGTGTTTGTTTTGGGCCAGGACCTGAGCTGGTGCTAGAGACAGAAAGATGACTGAAATATGGTCCCTGCCCTTGAGAACTACTCCTTCCAGCAAGGAAGAGAGTAATGTATAAATAGAAACCAGAAACAAATAACTAGATGAAAATTTATTTTCAAGAAGGAAGTCCCAAAGCCAAGTTTCTGTTTGCCATTCAAGGAAGAACAATGCAAACACCACCCAGAGTCTCTTAGGCCCAGTCTTCACATTTGGAAGAGAGTCCCATAGAGCCCATGCAATAACCGACAACGCACTAACTTCTGTTGTAATCTCTTAGTGGTTGCAAAATGCCCATCTATCGTTTTAGCTAAATGGGATTTGGGTGATTACATTCCTTCCAGCTCTAAATTTCTATGTTCTATGAAATACATAACTAATGACAGTTATGGTTACCCAGACACATATACACGAGTGCTTAGGGGTGCTTAGAGTGATAGGAGTGTCTGGAGATGAGTGAGTTAATCTAGGAGGGTTTAGCAGAGGAATGCCCACATAGGCACTCCAGTAGGAATGAGAGTGCTTTCCTGTCAATAAGGCTTCCAAGTGAATAACAGCCACAATCAGAACCATCACTTGTGCTAAATACAAAGAGTTTACACATGTATGTTTCATTAGAAAGTAAGACAATACCATTTAATAAAATGCTATGGTTTCATTGCACATATTTATTTTCTACACCCTACTGCTTCCAAAGAAATGGATTTGAAATCACTTGTAATGAAAAACATCTACACAATAAGAGGACTCTATAAATGGTAAAACAGCATGAGAAGTAACAGTAAAAACTAGCATGACTGAATTGATGAAAATAGAACAGGTCCTCAGATAATGTTGTTTTGTTCAATATCATTCATTATGTTGATGAGATGCTGTAGGAACTTAACTCTTGCTTATATCAGTTGGCCTATGGGAAAATTGGTTTTGTTAAATGTTTTGCCACAGTTTTAACAACCTATGAGTCAACTACATAAAGTTAGAACTGAAACCTATTTATCTCTGAGCGTCATGGTAGCTAGGGCAAAACGTAAAACATCCTGGGTTACACCATTCTCACTAACTGATTAAAAAAAGAATATCAGTTTATCAGGATCTCTTTATAATTTTTGAGGAGAACTTATTGTATAGATCTTTGTGAAAAGGACTTTGAAAAATATGAAAATATATTCAAGTGCAGATTTTACAAATACCTAAATCAATGTTCAATAAAACACAAAAGTGCATAATCAAATTACAGTCTGTGTAGGACCATCTAATATAATGTAGCTGCTAACAATAGAAACCTATTTTTAGAAGAAATGAAGATCCTGTCCTAAAGACTCTTTTGTAAATTGAACATCCTAAACTCAATTGCCCACCCAGCTATGCTGTCACTTGGCACATATATACTGTGTAACCTGGCACTTCACAACAAGATTTTGAGGGGTACTCTGAATTCTCATTCAACATTTAATGACCACTTGGCCAACGTAAGACAAACCAGTCCACCAAGTACTAGTACACAGGATCACAAAGAGTTCTTTGAAAGAAACAGCCTCCAGACTTCTGGCCAAGATGGAGGTGTAGGTGGACACACTGTGCCTCCTTGCACAACCAAAATAAGGACAACAAAAATTTAGAAACAAAAAAACAACCAACAGATGGAAAATTGAACTGTACGAAAGTCTGACAACTATTGATCCAGACTGGTAAGAGGGACATAGTCTGTGGCCGGAGGAGAGGGGTTGCGGCAGAAAAAAACAATGGTTGGCAGACCCAGGGTGGCAAAGAGCAAACCCAGTGAGGCACACAAGGGAGTGCTGGCTGACCACAATCACACATTCACATGCAGATAAACCAGGTGAAAAGGGGCAGTGAGACAGATCTTGCAACCCAGGGCCCCATCACCAGGAAATAAAGCCTAAAAGCACTGATTGAAAACACTTGTGGGGGGTCTTTGGCTTAGGAGTCTGAGACCAAGTTCCATGTCTACATTTGTGTAACACCTACTGTTAGTGGCCCCTCAGTACTCAGCCTTACCTTTTCCACAGTAAAAGGCCTCCCAGTTTTATTTAGAGTATGTGTTTAACTTTATTTTTTTCTGCAAAACTTTTAAAAATATATTTTATTGATTACGCTATTACAGTTGTCCCATTTCCCCCCTCTTCATTCCCCTCCACCCTGCACACCCTCTCCCACCTACATCCCCCCTTTAGTTCATGTCCATGTGTCATAAGTGCTTTAGTTTGTATATTTCCCATACTATTCTTGCCCTTCCCCTGTCTATTTTCTACCTACTGTCTACACTTCTTATTCTCTGTACCTTTTCCCCCTGAGAGACTCCTAGCCCCACAGGAGAGTTCAATGGAGAAACTCACAGGGTTCTAAAATGTACACATGCCCACACACCCAGGAACCAGCACCAGAAGGGCCCAATTTGCTTGTGGAAAGTGGCAGAGGGGACTGAAATCTGAGAGAGAGAGGAGCAAGCACCATTGTTCCCTCTCTGACCCCACTCCCACATACAGCATCACAACCCAGCCACTGGGTTGCCTCACCCTGGTGAACACCTAAGGCTCCACCCCTCACTATGTAATAGGCCCAACCAAAACAAAACAAAACAAAAAGGCTCAAATGCAAGAACAGATCAAAGCCCCAGAGCCAATACTTCTAAGTGACCAAGAGATAGCCAACCTATCAAAGGCACAGTTCAAAGCACTAGTGATCAGGATGCTCACAGAATTGGTTGATTTGGGTCATAAATTAGGTGAAAAAATGAAGGCTACACTAAGTGAAATGAAGGAAAATACAGAGGGAACCAATAGTGATGGGAAGGAAACTGGGACTCAAATCAATGGAGTGAACCGGAAGGAAGAAAGAAACAACCAGAATAATTCAAAAACATGAGGAGAGTCTTAGGAACCTCAAGGACATCTTTAAACATTCCAATATCTGAATTATAGGGGTACCAGAAGGGGGAAAGAAACAGCCACGAGTGGAAAACTTATTTGAACAAATAATAGAGGAGAACTTCCCCAGTCTGGCAAAGGAAACAGACTTCCAGGAAACCCAGGAAGCTCAGAGTCCCAAAGAAGTTGGACCCAAGGAGGAACACACCATGGCACATCATAAGTACATTAGCCAAGATGAAAATGAAGGAGAGAATTCTAGAGTCAGCAACAGAGAAGGGAACAGTCACCTACAAAAGAGTTCCCATAAGACTGTCAGCTGAGCCCTGGTTGGTGTAGCTCAGTGGACTGAGTGTGGGCCTGTGAACCAGAGGATCACAGTTTGATGCCCAGTCAGGGCACATGCCTGGGTTGCAGGCCAGTTCCCAGCAGGGGACTCATGGGAGGAAACCATACATTGATATTTCTCTCCCTTTCTCCTTCCCTTCCCCTCTAAAGATAAATAAATAAAATCTTAAAAAAAAAAAAAAAAGAATGTCAGCTGGTTTCTCAAAGAATACCTTACAGGCAAGAAGGGGTTGGAAAGAAGTATTTCAAGTTATGAAAGGCAAGGACCTCCATCCAAGATTGCTCTATCCAGCAAAACTTTCATTTAGAATGGAAGGGCAGATAAACAGCTTCTCAGATAAGGTCAAGTTCAAAGATTTCATCATCACCAAGCCCTTATTATATGAAATGTTAAAGGGACTTATCTAAGAAAAAGAAGATAAAAATATGAACAGTATGAATAGTAAAAAGACAGCAAACTCACAATTATTAACAACCACATGTAAAACAAAAGCAAACTAAGCAAACAACTAGGACAGGAACAGAACCATAGAAATGGAGATCACTTGGAGGGTTAGCAACAGGGGAGTGGGAGGAGGAGAGAGGGGGAAAAGGTACAGAGAATAAGTAGTATAGGTGGTAGGTAGAAAATAGACAGGGGGAGGGCAAGAATAGTATGGGAAAGGTAGAAGCTAAAGAACTTATGACACATGGACATGAACTAAAGGGGGTATGTGGGTGGGAGGGGGTGTGCAGGGTGGAGGGGAATGAAGGGAGGAAATGGAACAACTGTAATAGCATAATTAATAAAATATATTAAAAATAAAATAGAAAGAAAAAAATAAATTAAAAAAAAGAAACCGCCTCTGAACTCAGTGAGCTCATCCTGAACTTCACTGAAAGCCATTGGCAACACCACATAACCTTCCCAATGGACCAGGCTCATTCCAGAGTGCTATATGACAGACCAGGGCTGCTGATGCTTTATTCTCTCTCCAGAAGTTCAAAAGCATGGATTCCTGTAGTTCCTTAGACAAATGCTGATTGGTCCCTTTGACATCTCAGGCTTGGTCCAACTCTGATCACTAGACATCTGTCCAGGGGCTACCTAGCTTCTCATCCCTAAGAAAGGAGCAGCAGCACTCGGCACCCAATGCTATTCAAAGAATAGCAACCTCAGAGACCAAACGTGGACCTCCTGGAGTAAGATGGGATTCCAATAACTGCTCTCCAAACTTGGTTACACCAGTATTTTCTGGAGGATTTAGAACTCAGTTCTCCAGACTGCCCTAGATCCACAAAGCAGATAGAGAAAGCCCCAAAGGCCCCAAACTTCTTTCCCTAAATCACTCTGGGCCTCAAAGATCCATTATGCAGCCAACAGGAGAATCAGGATAGAAGGTTAGGATGGGCCTTTGCATCTTTGTACACGTTCCTTCCAGCTGGATGGACCTGCCTGTTTCTTGTGCATCTGTCGAAATCCTATTCATCCTTCAAAACTTAGGGAAGGCATTATCACTTCTGGATAGACTGCCCTAAAAATTTCTTCTCTCCATGAGAATAAATCATGCCCAGTTCAGTACTATTTTTTTTACTTTGTACAGACTTTATTACTACCTGTAGCATTTCATGTATTTATTTCTCATGCTTGACTCTCAATTCCACAGACAGATTTTTACCCTCTCTGTAATCCTCAATGCTAGCCAAGGGCTTACCATTTTCTAGAGGCTTAGTTAGGGCTTGTTGAAGTACCTACACAAGAGTTTTAGGTCTGATGAAACATCCCAAGCGCTGCAGCAGGAATTTCCCAGGCTTCCTGAGGCCTTCGTACTTCCAGTGCCATCTGCCCCACTTCAGATTACATGCTTAAGACTTGTTAGTCAACCTTTTAGAATTCAAGACTTGCATTGGTGAGAAGCTGAGATAAGGAAGAATTGTTTGCTCAGTGAGGTTACAGAACATATGGAAGGAAAATGATTTGAAATATTTACTCTGTTGTTGCCTGCTGGTCCCCCTTCCCAGCACAAATGCACTGAATTCTTTCACTGATGCACTGAGACCTTCTTTTCTCTTCAGCTCATGGTCAAAGCCTCTTGCTACAAACTGACAAGGACTCTGCTTGACCAAAAGGTAATTTAGCTCCTGAGCCTTCTCCTAGGCCCATCTGTACTTCCTTGTAAAATCTAATTTAAGTAAGAGTCTTGCTCACTCAGTCTAGGCAGAACACCTCACCTTCAATATTTTATCACCTTGATATCTGATTAGGTCCCTCACCCTACACTTCCAGGTGGTGTCTGAATGTCTGATCATCTTGTTCTGTCTTCAGCAAGAATCCCATCAGGTCAGTTCTAGGGATGTCCAACCTTTTGGTGTGTCTGGGCCACATTGGAAGAAGAAGACTTGTCTTGAGCTACATATTAAATACACAAACACTAACAAGAGCTGATGAGCAAAAAAAAAAAAAAGGTTTTAAGCAAATTTGTGATTTTGTGTTGGGCTGCATTCATCGCTATTGTGGGCCATATGCAGTCCACAGGCCACAGGTTGGAAACCCTTGGTAACCAGAACCTCCCCTTAGCACCGACGGTTCCTCCTAGTAACCTTCCATCCACTGACCCCCCACTCTGCTCCCTGGTTATAAACTCCCACTTACTCATGCTGTATTTAGAGCTGAGCTGATCTCTCCCTGCCACTGTAAAATCCTACTGTGGTGGTCCCTACATCTCTCACAATGGTCCTGAATAAGCTCTGCCTTACCATCTTTAAAAATGTCATTGAGTATTCTTTTTTCTTTAATATAACCAGAAGAACAAGCTTCAGGCACTTAACCATAGGGGCGGGGGAGGAAAATCTTCTCATCTGAATCCAAAGAGAAAGATTCAAATGCATGCTTGCCAAGTAGCTTTTTCCCTTCTTAGAAATGAGAAAATGTTCTCTTTCAGCTTCCAATGGGAGAAAGGAAGGGAAAGCCAGCATGCTGCAGGAGTGTTTGAGAAGCACACTGGGCCCACCCTCCCACTCCTGTGTTGGAGGCTCCCCTGACAGCAGCCAGCTGATTGCCTGGATATTCCTGGGTTGGAGTGACCGTCATAAGGCACCAGAATTTTCCCCACCCATTCTCTCACATAACCCTCATGCCATGATGGTCCTGGACTTTAGCAAGCTTCTCTCAAAACAGAGGGTGAACATCATCACCCTCAGGATGGTGGTAGGAAGGGAAAGCCCCTAACAGGCAGGAATGTACGGAATCATTTGAAAGCAGCCACCCATCAGCACAGCAGTGGGACGTACCATCCCCATTAGAATAGCCTTGTGATTGTACAGTGTTCTGAACTGTGGAACCTTCCCACGTCCGACATCGGGCAGCTCGGGAGCCAAGGTTCTATTGGACCCTACAGAACTCTAGTTAAATGGTCTACAGCTTGAAGTGGGAGCTGTAGTCTCTGCCTCCAGGTGGTGAATTTACCCTTGTTTTTCTGGTTGTGAGGAGTCTCTCGGATCCCAGCACCCAGCTTCCAGCTAATACCCCCAGTGCTAACATTTTTAGTACTGGGGGCTCACTTCAAAAATGTGCTTAAAGTTAAAATCTAACCTAAGATATACATTTTCTTACATGGTGACTGAGGTGTGAAATGGAATCATGTGGGATAAGGAAGTGGCAGAGTAGAACAATGAAACAATACCAACAACA
This sequence comes from Sturnira hondurensis, assembly GCF_014824575.4. Taxonomy (NCBI): domain Eukaryota; kingdom Metazoa; phylum Chordata; class Mammalia; order Chiroptera; family Phyllostomidae; genus Sturnira; species Sturnira hondurensis. The sequence continues at coordinate 5,605,804 of NW_028074503.1, forward strand.
TAGAAATTAGTGTTTTGTGAGCTCTGGGAAACACATGTTTGAGAAAGTTAATTCCCTGGGAAGTGCTTGCCTCTACGTTGTAGGTTTTTTTCTGTTCTACTTTACCACTTCCTTATCCCATGTGATTCTGTTTCCTGGCTCAGTCACCGAAAAGAAAATGTGTATTTTAATTTTGAAGTGCGAATTCTGAAACGTCTCTGAAGTGTGTGCTGGTGCCTCGAAGCTGAATCCCGAGGCCTGACAGATCAGCCACGGAGGTAAGTCGACTGAAGAGAAAGTTGAGAGCTCAACAAGTTGATTCGGCAAGAAAATTCTGGACAACATTAGCTGGAGAGACGTAAGTAAGTGGCAAACTAACCTACTGTTGCTCAGAATCAGGTAAATATTAAGACCACCAAAAAATAATAATTCATGCTCCTCTAGAAGGCAGGTGGTAGCAATTAGCAAGAGCACCAAGGGGTTTTGGGGTTTGTTTGGGTTTTTTTTTACATTGATTTGTCTGGAAGAGAAGCTCTGCAATGTTTGAGCTCGATTAAGAGAATTCTAAAATTAATCACTTCGCTTGCAAAGAATAAATTTTTTTAAAAAGGTGTGTGCCATGGTTTTTTTTTTTCATCAGAAATGCAGCATTTTAAGTGCCCAGTCACATTTTACAATGGCAAAGAGGACTACAGGTGTCTTTCAAGACAGTTACCCAATAACTCCTACATTGACTGCTGTTACAAAGGAAATCTTTGACGAGAGGGAACCGATCACTGTAGAGGCACACGGCCAATGGAAGGTCTAGGACCGAAATGTTCCTTACGTCAGGCTGACAGTTCTACCAAAGTCAACAGTTACCTGGCGCTTGAATGTCACTCGCTATTTGTGTTTTTAAAATTTGTTTATCATCATTTCCTTTGGTTTCCAAAAAGAAAGAAAGAAAAAAGGAAGGAGGAAATCAATTTATTGTATCCTGGGAAGTAAATTTTCATCTCAGTGGGAAAGAGCTTTATGCTCATATGTTATCCTAAGAATATAATAACAACAACACTTGTATCATCCAAGCAGCCCCCTCCTCAGCTCTACAATAAAAATATGCTTTCCAAGAAGAAACATGATTATTGAAATACTTGTTACGTTTCAGTTTATTCATTGCAGTAGAGCAGAAAGAATGTTGATTCCCAAGCCCTCACTGAACTTCTGAGGGGGGATGGAGTGAGGCTGAGGAGGGTAAACAGGATCAAATACACGGTGACAGGAAGACCTGACTTTGGGGCTGAGCACACAGCACAACACGCAGATTATGTGTACAGAATCGTACACTTGAAACCTACATATATTAGCAACCAAGGTCACCCCAAGAGATTTAATGAAATAAAATGGAAAACTATTCCAAAACCTGATTCGATGATTTCAGAATAATCCTCCGCTGTTGTATGCAGAAAGTGATGCTTATCTAACAGACCTAAATGTTACAGACTCGCCAAAACTAAGACATGACTGAAGAAGAGGAGTCTTGAAAGAAAGAGGCAAAGAGTCCCTGGCGAGCACAGGGCCAGCTGTCCCTCAAAAAGGCTTCAGTTGATGGTACATCTTTCCGGACTTTTTCAGTGAACTAGTTGAGTTATCTATTAAATCTCTCCCAAACTTTTCACTCGCATCTTTTCACTCCTATCTGTTACTTAAGACAAAGTGAGACAAATAGCCCAAACAGAAAAAGCTATCTATGGCACTGTTTACTAAAATTGAGAACTCAGAACTTTCCTCTTATAAATGAATCGCGAATTTTTCAGCTCATGACTTTGGCCATTTACTATTTTTATTTAAGAACAAAGTGTACAGAATCTGAAGAATGTGTGTGTATATATATATACGTGTGTGTGTGTGTGCGTGTGCACGTGCACGCATGTGTGTGTACAAATGGCTTGGGAAACATATGAAAAGGAACAAACATTGAACAAATATGACCAGTGGTCATAAAGCGATGGGGAGTATTTTTTGTTCTTGACTCTCCTTTATGTTTTGTTCCCCCACTGTCCTTTAAATCGGCCCTGTCTGGAGCTAGTTTTTCCCACCTCTTTGGATAAAAATTAGGGTGGGTTCCATTGCTTTCCAAGATACATACGGGTAACAAAACTTCCTGCGGAGATTCCAGTCTCCCATTCTTATTCCATCAATGAAATGCTCCGCCCTTGAAACTTGTCAAATTTTCCAATGACACTTAAAGTTAAAGTGTTCTTCCCTTCTGCAGTGAGGCCTAATTCAGGCTGAACATCAACAGCGACGAAATGAGCAGGATTAACTAGCTTATTTACTCTACCAGCACTACCCCTCCCCTCCCCACCCTCCCCTCCCCACCCTTCAGCTCTAGCTCAGACTTCAGCCCTGTCAGGGTTGAAGGGAAGGGGGAGAGGAGAAGGGGCCAGAACAGCATGGTATGACACTGTCTCTGAATTCCCACCACACTGTTATTGCCGCCATTGCCACACTGCTTGTGTTTCTTATGGCCCTACATTTAATAACTATTTGCTTAATAATTGCACTAATCTCCTGCTGCACAGAAAAGTAGATGCGCACTTCGAGGAAAATGCTTTCAATTCCATCTTATGGCTGGCCATGGCTTTTCCCAAGACTTGGCCTTGAGGTGGGATAAAGTGTTGGAGGTGCTTTAAGTGTTGGAGCTTGGAGAGGCATGGCTGTGGCAGCACCTTCCTGTTTATCACATACTTTTTTCTTTGAGTACAAAATTATGCCTCGCAGGAAGTCCCTTGTTCTAATGCCAATGGACCTGGGTAGGCCTCCCTTCAGTCATCATCAAAGCAGGGCTCCAGAAAGTGGATTGTGCACCGCCTTTGTCTTGGGCGCTCAGCACAAAGCAGCTTCAGGTTCAGTTGTTCCGGGATGGGGCCTGAGTTTCTGCATTTCAAACAAGCTCTCAGGTGCGGTGATGCTCGCCTGAGGACCAAGCTTCCAGTGGTCTGCCTGAAATTAGCACTCGGATCTCCAGACAAGACCTAGCAGGTGTCTCTGGGCCACACTGAAAGAAGAGTTGTCTTGGGCCACACATTAAATACATTGTGACAGGTAATCACAAAAAAATCTCATAGTGTTTTAAGTTAATTTATGATTTTGTGTAAATTCCTACCTATCCCGAGCAGCATGCAGCCGGCAAGCCGCAGGTCGGACACCCCTGCGTCCCAGAGGGAACAGAACACAAGCATAGATCGAGGAACCATGAAACTTCAGTGGGACCTCCAGATTCAGAAAGGCCAGGTCTTGAGGGGCTTCTACTGTGGGAGGTAACGGCAGGGCACCAAAACTCTGTTTTGCTGGAAGCTGCCTGGTTGGGGGCGGGGGGAATGTTTAAAGCCAGGTTCAGCAAAGGGAATGGGTGAGTCTTGTAATAAGCCATCTATATGCTTAGCACCCACCTGGGCTCTGATAAGAGCCTAGAGCCCTGGATTGTTTAATAAGACCCACTTACCAGGCTCCCTTGACTTTCAAGTTAACATCTCACCGAGGTGACTAAGCCATAAGCACGCACTGGAGTCGCACCTAGCTCCGTGGCGACAGCAATATTGGCTGATTGGAGCTGATCTTCATAAAGGCTGGGGGACAGGAGCGTTTGCTAAGTCGGTCTCAGTGAGACTTTCAGAGAGCTCCTTAAGCAGTTTGCCTCATAGCAGGCAATATTCAGCCTTCCTCCCTCTGTGGCGTTATGCAGGGGCTTGGAGCTTCATTAGCCCCAGCTTAATTTTTACCAGATCCCTGCTGAGCATACACAGAGGCAATTTTTTTAATTGGCTATTTTTTTATATTTTGTACTTTTCTTTCTTTTTCGCTCCTTAAATGTACACACATACCATTGTACAAGGGAGATGAGTCATTGGTGAAATCTGAAGTTTTATTTGTTAGGATAATTTGCAGAGATCACTATAAAGAATATTCTTCCCTTTTTAGACCTAGACAATTTAGAAATATATACATATTTTTAATGATGGGGGATATCTTTGAATAACAAAATAAAGAAAAATGATCTCTAACATATGTTTTCAAATATTGTATATGTGAAATTCTATCATTCCTAGAAATGATCATTATATATTACATGCTTATCTTGAAAACATCTTTTCTTTTATTGGAAAAAAAGGGATTGTCTTCATTATTATTTGTCACAAGTTTGAGATAAAGCAGAGCTAATCCCATTCTTAACTTTCTGAGTGTGTTGACACTAGTTTGTGTCTCCATAACCTAAAAGCTGGGATTGAGGGATGGAGGCGTTTCAATCAGTCAACAGTTAGTCCTCCTCTTCACACAAAACACCTTTTTTTTGGCTGGCATTCAGTACGTTCTGCAGGTTTTTTCCGGCTCTGATCTGCACTTCCCCTGGTGAGAAGTCTTCTCCTTCTTTTCTATCACTGAAAAGTTAATGTTATTTTAAAATGTCCCCTGTCACCGCCCAGATCCTCCTGAGGAGCATATTCCTTTCCATAGAACGGGCATTTCTGCAGCTTAATATCTTACATTTGATTACCATTGGTGCGTATTTAAGTGTTGTCTTGCTCATCTTGTTTATTACATATATGTATTAAAAACTAATAAAAGCAAAATAATACAAAAAATGAGCATTTCATTTTGGCATCCTCCCTACTACAAAACCCCGCAGATGTTTGGCTGCCTGTGATATATTTTGGAGGATGGAATTTGCAACTGTTATAATTAAGCAATACCATTAAGTCACCCGAGAGTAAATTAGAAGCTAAACTGGTGCTGTGTGCTCAGGAACCCAAGATTACGGGCTGAGATCTCTATTCAGTGCATGAAGTCAGCTCCCTTCAAATTGATTTTGAAATAAAAGGTGTTATTTCTATTCCCCACCCTCAAAATACCTAAGTGTATTAAACATGTCCCTAATATTGATTTGGCATGCCAGTTATAATCTTAAATTGTAGGGGGAAAATGTTTTAGTAAATAGAGCTATTTCTGTTTTGCTACTACTGTTCCAGTGGTAATGGGCAAGAGAAATGTGCAGGTCTGGATTATTTCCAGGGACTTGGCTGAGATCCATGAACTCAGTATTGGTTAAAAAAGAAATCAAGAGAAAGAAAGGAGTTCTAGTACATCCTGTTGCAGTTAGAGTTAGATCAAGGAAATGACACTTCTCAGAGCCTTCTCTGCATAATAACATCTGGAGAGGGACTATCAAATCCCAACAACTAAACACACAAACTGTCAGTAATCTGAACAGGACACTGATACAACAGCCATTATCAAAGGCAGCTTAAACAATCTATAATCCAATATACTTAAAATATTAACAATGAAAACATGATCATTCATTGACTAATGAAACTAAAATACATATAATCATGAAGATGGCACCGTGCTAGATTCTTCTTTGACAAAAATTCATACCACACTAAGACATAATGGCTCAGTCCCTGGCTACTGGCTACAGGGACGATGGTCCACAGGATGGTCTTTGGAAGTAAGCCCCTTGATATCCAAGGTATGATCTTTGAAACAGTATTTTGAGTACAGTCTAGGCATTTGTTAGAAATGCTAAATCTTAGTTCTACCAAGTCCTACTGGATCAGAGTCTCCATTTTAACAAGATCCCCAGATGATTCCTTCATGGATTTAAGTTTAAGCAGCACCGATCTAGAACCTTTGCTTTCTACAGTTTTCTAGGCACCCGAACTCACAAAGCTCACTAGTCACAGGACAGATCCAACCTTCCTCTACTTTCCCACTTGTCAATCACTTCCCTGACTTCCACAACATGGCAGAACTCCCAAAAGTCACACTCCACTTTGACAGCTTCCAAGAATTCCCCCCACCAAAATCACTGGTCCAGCTGATGGAATCCCCGCTCTTCTTTTCAGAAGAGTGGCTTTCGCTGAGTTCCTCACAGAAACGTTAACAAGATACTGGCGCTATGTATTTTCAGTTTAGTTCTTAGGCTGATCTTTCTGCACCTGAATAGCTGTTAGGATGGATTGCTTTTCTCCCCATGCCTGACATATATCTCCCCTGATCCCACAATCTGCCGCAACTTGGCAGCCCAAGTTTATGAAGTTTTCTATTCTTCTTCCAGTTTTTCTTCTTCGGATATTACTCTGCCTTTCTTCTTCATTGAGTTTAATTGGTTTTGATCTGATAGTCTTTATGCAAAAGGAAACTCTGTTGAGTGACATTTGTCCTTTGAAGATATAGTCCATCAGGAGTGTGTCCTTCCTAGAATGAGCCCAAGGCCTTCTTCCCTAGAGTTCTCAGGCTCCCACCGTTTCATCCTACCCTATCAAGAGCAATGGAAGTGTTTCCCGTTCCCCCTGGTTCTGTNACAGAAACGTTAACAAGATACTGGCGCTATGTATTTTCAGTTTAGTTCTTAGGCTGATCTTTCTGCACCTGAATAGCTGTTAGGATGGATTGCTTTTCTCCCCATGCCTGACATATATCTCCCCTGATCCCACAATCTGCCGCAACTTGGCAGCCCAAGTTTATGAAGTTTTCTATTCTTCTTCCAGTTTTTCTTCTTCAGATATTACTCTGCCTTTCTTCTTCATTGAGTTTAATTGGTTTTGATCTGACAGTCTTTATGCAAAAGGAAACTCTGTTGAGTGACATTTGTCCTTTGAAGATATAGTCCATCAGGAGTGTGTCCTTTCTAGAATGAGCCCAAGGCCTTCTTCCCTAGAGTTCTCGGGCTCCCACCGTTTCATCCTACCCTATCAAGAGCAATGGAAGTGTTTCCCGTTCCCCCTGGCTCTGTTGGAAGGTTGCAAAGGACATCAATACATGAGGGCATATACCTTCTCGTGCTATTTAAGAAAAAAGAAAAACAAAAACACACACCTGGATACATGAGGCCCACTGTATCAAGTTCATACAGATACAAAAGGACTTAATGCAGAGAAAGTCCCATCAATCACTATGGAAACTAGTATATCAGCCAAAAGGCTGAAGTCTGCATTATACAGGAAGCAGCCTCTGTAGATCCTCCTCCTTGCTTGTCAGCTATCTCCATGATCATGTTTAATCCAAGACTTTGCTACATGAGGTTTGCTTGTACTTCTACTTGGCAATTTCAGTACTGCTATGGCTTCCACAATCTCAGGATCATGAATCACTTGAGGTAATAATGAGCCAAAAGCTCATTATTTAAAATAATAAAGCTGCCCTGGCTGGTGTAGCTCGGTGGATTGAGCTTGGGCCTGCGAACCACACGATCGCGGTTCAATTCCCAGTCAGGGCACATGCCTGGGTTGCAGGCCAGTTCCCAGCAGGGGACACACCAGAGGCAACCATACATTGATATTTCTCTCCTTCTCTCCTTCCCTTCCCCTCTAAAGATAAATAAATAAAATCTTTTAAAAAATAAAATAAAATAATAACGTTTATTTAAAGCTTAAATCCAAGGGAAATTTCTACACAGCTGTCCTCTGATTATTCTCACACAGAGTGAAGTGTTCCTAGTCATCTGAGAAACAATATCTGGTCAGATTCACTACTTGGTTTCAAATTCATGCTATTTTAACATGTTAAAATAAACATTCTTTTACTCAATCAATATCTATTCATGTCTACTGTATGCAAGGAACAAGAAAACAAAGGAACAACTCTTATAGCTAAATGGTTTTGCTTATTTCTACAAACCTGTTCTCCTCAGATCCATCACGGGGGGGCCCCCAGCAAACTGAAAAGTCCCTGTGGCCCCGCCTGCTCCGAAACTGCTCGCATCAGCCCTGGGAGCAATATCAATTCAGAAGAGGCCGTGAACACTTTTCAACTCCCCGCAGAGGCACTCTCCCAAGCATCTAGAAGAGAGAGCTCTTGATGGCAAATCAAATATAATTTTAGTTAATATGTTTCTTAGTCATCTCAGTTTAATTTTTGTCTTCCCCCCACAAGGGCCATTTTTCATACTACTTTCAATGGTAACAATTTCCCAGCCTCTTGAAATTCTGTGTGCTGCGCACTCTGGGACCTAATCAGGTTTTCCGAGCAGCTCCATGCTGTGCTCACAGCACTCTGGGACAGTAGAAGACAACTCTAAAACAAACTCAGGGAAAATACGTCTGCTTCCCCTTCCCTACTCCCACCTATGTGGTTGGTTCTCAACAAGTTTGCTTCTGACAGAATAGCCGATCATAAAACCCTATAATCACACTGAGAATCACTGTCCCCAAGATGCATCCAAAGGTGCGGAGAGACTTCTGATAGCAGATGAGGATGTGCACAGGACGAAGGAGGGGGCGCCGAAGAGACCAACTCTCTGCACGGCATGCCAGATTCCCAAATTCGCACGTCACTGGCTGAGTGGAAAGATGTACACGAGCAAATTAAAGCTCATTTTGAAGAAAGCCCTACTGGCTTAAGCTACCTGCTCCAATTTGGGTTGTTTTCCTATGGAAATGTTCTTTCACTCGGAAGAACTCTTCATTCTGTTTGCCTAAATGTTCCCTGGTAAATTCTTGTCTTTTGTATGTGGTAAGTTTTTTTTTTTTATTTCCAGAACCTTTCTTTCTAAGATTCCCTGGAGTTTCACACAATCTCTTTTAGGAGATACCATAAGAGAAAACACAAGCAAAAACAGTTCAGACAAATGCTGCCTGATTCTAAAATTAAAAACAAATACGATTCAGCCATCACTGCCTAGAAAAACAAGCCTTATTAATAATAATATGATGCTTCTGATGCATCCCCTACTTCGTACTTTGTAAATTAGCCTGCCATGCGCATCAGTTGCCCCTCAGGGTTGGTGAGAAAAGCACTGGCGCCCCAGGTAATATTTTTTGGCAACCCCTCCCCAAAACAACAAAGCCAGTCCCCCACTGCTCTCTCCTCTCCATTCCTCAGGTCGCCCCAGTTCTCCAATTGGTATTCATCCAAGACCGAACAGTAGCTATCAGTACTTGATTAACAGCCTTGTGAGACCTTGTGCTAGCAGCAAGAGTTGGCTCTTGTAGCCACCGTTTAAAAAAGATGCTTGAATGCGAGATTGTTGTTTTCAAAGAGGTACAGGGGGATGGCATTGTGTTCCCACCATCTGAATGGCCACGGGAGCAGAGGATGTGCGATGGAAGACACAGCAAAATCCCTTGGTGGTGTCCCTCCCAACACTGCTATACTTTGGGGAACCTTTAAAGCTTGAGCTGATTCTCCATCGTTCAAACATTAATAAATCACTTGACTATTTAGTGTTAACGATAACTCTTTGTATTTCAAAGGATCTCTGTTCACTTTTCTTCCCTACAGTGATTTTTGTACAATCCAGCTTCCCTCACTCTGGCCAAGCCCAAATTCAGGATTCCTGACCCCCCTACCTTGTGCCAGTTTCACTGAGTCATAAGAAATCGGATATCCATCTATGCTTAGAGACTTACTACAGAGTAGCCCAGTCACATGCAGAATTCAACTTCTCTTTTGACTGCTTCTAAAGTTCTCTAGCTACAAAGAATTTTGCATGTGAAGATTAGGATCCTACCATAGGGGATCTTTGCTTTGCATTGGAGTTGAGCTCATGATTTCAGAAACAAGTTTTAGGTCTCATGGAACTACCGAGTATGTTTGGGTTGCACCAGATTTTATAAGCCATGGAGCAAATTGTAAATACTTTTGGATACTGGTGCTCATTTTATAAATAATTCTGACAAAGTTTTAATTTGCCAGGACTTCAGGCATTGTTTTATATTCTATTTTTCATTATTTGTTCATTTCCATGTGCCTTATTTCTGCAAACACAACTTCTTGAAAATGGAATTAGGTCCAGATTTAGCAAATATAAAAAGATGATTTGTAACATTTCCCTCATAAAGTGGTTCTGGCAAAGGCAAAATGAACTCATTTATACTTAGTAAAACATAATTGTAAATTCACACATAAAAGTTGAAGGGGAAATTTATATTATAAATTTCACCAGTCTGTACAGTTGCTATCCTAACCTTTTCAGGGTGAGTGGGCCTGTCTCTTTTGGTCAGTCTAAGGCCCAGAATCCCACTGGGCCGATATACTTGACTGGGGGAAGCAATGACTAAGTAGCCCCAATGACCAGTTTCTATTTCTTCTTCCAGTGCTTCATACGCATCACCCTCTGTTGGTTCTGCAGAGTGACTCAAGGAGACAGGAAATGGCTCTACTAGCTAGTGTTTAAAAAAGAAAAATCTGAGCTATTCATACAATGATGTTTCCTCTGGCCTCAACAGTCTTTCCAGCAAAAGGCATGATGGCTCACTTCCTCGACTCTTTCAAGTCACTCAATTGTCACCTTCTCTGAGAGGACTTCCCTGGTCACCTATTTAAAATTATAACCCCTCCACTCCCAAACCCCTACCCTCCTTCCCTAAGTTTTTTTCTCCAGAGCCAATGCATGCACACACACACACACACACACACACACACTCACCACACACACTCACACCACTAGGATGTAGGTGCCTTGAGAGATTTTTGCCATCTCTGTTCACTCCTATATCCCCTGTTCTTAAATAGGTTAGCCCAAGGAGAGACACAGTAAATATCTGTTAAATTAGCAAACGAATATAAAATCCATAAACAACACACAGATAAACACATTCTCACCACCACATTATCAGTGTGGAGTCCACACTCCCATATTCCCTTTTCCCTAGACTTTGCCTCATAGGACTGAGCCTGTGCTTCATATTCCTTTTAACCTGCTTTCATCTCTGTAGAACAGTTGTGAGAAAAGATGCATTTCCTGAACCCTACACTTTACTGGAAGTAATTGGTCAAGTCTCTTATGTGATTCATCTGTGCCTTTATTCCCTCAACAGGCTCCCTCTTCAACACCGTGGTCTGGAATCTGTCCCCACCATGCCACACACCAGCACTGGGATTCTTCCCACAGGACTGCTAAGTCCAAATGGACAATTTGCACTTCTCTTCTTTCCCTCCCTCCCTCCCTCCCTCCCTCCCTCCCTCCCTTCCTTCCTCCTTCCTTTCTGCCTTTCTGCCTTCCCCCTTTGCCCCCTCTCTCTTTTTCTTCCCACCATTTCCCCATGAGCACAACTCATTCCCACCAAAGCATTACCAGCAATTCCCCAACTATTCTGCATGCTCTCGACATTCTGGCTTTTGCTCATAACAGAAGCTAGCATTTCTTGGCCTGTTATGGGTCAAACATGTTACCAGACACTTTAATCTATTATTCCACTCAGTCCTCAAAATAACCTATCTTAGTCACATCTTTTGGTTTTAGGGAAAGGAACAGACACTAGCTTATGTGTAACAGAGATTTGGTTCTATAAAAGAATATAGGAACTAAGCCCTGGCTGGTGTAAGCTCAGTGGATTGAGCACAGGCCTGCGAACCACACGATCGTGGTTCAATTCCCAGTCAGGGAACATGCCTGGGTTGCAGGCCAGTTCCCAGCAGGGAACTCACGAGAGACAACCATACATGGATGTTTCTCTCCTTCCTTTCCTCTCTAAAGATAAATAAATAAAATCTTTAAAAAAAAGAATATAGGAATAAAAGTGGCATCAGGCTTGGCCTCACAGTGATGACCTCGGGGTCCAGTTTCCCTTTCCCACTTCTGAGCTTTGCTTTGCTTATATTGGCATTCTGTGGGATTTAGTTGGGTGTGGAAGTTCTAGCACAATATTATTCCAGGGCAAGACTTCCCAGATAAAAAACTAACTCAAAAGTCTCAGAATTGATTCTTGTTGGTTTTCACGTGCTCATTCCTGAACCAACCATTGCCATGGTGAGGACGCAAGGCACTGGGAGGCCCAGGCCTGAGACACATGCCTCCCCTTGAAGTGAGGAGTTAACTCTGCCTCAGGAGGCTCACCCACAGATGAGATATGTAGGGTTTCTCCCAAGCAAAATGAGCATACAGTTACAACAAGAACAGGAAAGGACCTATGAAATAATAATAACCGATACCTCATGATCATAAATAAGCCCCTCCACCCATTTTTCTTTAGTTTTGGCAACTAAAGCTCACAGAGGTTAAGCCACTTGCTAAGGACCACAGAGACCAGCTCTCTCTGGTATGGCCATCATTTGTTTAAGGAACACCGATCGTTCCCTTTTTCTAGATGGGTCTTATGCTATTTCCACATTTGTCTAATTCCAAAATGTGCTTTGAAACACAAGTCAAGTGTGACTTTCTTCCAGAGCCTTACAGATGCACCTGCTCTCCTACCCAAGCCGATAAATGGACACTCCTCTGAGCTATTCCCCTTCCCTACACCTTCCTTCCTGTTCCCTATAAGCCATGACTTCTTGCCTGTCTTCACCCCAAAACTGTAGCTTATTCATCTGTAGATCCCAGGGCCCAGTGCAGTACTTAATACGTTTGTTAAATAAAATGAGCCAACGTGGTGTTTTAACATCACAAAACCACAGGAGGTAGGTTTTAGGCTCCATTCTGCACACGAGGAAACCTTAGACTCTGAGAATTTGTGTGACTCCATCTTCACAGGGTCTTGGGCAAGCCAATGCAGAAGCCAGGGCACCAAGGATTGGTGGTAGGGCTGGATAACTTAGGTAAAAGACAGGAACTCAGTAAAAGTGAAGTGAATTTGCATCACAGTGAAGTATGTTTGAATTTAGGTTCTAAAGAATGCTGAGCACAGATTGGTGTGGTTCAGCTGGTTGGGCAACTTCCCATAAAACAAAAGGTTGCCGGATCGGGGCACATGCCTGGGTTGCAGGCTCCGTCCCCTGTCAGGTCACGTGCAGGAGCCAACCAATGTTTCTCTCTCACATGGATGTTTCTCTCCCACTCTCGCCCACCCTTTCTCCCTCCCTTTTCCTCTCTCTACAATAAATAAATAAATAAATGCTGAGAGTTGAGAGAGGAACAAGACAGAAAAACAAGATGCTTGGGAGAATGTGAGCTTAAACAAAGCAAGGGGAATTCTGGATAATTGCCACAAAGCAACGCAGCCAGAGCTGTTCAGTTGTCCAATATTTATATTTAGTGGCTTTTGGGTGGGGTTGTTCTGAAAATACTGAGGCTAGAACTCACACTGAGGTCCTCTGCTCAAGGTGAAAGGCATTGTATAAAGGTCTTGGTTTTCTCAATCCATTTCATGAATAGTGAATGTCATTCTCACCTAACAGTTTAATTAACAACTCCCTGTATAGCTCAATCTTGGAAGATGACTAGAAATCAAGAATATTTATTAAAATGGCCCTGGCTGGCGTAGCTCAGTGGATTGAGCGCGGGCCTGTGAACCAGACGATCGCGGTTCGATTCCCAGTCAGGGCACATGCCTGGGTTGCAGGCTGGTTCCTTGCAGGCTAACTCCCAGCAGGGGACGCACGAAAGGCAACCATACATTGATGTTTCTCTCCCTCTCTCCTTCCCCTCTAAAGATAAATAAATAAATAAAATCTTTTAAAAAAAAGAATATTTATTGAAATAATTTATCTCCATTTTTATCTTAGCAGCAAAAGGGCAGGGCAGGCAGAAGAGTGTTAGGAGGCACGTTGCTTCCAATACCAGGGCTCTCAGGGTACATCTGGCCTCTGACTTCAACAGGGCCATCTCCTGCTGCTTAGTCCTACCAGCGACAGAGACTCTTTCTTCTCAAAGAGCAGCTGAGGAGCTAGCTGCTCAGGTAAAATGCATTGTTCTTACTACCCAGCCTTCCAAGAGGGCACTGATGTAATGGGCAAAAAAACTGCTTTCCAGGAAGGGCAAGTTAGAGAGGAAAATGACCTCGTGTTTCCTGGGAGAAGGTAAAAATGATTCCAAGAAGAGAAACATGAGTTCATATGACACAGTAACAATATCTGAGCCTATTCATAACGTGATTTGGAAACCTTTTAAATAATTCCTGTTTTGGGAGAACTATATAAAATCTTTCACTGGCCAAGGCAGACCTGGTACTATTAACTAGCTAGACTGATTAATTTTACACCTGTTCTAACACAAATAGCCAAATTCCTAAAGATTGGTGAATAGCCGTGGAATTTTTTTTAATCCTCACCCAAGGATATGTTTCTTAATGATTTCAGAAAGAAAAAAACATCAATGTGAGAAAGAAACATCAACTGGTTGCCTCTAGTGCACACTCCAATTGGGGACTGAACCCACAACCTAGGTACGTAGGTGCCCTCACCAGGAATCAAGCCTGCAGCTTTTCTGGTATATGGGAAACTGCTCCCACCAACCGAACCACCCCACCAGAGCTGGAATTAATTCTTGAGCACACATGAGAACACGCTCTCCCCTACGTACACCCCATCATGGTTTTTCTTATACATGACACTAAAGCAGAGCTTCCATTCAGTTCCCAATTTCTCACTGAGGCTACCTGATTTCAAAAGAAAATTTGGACTAAAATGTTTTTGGATTAAAATGTTTCTAGTACATGAACTACAAAAAACTATGAAATGCACCAAAACAGTGATCCTGGATTTGGTTCAGGTAAGCTGTAATAACAGAACTATTATAATAAACTATTTGTTCATGTTTGGTTTTCTTCATGTGGTTTACTTTGAGACTAGATTCTCCATCCAAATTGAACCCAATAGGAAAAAGGGGATATATATATATTTATCTTTAGAGGGGAAGGGAAGGAGAGAGGGAGAGAAATATCAATGTATGGTTGCCTCTCATGCGTCCTCTGCTAGGAACTGGCCTGCAACCCAGGCATGTGCCCTGACTGGGGATCGAACCACAATCATTTGGTTCACAGGCCCGCACTCAATCCACTGAGCTACACCAGCCATGGCAGGGATATATATTTTTGAAAGTATTACTTTTCATGAGTTACTTTAGCACTGAATTGAATACTATTCAAATACTAAGAATAGAAGAATACCACTGGAATCCTAGGCCTTCAGAGAACATGAAGATGAGTTTATTACAGTCCTTGCCCCTAAGAAATTTATAATCTACCAGGAGAATAAGACAGTAGGCAATGATAACTTACATAAGAAAACTTCAAGCAAAATATAACAGATTCAAAAAAAGACTGGTTGTAATATGGACTCAAAAGAGAATGATGGATTGAGAGACAGGGGTTGTTGCATTTGAGAAGGACCTTGAAGGGTTAGATCGGGGGTGGGGGGAGAAGACCAGGAAGCTGTGGCGGACATCTCGGAGGGCAGGAGAGCAAGGGACCCTCCCATCCCATTGCCCGTGGTCCTGAACTTTGATCTACAGGAACTGCATGACTTACCCTTTCCTGAGAAACCAAACTGAGTACTAAAAACTGCTCGTAGATTTTTAATTTTTTTAAAGATTTTATTTATTTATCTTTAGAGAGGAAGGGAAGGAGAGAAATATCAATGTATGGTTGCCTCTCGTGAGTCCCCTGCTGGGAACTGGCCTGCAACCCAGGCATGTGCCCTGACTGGGAATTGAACCGTGATTGTGTGGTTCGCAGACCCAAGCTCAATCCACTGAGCTACACCAGCCAGGGAAGATTTTTAAAATTTTGTTACATTTTCATCATCACAGCTATTGGTCACTAATCAGTAAGCAAATTCTTAATGTTATCTGGGCATTTCAATCAAAAGAACCTGAATAAATCAAGGTAGTTTAGTGGCTAGTGTGAATACACTGGGTCTTCTATTTATGATTCACTCTGTTACTTGCCAATTCACCCCAAAGTTGTGGTCCAGAAATGAACAATGTGTTAGGAGGGCTAAAGTCAGAAACTGCTCCTCATTCTATGCAAATATATTGTTACACATGGCTACTGCCCCAACTTTACCAACCGATAATCCAGCAACCATTCCTCTGAGAAATATGTGGAGTGAGTCCTTATTTGGGAAGTTTCATTGCCCAATGTTCATCTTTCCTTTCTTGATGATATATCTTTCCTTTGGAAATGTTGCAGAGAAAAGGTAGGCATGATATGACATATGTGATAATAAACCAGCAGAACTGTTACCAAGGAGAGGAGCTGATTCTAGTACAAAAGAAGAAAGGGCTTTACACGTGAACTTGTACTTCCTCAACTGATCACATTCCGTATCTCTTGGGGTTGCCCTGCCAGAAAAATGGGGCTAATTCAACTCACCCAGGTAACTCACAGACAGGATGAGAAGATTAATTATTCAGGATCCATTGAGTGCTTTCAATATGAAAAGCACGATGTATGTCACAAACAGAGAGCTGTGACTTCAGGGGAGACAATAAACAGCAGGCACAAATGAACTTTTAAAAAACAAAGGCCCTATTCTCATGCAAATACTCAACAATAAAGGCTATAAAAAGAAAGCTAGAGGAAAAGAAAATATAAACAGAATATTTTCCATGAGGAGTCAGCAGATTTTATCAAGTTAATAAATTATTACAATAGAGTATATAAAATCAAATTCATGCAGAATCAGACCAGAGAATATAATGTGTGGCTGCTGGGATTATCTGGTGGGAGAGATCTCATTGATTTTCATAGAGCACTGGATCTGGGAGATTTTTAAATTAGGCGAGGATGATGACCCAGTTTGGGTAGGATAAGCTTAGAAAATCCCAAGGAAGAATACTTCTCCAGAAGTCATCTCTGGAGGTACAGTTATTTTTAATTTTTCAAACCTTCATGACATAAAGAGGATTCTGAAAACTGAATGCAAAAAAGAAACACTTTAATAACTTCAGTATCCATTCCTCATTGTCATGACTCTAGCATAGAAATGAAAAGGACAGCCAAAATTTATTTACGCTTAAATAGAAATCTGAGGAAAATAAAATTGAGTTCGCTTTTATTTTTACCAGTATATGAGGAAACAAAGTCGGGTGAATTTTCTCTTGATCTGTAATCTAATAAAACACTGTACAAAATAAAGACATAACCATCAAATACAAAACCTACTGGAAGTAAGTATGCTGAATTTATCAGGGGAAAATACTTTAGAAGTACTAAGAACTGTTTTTTAATTGTGTATCAGTTAGCTATTGCCAAAACAATGGTGCATAACAACCAACCACAATAACTAGTGACACAGAACACTAAGCATTTGTTCTCATGGTTTTATGAATCAGTGGGGATGGTACTGCTTCACATACTAGACTGAATCTGTCTGGGCGTCTCTCATTATCCTTGATGCATTGGGTTGCCCAGAGCATGTTCACCTCACAGATCTAAACTCAAAAGTAAAATTCCACCCTATTCTGTTAGCCAAAGCAAGGAATTTTGCCAAGTTCAAAGTCAAGTAGCAGGGAAGTACATTATATCCATGTCATGAGGATCCTGAGTGAAAAATTCAAATCACATTTGTTTCAAAGTTACAGACACACACAAAAAAACCTCTGGGAATATGGTCCAGTGACAGAGATCAAGACAAACATGAGATACAAAACACAAACTTCTAACAAAATATTTGTTATAATAATGATGCTTTCAGTTTCCTTTTCATCTAAATGTATATTTTCACTTGTAATTCTAATACCTGACATTAAGTTACTCCCCTTACTGGCAAAAAATCTAAGGTAATTTTCTTTTTAAACATAAAGTTTATTTTTATAATGGCTCTAGAATATGGAGAACTTAGCTTCTCTGAGAAGCCTTCCCCATACACTGCAAGGTTTGAGAGTGCCACTTCTGCATATCACCAGTAAACTCTTTTTTTTTAACATTTTATATTTTTTATTTATTTTATTTATCTTCAGAGGGGAAGGGAAGGAGAGAAGGAGAGAAATATCAATGAATGGTTGCCTCTCACAAGTCCCCTGCTGGGAACTGGCCTGCAACCCAGGCATGTGCCCTGACTGGGAATCGAACCGCGATCATGTGGATCGCAGGCCCAAGCTCAATCCACTGAGCTACACCAGCCAGGACTCACCAGTAAACTCTTAAACTGGGTTCTACCATGTTAAACTCTTAAACTGGATTCTACCATGTTAAACTCTTAAACTGGGTTCTACCATGTTCGTCATCAACCACAGAGGTAAATTTCACCTCCATGGAGTCTGAAACTAAATGAGGAATGAAGGAAGCAGCCCCAGAATTTCTACACCATCTTAATCAACTCAATAAACTTATAACAGGCTCTCAAAAAAGTTAACTACAAAACACATTTTTGAACTAAACCTACTCAGAGAATATTTTCCATCTGCAATATCAACAGTCTTGGTATAAGTTTTCATCTTTTATCACCAGAATTATCACAAATAGTCTTAAAATGTAACTTTAATCAGATAGAAATATTGATAAAATTCTGTGTTGGTAAAGAAATAAGCACTCTTCCACACTGTTGGCTGGGGAGTAAATTTATGCAAATTTTTGGAAAGCTGTCTGGCAATGTGTAGCAGTTAACTGGCATGTGAAAATGTCGTATCTTTTAACTTAGGAATTCCAATTCAAAAAATGTATCTAAAATAATTAGCTAAATACAGAATAAGTTATACATAGAATGTTTCATCATTTATAACAAAAATGTTGAACCTACTTAAATTCTTCTCTTCAATGGGAAATTTGTTCAATAAGTAATGGTGCTTCTATACCATGGAATACTAAGTAATTATTTTAAAAGGCAAAACTAATCATGTTAATATACTCAAGCCACATTATTGACTGAAAAATAGCAGATTAAATACCAGAATATTATATATAATATTTACATATATTTATATATACAAGGTCTGTCCAGAAGGTATCCAGCCATGTAATATGAGAAATAGAGACATTGAAGAAGATACAAGACACAGGAAACATACATAAGACAATAACACCTCAGTTCCCTTCAAAGTAGGCACCTGGGGACCTTTCCCAGTTCTCCCAATCGCCATCAGCTCCCTCACCATATTTTCCTAAATCTCATCGACAGTCTGAAATCTCTTCCCTTTCAAAGGTGATTTTAGTTTGGGGAAAGCCAGAAGTCACAAGGCACCAAATCAGGGCTGCAGGGGGGCTGAGTCACCTGGATAATTTGATGTTTCACAAAAAAACTCTTCATGAAACGTGACACGTGAGCAGATATGTTGTGATGAAGCTGCCAATCACCAGTTGCCCATAGCTGCTGCCTTCTGAATCATCTGAATAGTTTTCATGGAGGAATGTTCAAGGTTCACACAAAATTTGATGCAGATCCATTGTTCTACTCACTTTGTCATTTTGAATGTGACAGTCACACAGTACAGATGCTCACTCAACAGTGTCTCCTGCCCCACTGACTAGTACAATGAAGTCATCATTGTTCACTCATGCACACTCCAGTCCACTCTCCTTGCCTGCCAGGTACCATCGATGTCATGCAAACCATTCTCATTATGTTAACAATGGCTGAACTTTTTGTGGACAGACCTCAATTTACTTTGGAAGTAAATTCCAAACATGCTTATGGATTTGTGAAAACTATGTATCAAATTGTTAACAGCAATTATCTAGTTATCTCTAGGAAGGGTTAATCTGGTGTAGTGGGGAAATAGTTACTGTTGATTCGATAACATAAACAACATATTTCATATTTTGTATGTAGCACATACTGCATTCCTACAATAAAGCTAGAGAAAATTTTAAGAAAACCATAAGAGAAGAGCATACATTTACAGTATTTACTGGAAAAAATCTATATATAAGCAGACTCACACAGTTCAAACCTGTTTTTCCAGGTCAACTGTATTTCCAACATGCAAATACAAGATATACACTACCTCGAGAGCATTGATAATCATAAAAACATAGCAAAACTGTTAGGAAATCATGAGTTTTCAGCATTACTTTTATTTTTAGTATATTTAATTGTAAATCCACAAAATTTTAGTAACAGCACCTTTAGTAACTGGCACACAAAACTCCTGCAAATTCAACAACTGGCTCTCGCGAGCCGGGGCAAGCTGGCCGCAGCACGCCACTGGTCCAGCGTGAAGTGCAGGGGTCTGGGCTGGGGCATGAAGTGCACAGGCAGTAGTCAACCCGGGATATGAGTGGAATTCCCCCAGGGAGAATATATTTAATAAGATACTAAGAGAAGGCAGTGAGGATGAAACCCTGGAGGAAACCCACATTTAAAGGGCAGGCAGTAAAAAGTGAGGATGGGGAAAAGATGAGAAAAAGCCAGTGAGGAAGTAAAAATGGAGGCTACAGAGGGCGATGAGAGGCGCCCAGGGAGAAGAGTGACATAAGAAAGAGGGAGTAGGCAACGATATGGAATGATACCAAGAGGCGATCACAAAGAACGAAAATTATCTATTAAGAGATCGTTGGTTCATTCATTCAACATTTATAGAGAATTAATTCTTGATGCTCACTCTGGAGAGGTTGGAAATCTAGTTTATTAAAGTGGAACATTTTGGCCTTACTTTAAGCTGAGGTTCAAAACACATTCCAAATAAGGTGCTAACCCACCTAAACAGGGTTTGCTAAGAAAGCAGCTGCTAAGACTTTTTCCCAACCCAACCTTAAGGGCATAAAGGGAGTAAAGTTAAAGCGATGTAATTAGATGAGATGAAATACAGTATATTTAGTTCAACCTAGGAGGTAGTATTTCTTTCTGAAGATAATTTTAGATCTGAGTTTCCAAATAAGAAGAGATATAACATGGCTTATCCTTTTCAGCCTGAATTTTCACACATATTCCTTGCTCTATGTCAAACTTATTGATACATGAGCCCAAACATGAGTGCCCAGGTCCCACACATGCTTACTAAGGTGCTCTTGCTACCCATTTTTCATAGAAGACAAATTATTACTAATAATTACACATGCCAGGCCAGAAGCCCTTCACCCCTCATGTAAAGAAACTGGCTACTAGATGAAGTTGGAAATGCTTAGAAGGTTTAAAATGTTGATAAAGAAAACAGGATTAACAGGCAGCTTGATTGAACATGGCTGAGTAAATATTACACAGTAAGGAAAGCCACTTAAAATGTAACAATGTTTGGGAAGGGTGGCACAGAGGGAGGGAGAAGAAACACCGGGAAGTGGGAGCACTGAGCAGTAGAACGGGCATGCAGCCAAGGTCATGAGATGTGAAGAGGGAAGGCTGAAGAAGTTCATGATGGGAGGTCATTATATGTATCGTACAGTTGGCTACATTGATGAAGGGGAAAAATAGCACATATTTTCCCCAGCAAGTTGTAGAATCCTTCATAATGGTTGTGCTCTGCGCACAAAATAGAGGACAAGAGACCAAAATAGCGGAATGCTGTCATCAGTATCATCGTTCTTTCATCTGCACTCCCATATAAAATTCACTCCCTCAAGGGGACTTTTTTTTTTATTAACAAAGGGAAGCAGTACAAAGTCTCCCTATGCTTACTATTTTTAACCATAAATTATTGCAATGCTTTAACTTATTAATAAATCACCAGTATGGCCAGGCAAACTACCCCCTGGCTTACTTAAATATGAAATCTATTCTTCTATTATACAGATTCAGTATAGACATTTGCACAGGTTCACAATCCCTTATCCAAAACCCCTAGGGCTAGATATGTGCCTATACTGTATGTGACACACCTCCAAGGGAAACTGAGTCAGATACAGACACACTATAAATAACCTCGCCATAGATCAGGCCAGATTTTGCAGCCCAATGACATCAGGACAGGTCAGAATTATAGAATTGTGGAGAGGGTATTGTGGTCCTGTGTTTAAAGTCACTAATCCATTTGGTTTTTTTACTTCATTTACAATATAGACATCTTAAGTTTCTGCATACATCCTAATTCATAACCAACATTCCCCGTATGCTTTCTTCCAACCAAAATTTCCAGAACTCTCCTTCTACCCTGGGTATCATTCTAGGCATTGAGTGGCCATCAAGACAAAACAAAATCCCTGCCTTCGGGGGCTGACAATGACTACCTTGGGCACTGAAGAAAGAGTCATTGTCATACTGACTCATAGATGAGCTACCACTGATTAAAGACTTATTTTGATTCCTAAACCTAGTCATGGCTCCTAAAAGGGCCAGAGACCACATCTTATGTCACACCTATTTATATTATTTCACGTTAATGTAAAATGTAAGAAGTTCATGAGGTTTGCCATGCCGTTCCTTTATAGTACACTTTTAAAATTTGGAATGTATGTCACATTTACAGTCTCCTTCTTCTTTCTTTCTCTAGAATAGTTTACTTGTGCCTTAATATTTTATTTTTGGTCATCTTTTAGCTTTTATTTATTCAAAAACAGATTTGATTCTTTTTGGTAATGTTCTCTTTTTGTTATTTCATTCATTTATTCTCTTAACTTTATTATTGCCTTCAAAATGCTTCCTTACTTTATTTGCACTTAAATTAACTCCTTATCAATATTCCTGAGTTAAATTTATTTTCCATCTTTTGTTTTTATATAAAAGCATTTGACTATTAATTTAAAGAACTGTTATATCAGCCTCTCACAATTTTTGATAACTTTTATTGTAGTTTAGTTCTAATTTCTTAAAATTTCCACTGATTTTTTTAACCTCGAGTTATTTATTAATAAATGTATTAATTAATTGTATTAATAAGTTAAACCTCAGTAGCACATGCTCCTGTTGTCAGAGTAAGTTGTTTATCTAACAGTGATTCTTTAAATCATGATCAGACTTTTGTAGATTAGTATAAGGTTAATTTTGGAAACATCACTTGTACTTGAAATAATGTATACTGTCATATAAAGAAAAATTTTAAAAACTGTTGTTATCCATTAGATTTTCTACATCAAGTCTATCCAGTATGGTAGCCACTGACCAGATGTGGCTACTGAGCACTTGAAATGTGACTAATGATTAACTGTATGAAAAATAACTACATTTCTAAGACAATATAAAAAAAGAATGTATACTGGCTCACAAAATTTCTAAATATTGACATAGCATTTTACATATTGTGGGCTAAGTAAAATATATTAAAATAGTTACTCTCTCTGATTTCAATGTAGCCACTAATAAATTTTAAATCACATATAGGGCTGGTGTTATATTTTTATTACATAGAACGATTCTATACTCTAAACTGAGTTTCTGCTAGAAGTAGCTTGGAATTTTCACTATGCTTTTGGAGTTTTACATTTTTGCTTGTAATTCTCCATTTTTGCTTTTGTACTCCAAAGTTGTTATATCATAAATGGTTTTTCTACTTATTACTTAGGATCATTTTTCATTACTGCTTCTGCTTTAAATTCTGCTTTGATATTATTATATATACCTGTATCTATTTTCTACTTTTGTTATATTTTGTTTTAGTAATCTCTTAATAAGAATAGTTGAGTTTCCTCACAATTTAATGCATTTTAATAAATAAAGTTAATGTTTATATTTATTGTAACTACTGACATATCTAGATACAATTCTTATCTTTTTTCATAATATATTCCACTTTTTTTTCTTCCTCCCTTCCTTTCATTGGATTCTTACATTTTCTCTACATCTTCTCCCTTTTCCCTCTCCCTCCCTCTTTTCTGGCTCTTATTTTTTTAATTTTTTCTGACATTTTATATATTTTTTATTTTAATTGTTGTTCAAGTAGTTTTCTGTCTTTTACTCCCATCCCAGCCCACCCTCCCCCCAGTGCTCCCCATCTCCCTCCCATTTCCACCCCCCTTAGTTTTTGTCCGTGTGTCCTTTATACTAGTTCCTGTAAATCCTTCCCCTTTTCCCCTGAAATTCTCTCCCCTCTCCTCTCTGGTCACTGTCAGTCTGTTCTCTATTTCAGTCTTTGGTTATATGTTGCTTGTTTTGTTGTTTAGGTTCCTGTTAAAGGTGAGATCACATGGTATTTGTCTTTTACCACCTGGCTTATTTTATTTGGCATAATGCTTTCCAGTTCCATCCATGAATTGCATTTTTTTAATGTTGACCCTTACACTTTTTGTATTAACACTTTTAATATTACTCTTACAACTTCACCTACAAATTTCCAAAAAAAAAATTCCAAAAAATTTCAGTCTATTCTCTTGACCACGAAAGTCCCTTAGCATGTTGTATTGATTCACCATGCTTCCTCACTTGTACCTTGTTGTATCCACTACCTACTTAATGCTGCATAATGAACTCAAAAATCAGTGATGTACAGTAAGAATGCGATTAGCTTCAGAGCCTGCAGTCTAGCCCTCCTAGATTAGACTTGCTTACGCACCTGTGGTCAACTGGCTGGTTGGCTTGGTGGCGCTACTGATCGTCCCTGTAAGTCAGCTGGTGTCAACTGTGGTGTGGTTTTGCCTCATATGCCTCACATTCCTTCAGCAGGTTAGCCTGGGCAGTTTTCCATGGCGAAGGCAGAGGTACAGAGTAGAGGCAGTATTTTTAAAAGATTCTATTGTATGGGAGTCACATCTGCTAACATCCCACCGGCCAAAGCACGTCACATGGCCAAACTCAGAATCAAGAGGCAGAAAAGCTAACTCTTCCTCTGCAGTGAAAGAAACTGCAAAATCACTTGACAAAAGGTATGAACTCAAGGAGAGGTAAAGAACTGAGGTGGTGATGCAATCAACCTATCATTTTTACTTTTTTTTGCACCCAAATGAGTGGTTTACTATACATTTTGACAGATTTTATGTAATCTCTATCCTTTTACGCATCCTACACCTTTCTCTGGATCTTTTGCTGAAATACATCTTTGGGTGGCAAACTCTCCTGGTGTTTTTAAATCTGGAAACTTTTTATTTTGCCCTCACTGTATATAAATAAACTAAATATAGTTTAGCTGGTGTAACATTTAGATTGACTTATTTTCCCTCAGTACCTCAATCCCCTTTCAATTGTTGCAGAAAATCCTCCTAAACTTTATTTTACAGGTAATGTACCTTTTCTCTCAAGTAGTTAAATTTAGGTTTCTTTCTGAATACCACCACAATGTATCTGAACACGGATTCATTTTGCTTTGCCCTGATTGAATTCAGTGTGAATTTACAGTCTGAGTATTCACAGATTCAATTGTGGAAAATTCTCAGCTTTTCTTTTTCATTTTCGAATGTATTGCTTTTTCTACCAATCCCTCCTTTTCCTCCTGGAACTACCTTATTAAAACTGCGTTCATTTCCATCTCTCTTAAAGATTCGTATTTTTTTTAAATCTCTTTGTTCCTTTGTTCTTTGATATGAGACAATTTCCTAGACTGCCATCTAATTCACAAATTTCTTTAACTGTGTCCAGCCTGTTTCTGCCAATTGGGCTTCTTGCAATGACTGTTCTTCACATGCAAGATTTCTAAGTAAGTTTTACACCTGTTTTACTTCTCCAACTGTTTATTTCATATCTACCTGAGGATCTGTAAATTAGTCAATTTCTTTGAGCATCCCAAACATTCATAATTTTAGTATTAACACCACACTCTAACCAACTGAGCTAGCTGGCCACCCAACATTCATTTTAAATGTCACACTGTTCTACAGAATTAACTTTATGTGGTGGAAATACATGTTCTGTCAAGTGATTTTGTTGATGTATTTTAAAATTTTAGCTCATGGGCTTCAAGTAGGAGAGGTTTTACTTTTTTTCCCCTCTCTCTTCCCCACCCTTTTTCCCCTTCTCTACTTCCCCTTCTACCCCTGGACCCTTACATCGAGTCCAGAACCAAATCTCTGAGAACTTCCTCCCTACAATGGTTATTTTCTAGGAATATTGTAAACCTATAAATACCAAATTTCAGAATACCTTGGTTCAGCTCCAGATCAAGAGGCATTTCCTAGCATCATTCTCTTCAGCTTTCTCAAAACAAGGTCCTAGGTAGTGATAATCAGGAACAAGCCTTTTTAAGCCTCAGTGGAACAGTTGGGTAGAGTTACATTCTAGCCTCTGACTTCAAGCAGTAAACCTGGCCCCAATATCCAATCTTGTCTAATATTTTTGGTTTCTATTGTTTTAGAAGCCAATTTTTCAAGTACCACTGCCAGCTTCTAGACTCAGAATTTGGAAGGCCTGTGCTTTCAGCATTACTCACCAATTTATTTTTTTGCCCCATTTTTGCTGCATAGAGATGCTCACCCTTGTTTGAAGCTGGCTCTCGTTGGCTTGGTTCACTTTCATCTAGTAGCAGTAATGTTTCCAGAGGGTGCACCGGAGCATAAAATAATGGCCTTCTTGACCATTAGTCTACACGGAATGTTCACACACACAAACTCCAAAACAGAAAACCCCATACACATTCCTTCTGGCCTTAAGTCACCAGCCTCCTTGCCCACTTTGTATTTCCAAAGAAAATTCCAAGTCAAAAATGAGACTTTTAGTGATACCAATAATTAAACATAGCTCACATCTCACTGGCTGAACTAGTCTGATTTATCTTCTGACAGACTAAGAAGCCACTTAATACAGGTAGATTTTATTTTTTAAAAAAACTGAAGTTAAATGTTATTGATTTGCAGATTGCAATTCAATTCTTTCTTTGAAAACCCAGTTATAACTTATTAAAATTCAAAATGCTTTTGCGGGGGTATGGAGGATGAATGACTTTCAGAACAGCCTGAGAATCGTGAATAAAGAAAAACATTGCTGTGTTTATTTAGAGAGTGTTACCCCTTGGAGCCAGCGTCGGCACTAATGCATTTTACATTAGCGTGCCGCATCAGGAAATCCTGACTTTTGGGTGCCAAGGGGGTAATTAATATCAGTTCATGTTTTCAAAATGGTCGTGTTTATGTGGGAACGAGGACTGAGCACTAACATGTAGAGCTGGAAGCACGAAACCTCGCTGTGAAGCGAAATCCTGGGAAAGAATGGAATGCTGAAGTCACTGAACAGAAAACAGGATTTCCATGGGTAGACTGATGTCTGTACTGAAAAGAAGCCACAGTCACACTTCCTTGCTCTTAATTTATTAATACTAAGCATTAACAGAAATAATTCCCTAGTACAGTGATATTAATAGAATATAAAATCCATGATAGCTATAAACAGTATTTTGAAGCACTGATATCAGTTCTGAAAAATTTTTAAAAATTGATGTGTATTAAATAATATATGAAAAACAATCATTATTCCAAAATACCCTTCCATAGCTAATATAGATACACTTTCTGTAGATATAAAATTCTTTATATTGACCTAGGCTGAATAAAAGCCACTATATGTGTAAAATCAAAATGCTTTTAGTATATCTTTTTTTCCCCACCAAAAAGAAAAGTTGGCAGGGAACTAGAATCAAAGTACAAACTTCTTATAGTGAAAGTCAGAAAACTAAGGACACAGCAAGAAAGCAAATGAGAAAAATTCCCAAGAACAAATTAAAGCGATAGAAGCCAAAATAAAGTTATAAACCGAAAAGATTTTATGAAGTCCTACCTAATGTAATTCTCTAAAGGAGTACTGAGAGAACATGTTACTTATAAAATTTTTAACTATACAGATGACAAAAAGATGATAAATACTAAGTATATTTTTACCAATTTTTTAAATGAACTAAATTGTTACTAAATACAGTGGCCAATTCATTCAAGTGATGGAAAAGGATGCTCTTGTAGGAAAATAATTTTGTCATACTTCATTAATCAGGAACATGAACTGAATGATTATGAAGTACATTACACATACAATACACTAATTTGTCATTCCTAAAAACTATGACTCCATACAGCATAGGGTAGTGTGAACCAGCTCTCCACTACGTGACCCTTAACAATGGAGTACAGGTTTTGCTGCTGTAACATGTAAGACCTTAATAAGACAGAAGTGCTATTTCTGGAGTGTCAAAGCCCAAGCTGATAGGCAGCACAAGACTAGACTTCATGAAGCAATTCAAGGGACTTTTAAGATTGCACTGCCATTCTCTAGAATATTTTTCCAATCCACAAGAACAAAGTTCACCACTAGTATATCATGTTCCAGCCCTTGGTAAACAGAAAGCGAAGCACACTTTTAAGGATGTGATGTAGTAGCTGCACACATTATTCTAGCTCACATCTCACTGGCTGAACTTCCAGTCACATCACCACATATTTTACAGCAAAAGAGGCTATAAAATGTAGTAACTAGGTAGGTAGCCACGTGCTCACCCAAAACTTGGAGATTATTTTTAAAAGGTAATATTGGGGAATAATCAGTATTCCCTAACAGATTAAAAATAATGAAAATCTCTCAAGATATTCAGAACTGTTTTACTCACCTATCTGAGCTTCAAATAATTATTTTTAATGTACTGTTTCACAAGAAACCTCACAGTATATTATCACAGTAAAAAATTACAGCCTTTGTGAACACAAATGCATCACTTATGTATCTAAGTTCTTAAACTATGGCTCCCTATCAGGAAAATAAAATTAAATTAAATAATGCATACACATTTACCCACATATAGACAGAAGTATGTAACACACACACATATGCATGCATGTCTATGTATATACATGTATGTGTGTTTTTGTGTATATAACAGCCACTATGATTCTCAAGTTTCCCAGACAGAGCAAAAAATTACAGGATCACACTATTCATAGGCTTTTATTGAATTAATACAAAAAGTACTTTGCATTGTCTATTTCTGAGACTTAAGAGTTCTAAATAATAAAATGATTTTTTATTGATTTCATTTTTTGGTAGTAATCAAATTGAGATATTTTGGGGCAGGTATGGAGCGACTTAGTGGGGCTCAAACAATTTAAAGAGCTTGAAACCTTCAACAAACAATAATCTCCAATATGTTCTAGTCATTCTATATAAAATTACATTTCACCAATTCTCTATTAAGAAGCCAGTCATTGGTTATACCCTTTGCAGTTAATTCTCACCTATTAAAAAACACTTTGTTAGAGGGGAAAAAACTCACAAATCTATGTCAATTAAATGAAGTTATACTTAAATAAATCCAACTAGTCTTTGAAATAGCACAAATCAAACATGCTTTAAGTATAATTAGAATTCAAAATAAACAATAAGGTGACATCTCAAATCATTGCTTTATTCAATAAATGATATAAAACTCTATCCACATAAAAAAAACTAAGACCCTAAATCATACCATGTACAAATTTTTAAAAAATATAAGCAAATACGGGAATATTTTTAATAAATTTTTAAGTAGGGAAGTTGCAACAAACTATAAAATTTTGACTATATAAAATCTTAAAACTCTAATACAGTAGGTATACATCATATATCATATGCCAAAGTTAAAAAATAATGAATAGGATGAAAAGATATGCAATATATAGGAGACAAATGACTGTGTGGGAGGTCTGTCCAGAAAAACCCAGCCATTGTTAATGTAACAAGAATGATTTGCATCACATTGATGGTAACCCAGCAGCCAAGGAGAGTGGACTGGAATGTGCATGCATGAACAATGATGACTTCACTGTATTAGTGGGGGTGGGAAGACACCAGTGAGTGAGCATGTGTACTGTGTGGCTGTCACATTCAAAATGACTGAATGAGTAAAGTAACGAATCTGCATCACATTCTGCCTTAAGCTTAAACATTCCTCCACAGAAATTATTCAGATGATTCAGAAGGCCACAGCTATGGGCAACTGGTGATTGGCAGCTTCATCACGACAACGCACCAAACTCATGCTCCACATCTCGTGCAGAATTTTTTGGTGAAACATCGTATCACCCAGGCAGCTCAGCTCCCCTGCAGCCCAGATTTGACACCATGAGACTTCTGGCTTTTCCCCAAACTAAAATCACATTTGAAAGGGAAGAGATTTCAGACCTTGAATGAGATTCAGGAAAATATAATGTGGTAGCTGATAGTGATTGGGAGAACTGTGTGAGGTCTCAAGGTGCCTACTTTGAAGGGGACACCACTGTCATATGGACAATATTTCTTGTATCTTGTACCTTCTTCAATAAATCTGATTCATATTACATGGCTGGATACCTTCTGGACAGACCTCGTATGTTCGCTTCTGTGTGTAAACTGTAGTCGAAAGAAATATATCAAACCTTTAAATTATTGTTATCTTTAGGAAATAAAATTATGGAGAATGTTTGCTTTCTGTACTATTTTTACTAATGTATTTAACATAAATGACTATTTAAAATAAAACACAGTGATTAATTCATACAATTTCTCAGATGGCTTCTAATTCACTGTTAACACTGAAAATACAAAATTTCAGTAACAGGAAGAGTCCTTAAGTACCATGGTGATTTTTAAAAGAGTAATTGTCTTTCAAAGATACTTACTGCAATAATTAAAGGACACAGTGTATTCTTCAATTTGGGGGTCAGAGTACAGACAACACAAGACTGGTCATGCAATGATAGGTGGGTAAGTTAGTCACTGGTATGTGGGCTCATTATACCATTCTCTCCACTTAGATGTACATTTGAAAATTCCATTAAAAAATTAAAAACGAAACCAAAAACAATGTGTAATCACAACTCTTCAAAATAATATTAACATATTCTCAAACAACTAAACTAGCATAGTCAAGTATTTTTAAATGTTAATCAACAACCACCCTGCATTTGTCTTAGTAATATATTGCTTCTGGAATGTTATGGGATGCTCAAATAATTTCTTCTTCATAATAATATACATTTTGATAAAATAAAAATTTTATTTTTAGAATACACAGTCTATATGGTAAATGACAAATGTGGCAGAAAGGTGCTGGTAAATTCTTCCTAGGTAACAAAGGAGTAGGTAATTTTTGTCACCACCAATTAAAAACTTTTACGAAGTAAGACTGTTATAAAACAATTAAACCTTGCAAATGCACTAGTCTCCAGGAAGAAAGTCCTGGAGGAAATTCTGCTTATTAAAATTGCAATTTTAGTTTCCATTAAAAGGAGAGTAAGACAACAGAAGATGGGTTGGCAAGACAAATTATTTCTTAATGTCAGTTGAGCTTATTTCAAATGAGATAACATATCTAGACCAGGTTGGGTTTAGTACAATTTTGTCTCCTCAACTCATTTATCTAATTCAGTCATCTTGATTATAGCCTCCTGGACTTCATTTTCAGAGAAAGAATTCTGTAACAAACAGCCCACACAACATGCTGATTACTGAACAGTTAATTCTAATTAACTTGGGCATGGCAAGAGAATTTTGATAAAGTCCTAGGAATACAAATACAGTCTGCTTATACTGGACTAACTTATATGAAATACCCACAGCATAGTCTCCAGACAAAACAAGACAGTCAAAGAGATCTAATTTAAAGAAACAAATGAGAAAATTAAAATCACAAATAATTTATTCTTCCGTTAGAGTTGATACAGTTTTAAATAGCAATGAAGTACACAGTGGTGGAAAATTGGCACAGAACCTCTAAGCATTTCAATCACAACAAGGCTGTCCATGCTTTATCTGTTCAAACTTGATGTCCATTTTCTACTGACCAACTTGAAGAAAAAAAAAACTATTCTGCCCTTAAAACACACACACTCTCTTTCATACATACACGTAGACACATCGAAAGTCCTCATTTTGATTACAGTATGTTGAGAACAGTATGTTTTGCTTATTCAAATTAATGGTACCCCCTCTGTTTTGTTTCCAGTTAGAAGTGGGAAAATCCAATTCAATTATAGAGAATACATTTTATTCCCTGGGCATAGGCAACTGTTATGAAAATAGCAACTTACCTTTGGGCTAGATGTTTTCAGATTATGCTTAAATAATTGTGGTTATAAACTTCTCAATGCATGATTTCCTGTCTAATGCAATATCCCTGAATTGAGTTAAAATAATCAGGCACAGGACAGTCTCAAACATGGCTAAATATGCGATGCTAATGAGCAAAGTGATCTACAATGCAGCCTCTCTGCTTTTAATACAGATCATAATTAACCTCATCAACAAGCATTTTCCTAAACATTCTTCTGTGTTATATTAACCAACATAAAAAAGGGGAAAACTTAAAAGTGTCCCTTTATAAATGGCATTATTTCCATTTAAGAAAATTGAAATAAAAGTTTGTAAGTCTCCTGAATTATTCTACTATATAAACCAATTAACCTTCTAATGTTAAAAATAAAATTAATCAATGTTCACTCTTCTTTGATATTGTTTAAAAAATATTTGGATATTACTACCTTCCCTGATTACTCAAACAAGGTAAAATTAACACTTCCATTTTCACTTATTGCTATTTTAAGAGAGAATTGCCATTTCATTTACTTGAAACTGTTACCAAGATTCTTCAGATTCAACATGAAGTAATTCTTATTGCCTCACATTTTAAAACTGTATTATAAATGATCCTTATAAAAAGGTTTTAAACCACAAAACTTGAAAGCTTTAAAAAATGTGTTTTTACTCAAAACTCTATCACAGTGCCCCTGATTATCTAACAGATAAAAGGGATCTGAATTCCCTCTAAAGAACACTAACACTGGACATGTGGTGTGCTTTACCTTCTCCCTCACCTTCACCTCTATCCGACGTGAGTACACCATTTTGAGACCAACACAGTCAAGCATACACCATGTTCCAATCCACATTAACAGAGGATGGTTCTGGTTCTGTCCAATACGTAGTGTACCACCTTGCATATTTACCACATGAAATAAACATAATATACAAAATATTGCTACTGTAAAAAGTGTACATTTCCCTCTTCCCCTTACAAAAGAATCTGTGGAAAAGTATTACATTCCCTTAACCTTCATAAACATACAAAGCTGTTCACACCTTTCAGTCTGTAACAGTCCATTTGAAACACAGTTCCAAATTCATTGCAAATTGGTTATGTCGTATTTTCTGTCCAATGTTGCCATCTAGAGTAGAAATGTGAAATTAAAAGTATTTTTTAGCTACTAAAGCCTTTAAACAACTAAGCCACAAATGCTGCTTACTGAAGAAACAGCCACTTAGCCACAAGGTTTTTCCAAAAACTAGATGGAATGGAAGGATCTCTTCACAGGGAGGTGTCCACAGTGCTGAGGTGATAATATGGCTGCTAACAGATACTGGCTATTGGAATGTAAGTACTTTTTCACTGCTGGTAATTTCCATACTGTCCCTAAAAAGATAAATTTTAAAATACAATTAGATAATAGTTTGATCAAATAGTTTGGCACAGAAAATTATAAATAAACCTTAATACTGCCATACCACAAAAGCAATTGCATTTAAAACAAACAAAAATTGTTATATATTCAGGTGCACAGTACCTCTGTAAATTTCTTCAATACTACATTCACTTGCAAATGTATTTCAGAGTCTTTGAGCATAGAATAGTACCTGTCACACAGTAGAAATTTTAATGTTTGGTGAATTTTGTTGAACTGATTTGGGCAAGAATAAGTACGAAGCTCTGATTCTAAGTTCTGGTGTAGCATATATTAGTATATAAACTTTGTGCTAGTGTAACAACTTTGTTGCTATTTACCTTATAATAACTATTATGAATTAACATCAAAAGTATTTGGGATAAGTGGCAAGAATGAAAAGATATCTGGGAGATAAAGAAAAAAGACCCTTCTAAGGATCTGGGCCTTTCTCTAAGGCCAACAATACTGTTACATAAAATCAAGAGAAGTTTGTTTTGTTTTTGTTGCTTTTAAAGCAGACTTGAAAGCCTGTAGGAACAGGAGAGAAGAGAGAGTACAGATATCAAACAGAAAATGAAGTAGCAAAATTCTACAAGGGAGATAAATAATGTCCAGTGTACAACTATTAAGTTTAGCTTTTGGAGAAGAAACATCTTTTTCTCTACAAGAGAAGAAAAAAGTTAAAAGAAAAGAGAAATATACTGTAACAGAAAATACATGTTTTCATCAAAAATTTCTTAGATGTTTTTAAATGTTTAAATGTTCATAAAAGCACCTATTCTACAAAAACCACTACTCACTGGAAAGAATATTATCAGGTAATTGTTCCCTTTGGTTGAATTTTCTCCCTCTAAGTCACACTCATTACTTTATATCATTATGTACCACAGGAAGTAATACTATAAAAATTTACATGTCCACAGAAGTAGATATACTTGAAAATCTGTTGAATGCCACTAGACATCTAATGGACAAATGTACCATAAACAGAATTAAGGTATTTTAAATATTAATGTACTTTACATAGTTATATTCAGTATAATTTAAAGTCAATGCTCATCTTGAAACACTGGTTGGTAGAGTACCAAATCTAGGATTTAAGATACTCTGAAAAGGAGAAAATTAGTGTGAGGGTATATAAAACAATACTGGCAAAATGCTGATAACTGTTGAACTTGATTGGTGGGTACTCAGGAATTTATGTTATACATACCTTTTTAGTATTTGTTTAAAGATTACTATAATACAAAGTTTAAAATAAGAAACATGAGTCAATGCTGATCATACAGGAGCTTGTTTTTCAACTGTTAGATGACTTAAGTTCTAACTCTATCATCAACTTTCTATTTGAGTCTAAAAAACTCTTCAAGACTCACTTTTTTTCACCTATAAGGTGGGACTATAACACCTCCATCTCTGGGTCTCAATTTTCTTTCTATTCATGGCTATATTATTTCCTACCTCATTTGTTAGGACAGAAATAAGGGAGAGGACATGAAAGGGGCTTTTTAAAATTATAAATTATAAATAAGCAAGTCTCGATATTATAGGAAAATGTTCCCCCAATAAATGTGTGTAAATGAGAGATTAATGGTGACAGTGAATTACACATACCACGAATAATGTAAAGCAGAAGGGAGGTTAAAAACTGCTGTGCCCTCTACAGATTAGCTGTAATTTATCTACTAGATCATGAATTACATGAGAACAGAGCAGGTCTTATCTATCCTTAGACTTCAAGCATTGTAGAGTGCCTGATACATGACTTCTCCAAATAATCCAAATGATATATGCCAAATATAGGGTGGAACAGAAGTATATTATCAGTTATCTGTATGGAAAATACTACAGTAATTTTTTTTAAATACAAAAACTGTGTTTGGCATACCCACAACTATAAGCCTAACTTTGCCCCATTATATTACAAAAATTATAAACATTTATTGAGTCAATATTATATGCTAATCACCATAATAAATTTGTAAAACAGACGAGGTAAAACTTAAATAATTAAAGTACAGTTAAAGAACAAAGATTCTATAAGAGGTTCAGAAAGGAAGAGATTAACACAGCTAAAATAATTAGAAAAATATTTCAGAGACCATGGGAACCTTAAGAGAACAGTAAATTTTAAACCACAGAGAAGAGAAAAAGGGATAATTCAAATAAAAGTAACAGCTAAAGCAAAGGCATAGAGAAAAATAGGTATGGAAAGCGTAGGGAAGTAGAAAATTAAAGAGAATACAGAATAATGAAGAGGAGAATTATTTGGTAACACAGAGTGTGAAAGTAATGGAAATAAGAAGTCTCACTAATACTGACAACAGCTAACTCTTAATATATCTCAATTAACTAAGACCTCACCATGTGTTGTACACTACCGTTAAGTGCTTTGTGTCCATGTATACCCTATAGAGTAAATCATATCTCCATTTTACACTGAAGAAACTGACCCACCCCTGATTGCAATGCTAGGCCCAAATCAAATCATGGGTAAACACAGAAACATATACTGTGTATCTGTTACCATTGGCAAATTCCAGCGTTAAAAGTATGGGTTTTGGGGCCAGCTAACAACTTCTACTAACAGTCATACCTCAGTACCCATCAGCTTCAGAACTTGTCGGACTCTGTACTCGTCACATTTTTACAAGAAAAAATGTTTCAGTGCTCAGGACTCGACGCACTTGCTAAAACTTGTATAAGTCACAATGCCACTTCGCAAGAGAAAATGCTTCATCTTTCAGTATTCGTCAGTTTCAGTGACTGAACAAATTAACGAGTACCAAGGTACCACTGCAACTCCATCACGCAAGAGTTTCTTGTCTTTGAGCAAGTTAACTAACCTTCCTTTCTCTATTTTCTTACCTGACTAGTGAGGGTAATTATAATCATTGCCTCAAAAACTCACTAAAGAAGAAAAACCTGAAAATGCTCTGCAAACTACTCAAGTAATCTTGAAAGTACTGTAGACCACACAGTACAGCAAAGACTCTAGTTACTGGAGGCCCCAGGCCCTCAGAATCTGCCACCCAGTTTCACCACTTCTTAGCTCTACCATCTCAGGTGAATCACTCCAACTCCCTACACCCCAGCCTGCCTCTCTCTCTCTCTCCCTCCCTCTCTGTTTCCATATTTGATTTTTTTGTTTTTATTACAAAATTCCTCTGACTAGAGTATAAAGAATGAAGGGGGAAGAAGTAAAAGGACAGTATGAGAGGGTCCTGCCACGATGAAGCTAAATGTTAATGGTCTAAACTAAGAGAAAGCAGCAATTAAAAAGAAGCAGATGGGTTATTTCAAGAAGAATGATTAACAAGATTCTATCCTTTACTAGATGGAGAGAGGGACAGGGAGAAAAATTTAAATACCAAATATGGCACTTGGCATTCTAGCTAGGTGATAGTACACTCTCTCTTTGGTAGAGAATACTTAGAAAGAAGGAATAGTCTTGGACGGAAAAATTGTAAGTTTGGTTATGTTAGATGTCCAGTAGGTATCTGCTTTTCAGGAGAGGGAACTAAACTAGAAATAGAGATACAAGAGTCAACAGCACGGGAAACTGAACCCATATAAGTAAATACACTGTCTGGAGTACACTGAATGAGAAGACCTCCTAGACTAGAAACCCAAGCAATACAAACCTTTACATTTCTCTTTCATTGATCTAATCACATAAAAGTCTTAACATTTTTCTGTCACAATACTTTTTAGGGGTTTCCTTCTCTTTCCATTCTGATGATCACCATTCAAATCTAGGAAGCCAAGTCCTTATTTATACTTTATTGACTGATACATTCCACTAAGTGAGGAGACTCAAGAATGATAAAAAACAGATATGGTGATGTCTTTAAAGAACTGATATATATTATGGGAAGACAACGTGACAATAAACAATAATTACATAAACTGTCATATGGAGACAAATGCTGTGCTAAAAAAAAATCAAAGCATCTACATCATACTTATGTAACCTGACCAGGAAAAAGGCAAGGATGTACCCTCTCACCACCCCTTTTCAACACTGCACTAGAATTCCTAGCATACGCAGTAAGTAAAGGAAATAAAGGTACACAAATTGGGAAGAAAAAAATAAAACTATCTTTGTCCACAGATGACATAATCATCAAGGAAAATGATCCCAAGGAAAAAGATTCCAAAGAATAACAAAAAAACCTCCTGAAACTAATAAGCAAGGTTATAGGATCGAGATTAACATACAGAGTCAATCACTTTTCTATACACCAGTAGTGAACAAGCAGAGTATGAAATTACAAAAATACAATATATAACAGAACACCCCCAAAATTAAGTACCTAGGTACAAATTTAATAAAACACATACAAGATCTATATCAGAAAAAAATATAAAAAACTGATGGAAGAAATAAAAAACTAAACAAATGAAGATATGTTCCATGTTCATGTATAAGAAAATCAATAGTATCATGATGTCAGTTCTTGACCTAAAATGTCAACACAACCCCAATGAAAATCCCAGCAAGCTATTTTGTGGGTATTGGCAAAATGATTCTAAAGTTTATATGGAAAACAGAAGACCTAGAATGGTCATACAATATTGGAGGAGGAGAACATAGTTGGAGGGCTGACTCTATCCAAGGTCATGACTTACTATAAAGCTACAGCAATCAAGAGAGCATGGTATCAGTGAAAGAACAGACAAATAGAGCAAAGCAACAGAACAGAGAGCCCAGAAACATACCCACACAAATATAATCGACTGATCTCCAACATATAACCAAAGACAGCATGATGAAGCAGAGACAGTCTTCAACAAATGGTGCGTCAACAAAACATCCACATGCAAAACAATAAATCTAGAGAGATCTTATACTTTTAATGAAAAATTAACTCAAAATGTATCATAGACCTAAATGTAACATACAAACCTATAAACCTCCAGGAAAATGACACAGGCATAAACCTACATGACCTTGACTTTGGTGACTTTGGTGATGACTTTTTGGATGTAACACCAAAGGCATAATAAATGAAAAGAAATTATTGATATAAGCTAGGCTTCATCAAAATTAAAATTGTCTATTCTGCAAAGGACAGTGTCAGGAGAATGAGAAGACAAGGGAGGAAGACAATGCAGTATTTTTAAAAGACACATATGAAAAAGGACTGTTACCCAAAATGTACAAAAAAGTCTTAAAACTCAACTATAAGAAAATAAACCCAATTAAAAAGTGGACCAAAGATCTTGACAACTCACCAAACAAGACAGAAAGATGGTAAATAGGTAACATGAATACTCCATATGTATTCATATAAATTTGTAATTAAAATCCTTCCCACAAATAAAACTCTAGGCCTAGATGGCTTCATTGGTGAAGTATACTAAACATTTCAGAAAAACAATACAAACTTTATACAAAATCCTTCTAGAAAATTGAGGAGAGATGAACTGTTCCCAACTCACTTTATAAACCCAGTGCTATTTTGATATCAAAACAAAAGACACTGAAAAAAAGAGATCTATCCCTGGAAAAAATAGAAGCAAAAATTCTTTACAAAGTATTAGCTGATCACATCCAATGATATCTAAAAAGCATAAATACATCATGACCAAGTGGAATTTATCCTATGTATGCAAGGTTGATTTAAAATATGAAAATTATACAATGTAACTTAACATACTACAAATCAAAAAAGGAAAACTATAATTCTTAATAATAGCTAAGGAAAAAATCAGTTGACAAAATTCAATGTTCATTGTGACAAAAATTCTCAGCAAACTAGGAATATAGGCAACAACCTCTGCCTGATAAAGGACATCTACAAAAATCCTACATCTTATGAAAGGCTGGTGGCTTTCCCCCTAAGATCAGGAACAAGGAAATTGTCCATTCTTGCACATACATATATCCACTCTCACTACTTCTATTCAATACTGGATCGGAGGTTCTAGTGAGGGTGAAGAGAAGCAGGGATAAAAGTGGGGGTAAGGGGAAGCATTCAGATTGAAAAAGAAGACAGAAGACTGTCTTTATTCACAGACATCATTTCTATGTAGAAATTCTGATGGAATCTACAAAAAAGCTACTAGAAATAGTAAGTGAGATCAGTAATGTTACAGTTTAAATCACTATACAAAAATAAATTATATTTATATATAACTAGCAACTAACAAATAGGAATTAAATTTTTTTAAAGATTTTATTTATTTATTTATCTTTAGAGGGGAAGGAGGGAGAGAAACATCAATGTATGGTTGCCTTTTGTGCGTCCCCTGCTGGGAGATGGCCTGCAGGGAACTGGACTACAACCCAGGCATGTGCCCTGACTGGGAATCAAACCGCGATCCTCTGGTTTGCAGGCCCGCGCTCAATCCACTGAGCTACACCAACCAGGGCCAGAAATTAAATTTTTTAAAAAAATCTACAATAGTATCAAAAAATACAAAATGCTTAGGAATAAATCTGACAAAAGCTGTCTTTTTAACACCTGTATACTGAAAACTACATAATACTTCTGAAAAAATATCATTTTTCCCTAATCCAATCTACACATTCAAGGCAATTCCAATTAAAACCTCAGCAGACTTTTTTTGTAGAAACCTATAAGCCAATTCTAAAATTCATATGGAAATGAAAAAGACCTAAAATGCCAAAACAATACTGAAAAAGAACAAGGTTAAAAGACTAACAATACCTGATTTGAAGGCTTACTCCAAAATTGTAGTAATAAAGACACCATGAAGGTAGATAAATTGATGACTTTAACAGCATGGACTCCAGAAATTGACGTTTTTATAGATAACTAATTTACCAAAGGCTCAAACATAATTCACTAGAGAAAGATTAGTCTTCTCAACAAATAGTGATGAGAAAATTTGCTATTTATCTATTTGAAAGAAAATAAAACATACACACTTCAATTTATACCTCACACTATATACAAAAAAATTAACTCAAAATGGACCACAGACTTAAATGTAAATCTCTGTGACCTTGGGTTAGGTAAAGATTTCTTACATATTATACTAAAAGCACAAGCTATAAAAGAAAAACTTGATAAACTAGAGTTCAATAAACTTTTCAAGTTCCTCTCTTTGACAGTCAAGAGAATTAAAAAGCAAGACACAGATTTGATTTAAAAATTATAAATTATATCTGATAAAGAACGTGTATCTAGAATACATGACCCTCAACATTAAATAGTAAAAAAAAATAGCCAAATTTTAAAATGAACAAAGGATCTGAATAGTCATTTCAGAGAAGATGCTATACAGAGGGGAAAATAGCCCGTAAGAAGATGATCAACCATCACCAGTCCTTAAGACATTCAAAATAAAAGCACAATGACACATCATTATACATATATGCATTAGAATAGGTAACATTAAAAGGACTGACCATATCCAGTGTTGCTAAGGATGGGGAGAACTGAAACACTCACGCACTACTGATGGGAATGTAAAGTGGTACCATCATGTTGGAAAACAATTTGGCAGCTTCATAACAAGTTCAACATATGCTATCACATGGTCCCAACATCCCACTATTAGGTATTTACCCAAGAAAAATGAAAGTCCACACAAAGATTTATACACATATGTTTACAACACTAAATCTGTCAGAGCCCCAAAATAGAAACCCAAACTTCCATTTATAGTTCAAAGGATAAATAAATTGTGGTATATCCATGTAATGATGGAACATAGCAATAAAGAGGAATTATTGGTACATAGAGTAGGAACAAACATCAAATAACTATGCTGAGTTAAAGAAGCCAGACTAAAAAATGCCACAAAAAACCACATACTATATGATTGAATTTACATAAAATTCTGAAAAATGTTAACTAATCTATAGTGAAAGGCAGTGGATTGGTGATCATCAAGGGGAACTGTGGTGGTGAGGGGAAGAATGGCAAAGGGGCACAGAAATGTTTGGGAATGAAGACTATTTCATTATTTTGATTCTGATGGTGGCTTCGTGAGTATATACACGTCAAAATATATCAAACTATACATTTACAATATATGCAAGTTTATTGTATGTCAATTATACTTTTAATAAAGCTGTTTAAATATACTAAGAAGAATAAGAAAACAGAGTAAGGCAATTGAGGGTATTACTATTTTACATAGATAAATACTGAAGGACTCCTTCATATTACAATATGGTGACCTACCAGAGCAAAGAGTGAAGAAAGTGAGGAAGCAAGTTTTACAGATAAGGGGAGGAGCTTCTAGAGGGAGCAGAAAATACGAAGGTAGTGAGACAGAAACATGCTTGCATGCATGCTCGTGTGACTGAAGTGGAGTGAATGCAGACAGTGAGCAGGAGGGGTATGAATAGAGGTGAGGGGGTGGGCTAGGAGATGAGGACACAAATCATGCAGGGCCTTATAGGCTGTTACAAAGTCTGGACTTTAGTCTGAGTGAGAGTCAAGTCACCACAGGGTTTCCAGCAGAGGGGTGGCATTATCTGACTGATGTGTTTTTTTTTTATTGAGATTTTTGCAATATTTATGGGTTTTTTTAATGTTTTTTTTACTTAATTATTGTTCAAGTACAGTTTTCCGTCCCCACTCCCATTCCAGCTCACTCCCCATGCTCCCCACCTCCCTCCCATTTCCACCCCCCTTAGTTGTTTTCCATGCATCCTTTGTACTAGTTTCTGTTGACCAATGTTTTTAAAAGATCACTCTAGGTCCTATGCAGAGCACATCCCACAGAGGGGCAGGATAAAGACAGGAAGACACTACAATAGGCCAGGTAAGTGATAGCTATGACTCTGACTTGAGTGAGAGCAGGAGGTCATAAAAAGGTAAAGGAATTAGGAAGTACAAATTGGTAGTTACAAAATAGTCACAGAGGTATAAAGAACAACACAGGCAACATAGTGAAGAATACCACAAAAATGAGGTATGTGCCAGGTGAGTACTTGAAATACCACAGGATGTGACTGTCTAACCACTCCACTGAACCTCTGAAACTAATATAAAATAATACTGAGTATAAACTGTAATTGAAAAATAAAATTTAAAAAATGAGTAGATACTAGATATATATTTTATCCTCACCAGAAGACACGCTTATTAATTTGAGAGAGAGAGAAAGAGAGAGGGAGAGGAACACCAATATGAGAAAAACATTGGTCCGTTGCCTCTTGTACACACCCTGACCCAAGACCAAACTTGCAACCTAGGTATGTGCCCTGACCGGGAATTGAACCCACGATCTTTCAGTTTACAGTCACTCTAACCAACTGAGCCATACCAGCCAGGTGTGGCTGTATATATTTTGAAGGTAGAGATGAGATTTGCCGCTTGACAAAATGTATGATTTGCAAAAAAAAGAAGGTAGTCAAGGATTACTGAGGCTTTTAGCCTGAAGAACTGGAAGAATACACCTGCTGTTCACTGAGATGAGAGTGTGATGGAGAAATAGCAGCCCCCCAACAAGGCTTTCTCTCTTAGTTTTCTCCCATTTTTAATTCATCCTGCATATTGCTACAGGATTCATTTACCTGAACCATTACAATAATTACATTACTGTTCAGTCAACAATCTGTATTGGTTGTCCATTGTCTTAACCATCTTGAAGAAGTAAACTACTTCCCCTAAAACAGAGAAACCAATAGGTGTCTGAGCTGAGGGCTACAGATGAGGTGAAACACAAAACCAGTGTGGAGAGACTACTGACACGGAGTAGCTAAAGTGGTCCCCACCTCGTAGCCTCTTCTCATTGGGGAAGCAGATGTGGCTGGCAACTACACAAACGTCACTGCTCTTTATCTACAGTACAGTCCCAAGTTCCTAAGAACATTAGGGGTAGAATAATCATGACGACCAAAGAAGTACAGTTAAACCTTGAACAATATGGGGGTTGGGGCACTACCCTCCTGCACAATAAAAAATCCATATGTAACCACAGTTAGCCTTCTGCATAGGCAGATTCCCAACTCTGGAGTTCAAGACAGGTTTCAATTGTGTAGCTCAACTGAACTGCAGTCAACTGGAAAAAATTCCACTTATAACTGGGTCCATGTACTTTAAATCCATGTTGTTCAAGGGTAGCTGTACATCATGTATCTATCATATACCAAACATAATATCATATGTAATGTTTAACAAGGGCCTAATATGGCTTGGAAGTGTTCCTAATCTACCCCAATTTACCTCTCCAGTTTGGCCTCTTCTTCCCTGTGCTTCTGCTTTACGGAACCACACATCTCAACAGAGTCCTTTGTCAATTACACGTTTTTTCGGACTAGAATACCCTTCCCTCGCCACTATGTCTACCTTGCTACTATCTACTCATCCTTGGCTCTCATGCTTACATAGTAAGTCCCTCACACTTAGATAATACTTTCCAACATTTTTTTCTGTATCTGGGCTAGAAGCTTCCTTCTACAAAAATCTTGCCTTTCCTTATCCAAATACTTCTCATACTGCATTATTATGTCATCTGCTTAGTTCTGAACCCCATCTAGACTTAAGGTCAAGAGGCAGAATGCAGATCTATCTTAGTTCCCACGGTATTAAAATGCTGGGTACTTGGCATGTCCATGTTGCTCGAGAAAACATTTACTTAATGATGATGTTAACTTTAGGGTATTTAGAAAATCATTGATTTATAGAGAAAATGGTTAGCTTAGTCCATGACATGAAGTTGAGGAAAATGGCAAGACACCAAAAGAGAGATGCTCTGTACATAGGCGGAAAGATGGAGGG
This sequence comes from Sturnira hondurensis, assembly GCF_014824575.4. Classification (NCBI taxonomy): domain Eukaryota; kingdom Metazoa; phylum Chordata; class Mammalia; order Chiroptera; family Phyllostomidae; genus Sturnira; species Sturnira hondurensis. Next base: position 5,649,302 of record NW_028074503.1, read on the forward strand.
GGGACAAAAGAGAAGCCAACACCAAAAGAAATTTATTTATTTTAAAAGTGTGTATATTATTCTTACATGTTTAAACTTCAGTCACCTTCAAAATACTCTCCATTTGACACAATACACCTGTTGGAGACATTTTCCCCCGCTGCTGAAAGCAGTTTTTGAAATCGTTGATTTTGATGCATTTTAGTACATCTGTCATTTTTGTTTGTTTGTTTCACCTATTCTAGATCAGCAAAACGTTTCCCTTTGAGGACTTTTCTCATCTGGGGAAACAAAAAAGTTGCTACACATGAGAGCCAGTGAATAGGGAGGGTCATGCCACTTTTGGTCAAAATCTGTTGAACACTAAGTGCAGTGTGGGCAGGTGCACTCATAAATCACCCATCGCGAAACGGGCAAACACATTGAAGGAGTTTTCAAAAAAATTCCCTGAACACAGCCTCTCCCAACACCACCAGCTGGTACACTGATACATATGGGTTCCTAAAGCATTCACCTAGCAGGGGAAGCCTGTACTACAAGGGGCCTGCCCTTCAGAAAATAATTCCATTTTTTTTGGAGGCCCTCCTTGTATAGGACAAGGTAAGTACAGAAAAACACCAAGCCAAGGATTGATGGAATGAAAACAGGAACATGTGTTAAATGCCAAAGTGAAGTAAAAAGATCAAGACAATAGCTCACTTACTAAAGGGACAGTGACTCTTTCACTTATCTAGGAACTAATAAAGTTTTCAACACACCAAAAGTTAATAAAATATTTGTTGAATGTGGGAATAAATGACCAGAATCTCACTTTTTATAAAGTTAACCTGTGGATTAGAATGAGCCTAAATGTCACCTGCTTAAGAACCTTGCCCTTAAATACTCAGGAGCCAGATTCAAAGAGCTCACAATGAGCTACCAGAAACTAGAGGAGACATACCAGAAACTAGAGGGGAGCTACAATGAGCTCTCCGCAAACTGTATCAACATGAAAAAGGAAGTTGGTCTGAAGGTTGTGGGTTATTATTAAGCTGATTAACATGAAAAAGGAAATAGAAACTATCAGCAAAGGCCAAGAGGAAGTGAAGAATACAATTTTGGAACTGAAGAACACAGTAGAAGGAATGAAATGCAGGATCAATGAGGCAGAAGATCGGATCAGCAAGTTGGAAGTCACTGTGGAAAGAATCTCCCAGAAAGAGCAAGAAAGAGAAAAGAGGCTCAAAAAGAATGAAGAGGGACTAAGAGAAATGCAAGACAACATGAAACGTAATAATATCCAAATAATAGGAATACCAGAAGGAGAAGAAGAAGAACAAGAGATAGAAAACCTATTTGAAAGAGTAATGATGGAAAATTTTCCTAATTTGATGAGAGAAAAAGTTACACGAATCCAGGAATCACAGAGAGTCCCATTCAAGAGGAACCCAAAGAGGCCCACTTCAAGACACATCATCATTAAAATGGCAAAATTTCAAGACAAAGAGAGAATCCTAAAGGCAGCAAGGGAGAAAAAGGAAGTAACATACAAGGGAGCCCCAATAAGGTTAGCTACTGACTTCTCAATGGAAACACTCCAAGCAAGAAGAGAATGGCAAGAAATATTTCAAGTAATGAGAACCAGAGGCCTACAACCAAGGCTACTTTACCCAGCAAGGCTCTCAATCAAGATAGAAGGCCAAATAAAGAGCTTCCAAGACAAAAGAAGTCTAAAAGAATATGCCTCCACCAAACCAGCTCTACAAGAAATACTAAAAGGGCTGCTTTAAGGAAAGGAAGGAAAAGAGAGAGACAGAGAGGAACTGTGGTACAAAAATGGCAATGAATAAGTCCCTATCAATAATAACCTTGAATGTAAATGGATTAAATGCTCCAATCAAAAGACATAGAATAGCTGAATGGATAAGAAAGCATGACCCACACATATGCTGCCTACAGGAGACCCACCTCAGGACAAAAGACCATCACAGACTAAAAGTGAAAGGCTGGAAACAAATTTTCCAAGCAAATGGACAAGAAAAAAAAGCCGGGGTAGCAATTCTAATATCAGACAAAATAGACTTCAAAAAAAGGGCCATAAAGAGAGACCCAGAAGGTCACTTCATATTGCTCAAGGGAAGAATCCAGCACGAAGACATTAACATCATAAATATATATGCACCCAACATAGGAGCACCCAAATATATAAGAAAAATCCTAGAAGACTTCAAGAAAGATATTGACAGCAACACAATTATAGTAGGGGATTTTAACACCCCACTGTCAAAAATGGACAGATCTTCCAAACAAAATATCAACAAAGATATAGCAGCATTAAATGAAACTCTAGAAGAAATGGACTTGACTGATATATATAGAGCGCTTCATCCCAAAGAAGCTAAATACACATTCTTTTCAAATGCACATGGAACATTTTCAAAGATAGACCACATGATAGGACACAAAATGAGCCTCAACAAATTCAAGAAAATTGAAATCATACCAAGCATTTTCTCTGACCACAAGGGACTGAAATTAGAAACCAACCCCAAAGGAAAAAACCCAAAACACCCAAAATCATGGAGACTGAATGGTATGCTATTAAACAACGAATGGGTCAAGATTGAAATTAGGGAAGAAATCAAAAAGTTTCTGGAAACAAATGAAAATGAACTCACAACAACCCAAAACTTATGGGACACGGCCAAGGCAGTCCTGAGAGGGAAGTTCATAGCAATACAGGCTTACCTAAAGAAAATAGAAACATTTCAAACAAACAACCTAACCCGACGCCTGCAAGAACTCGAAGAACAACAACAAAGACAGCCCAGAGCAAGTACAAGGAAGGAAATAACCAAGATCAGAGCAGAATTAAATGACATAGAGACCAAAAGCACAATTATAAGGATCAATGAATCCAAGAGTTGGTTTTTTGAAAAGATAAACAAAATAGACAAGCCTTTAAGTAGGCTCATTAAGAAAAGAAGAGAGAGGACACAAATAAACACAATCAGAAATGAAAGAGGAGAGATTACAACTGATACCACAGAAATAGAAGGGATTGTAAGGAATTACTATGAAGAACTGTATGCCAAGAAATTTGAAAACCTAGGTGAAATGGACAAATTTCTAGAAAAATATAATCTTCCAAAACTCAATGAAGAAGAAGTAGAAAGCCTGAACAGACCAATAACAGCAAATGAAATTGAAGCAGTAATCAAAAAACTCCCATCACACAAAAGCCCCGGACCAGATGGTTTCACAGGAGAATTCTACAAAGCGTTTAAGGAAGAGCTAACCCCTATTCTTCACAGACTATTCCAAAAAATCCAAAATGATGGGAAACTCCCAAACTCTTTTTATGAAGCGAGCATTATCCTAATTCCAAAACCAGAGAGAGACACAACAAAGAAAGAAAATTACAGGCCAATATCACTGATGAACATAGATGCTAAAATCCTCAACAAAATATTGGCAAATCGCATCCAACAATACATCAAAAAGATCATACACCATGACCAAGTGGGATTCATCCCAGGGATGCAAGGATGGTTCAATATCCGCAAATCAGTAAATGTAATACACCACATAAACAAAAGCAAGGACAAAAACCACATGGTCATATCAATAGACGCGGAAAAAGCTTTTGATAAGGTACAACACCCATTTATGATAAAGGTACTCAGCAAAGTGGGAATAGAGGGAGCATTCCTCAATATAATAAAGGCCATATATGAAAGACCTACAGCCAACATCATACTGAATGGGCAAAAACTGAAAGCTTTTCCACTAAGATCAGGAACAAGACAAGGTTGTCCACTTTCACCACTTCTATTTAATATAGTATTGGAAGTTCTAGCCACAGCGATCAGACAAGAAAAGGAAATAAAAGGCATCCAAATCGGAAAGGAGGAAACAAAACTGTCACTGTTTGCAGATGACATGATAGTGTACATGGAAAATCCTATAGACTCTACCAAAAAACTGCTGGAACTAATAAATGAATTTGGCAAAACAGCGGGATACAAAGTCAATATCCAGAAATCAAAGGCATTTCTGTATACTAACAATGAATCAGCAGAAGCAGAAATCAAGAAAAAAATCCCATTCGATATAGCAAAAAGAAAAATAAAATATCTGGGAATAAATCTAACCAAGGAGGTTAAAGACCTGTATGCAGAAAATTACACAACACTGAAGACAGAAATCAAGGAAGACACAAACAAATGGAGACGTATACCGTGTTCATGGATTGGAAGAATTAACATCATCAAAATGTCCATACTACCCAAAGCAATTTACAGATTCAATGCAATACCTATTAAAGTACCAATGGCATATTTCACAGACATAGAACAAACACTTCAAAAATTTATATGGAACCATAAAAGACCCCGAATAGCAGCTGCAATGTTAAGAAAGAAGAACAAAGTAGGAGGGATCACAATACCTGATATCAAACTGTATTACAAGGCCACTGTAATCAAAACAGCCTGGTACTGGCATAAAAACAGGCACATAGACCAATGGAACAGAATAGAGAGCCCAGAAATAAACCCAAATCTCTACAGTCAATTAATATTCGACAAAGGGGGCAGTATCATAAAATGGGGTAAAGATAGCCTCTTCAACAAATGGTGTTGGGAGAACTGGACAGCTACATGCAAAAAAATGAAACTCGAGCACCAACTTACATCATACACCAAAATAAATTCAAGGTGGATAAAAGACTTAAATATAAGCCATGACACCATTAAAGTCCTAGAGGAGAACATTGGCAGGAAAATCTCAGATATTTCACGCAGCAACATTTTTACTGATATGTCCCCTAGAGCAAGGACTATAAAGGAAAGAATAAACAAATGGGATCTCATCAAAATAAAAAGCTTCTGCGCAGCTAAAGAAAACAGCATTAAAATAAAAAGACAACCAACTGTATGGGAAAACATATTTGCCAATGATACCTCAGACAAAGGTTTAATCTCCAAAATATACAAAGAACTCACACGACTTCACTCTAAGAAGACAACTAACCCAATTAAAAAATGGGGAAAGGACTTGAACAGACACTTCTGCAAGGAGGACATACAGAGGATCCAGAGACACATGAAAAGATGCTCAATATCACTAGCTATCAGAGAGATGCAAATTAAAACTACAATGAGATACCACTTTACACCGGTGAGAATGGCTATCATAAACAAAGCAATAAACAACAAATGTTGGAGAGGGTGTGGGGAAAAGGGGACTCTGGTCCACTGTTGGTGGGATTGCAGACTGGTACAACCATTATGGAAAACAGTATGGAATTTTCTCAGAAAACTAAAATTGGACTTGCCTTTTGACCCAGCAATTCCACTGCTGGGATTGTATCCTAAGAACCCTAAAACACCAATCCCAAAGAACCTATGCACCCCAATGTTCATAGCAGCACAATTTACAATAGCCAAGAGTTGGAAGCAACCTAGGTGCCCGTCAGTAAATGAATGGATCAAAAAACTATGGTACATATACACAATGGAATTCTATGCTGCAGAAAGAAAGAAGGAGCTCCTACCTTTTGCAACAGCATGGATGGAACTGGAAAGCATTATGCTGAGTGAAATAAGCCAGGTGTTGAAGGACAAATACCATATGATCTCACCTTTAACAGGAAGCTAAACAACAAAACAAACAAGCAAGCAAAATATAACCAAAGACACTGAAATAGAGAACAGGCTGACAGTGACCAAAGGGGAGAGGGGAGGGAATTTCAGGGGAAATAGGGAAGGGATTTAAAGGAACATATATAAAGGATACATGGACAACAATTGAGAAGGGTGGAAATGGGAGGGAGGGGGGAACACGGCGGTTGGGATGGGATGGGAGTAATAGACAGAAAACTATACTTGAAAAATAATTAAATAAATTTTAAAAAATAGGAGCCAAGATTTTTTCTGCTTTAAAAATTTAATAAATCCTCTTCTAAACCTTTGACAGTATTAGTCATCTACCCTTAGCCTTTTAGTTTGAGTCTCTTATGTCTCTTTTATCTTCATCACTTAAGTGTCAGTAAAAAGAGGTACACTTGAAACACGGGTTAGTAACAGAATGCTCATGCCTCAATTTCTAACTAACACCTCATATGAGTTGTTACTCAAACCAGATCACCTGGCTCTGAAACCCTAACTTACAACAAAAATAAACCTACTCTAGGTAGCTTAAGTAGCGAATGGACCAGGTTATCCTCACCAGAAAAGTCATTAGCAATCCTGAAATCACTCTAAAGAAGTCACCAATGTAATAAATTATTTCTATTATTATTCAGAGTATGTATCCGAATATCCACAAAAGTATGACTGTGACACAGATTATTAAGTCTGAGAACTTTACTGTTGAAAAGAAGGGACCTAAATAAACACTAGGGTCAAGAGAATACAGTTGTCTTAGAGATGCATATTTGAAAGTAGAAAGAAAGGTAACAGGAACAAAGCTTATTTAAAGACTTGAGATAATGGATATGTTCATGAAAGAGGCAACAGAGACAGTTAATAAGTATGAATTTAGAAGGAAGGAATATTGTTTGGATGTGAAGGAAATGCAGTGAGGTGGGAGAGATAAAGAGAATAAGAATGAGAATGAAAGAATATGAATGAATGCTAAGACAATGTTTTACACATTAGCATAATTATGATCCACTGCTAGAATCCTATGGAAAAAAGTTAAAAGTAAATAGGTTTGTGTTGGTTAACTCGTGTATTGTGAATGGGAGAAGGGGAAAATAAGCCTTAAGTAAAAATATTTAACCTAATCAAGAATGCACAAACAATGCAACAATCAGTTAACCAGTTGGCCAGGTTAACTCACCTGGTCATATCCATAAGGCCTCTGCTGTGGCGGCTGTGGTGGTCCAGGTTGTGTTGGTCTATATCCCCCATACTGCTGACCTTGTCCCTGTGGGTAGTTAGGATACTGAGGACCTGGACCACCCTGTGAAGGACCTGCAAAATAAGTAACATAAACAAGAGCCCAGATAAAAATATAATTCCCTAAAAGTCTAGAAGGGGCTTAAAACTTCTAGAGTTATATTTTTTTATCAAAACTAAAAAGGATAGCCCCAACTGTTGTGGCCCAGTGGATTGAGGGCCAGCCTATGAAGCAGAGGGTTGCTGGTTCAACTCCCAGTCAGGGTGCACACTTGGATTGTAGGCCAGGTCCCCAGTAAGGGGTGCACAAGAGGCAACCACACAGTGATACTTCTCTCCTCCTCTTTCTCCCTTCCTTCCCCTCTCTCTAAAAAGAGACACATAAAATCTAAAAGAAGTTTTTAAAAACATGTTTTTAAAAAGGAAAAGAAAAGAAAAAGGATAGTTTGGTATCTTGATTTCCTCAAATGCTTTTTCAAATAAATTCCAAAGGTTATAATAAGAGTGAAAATAATGTAAGAATACCACTGTACACCAGATACTCTGATTCAGTTTAACTATTGTACTTTGTATTAGCCACTAAAAATTTATGTCAAAATGAGTAAAAGAGATTCAGAAGTTGTAAGGCAGGTTAGCACCATATTAAGAAAATTCATCTATACCTCTATTAGAAAGTTACCCAGTATAAGCAAGAGATTTAATTTTAAAAAAAACAGGTAAGAAGCAGATTCAAAAACAGTAAACCAACTTCTGAATAAACTTTGGGAATCAATAATATTTATAGTTCTATGACTCTAGATTTAAACCTGTAATCACCAACAGAATCAAAAGGATGATTTTACATGTAAATTCTAGATTTATATTTTCAACCACCAAAAACATTGTTTATGTCTACATTAACAAACATCACAATATTTCCAAACAAAAAATAAAGGCAACTTGATAAGCTACAAGCCGAATGAGAAAAGCTTGATTCTAAGATTACAGGCTGTGTACCAATCACCTTTAATAATTAACCTAAAAAAATTATTTCAAATGTCAAAGATGGCAAGAGACTAATTTGGCTTATCAAATAAATATGTCTATTTGATAAACTCTACATTGTCTATTATAAAGCATGCTCTATAGAGCATGAGCTAAAAAGTTTTGATACTTATAAATGTCTGTCCCAGTCATTCAAAATCTGCACACAAAAAAATCCTGATAGCAGAGGAAACTGCCAAGAGAGAACAATAAATTTTTAAGCTTAAATAAATTCCAAGAATCTATTACTTTATTTACTTAATTATATATTCAATTATTAAAACTCTAAATTTTCTATCCGAAGAAAGTTTGGTAGCTGAAGTCAACATATAAGCAAAATGGGAGCTTCTTTAGGATTCTGGATGTCTAATGAAACCACCTTCAGTTACTTACATCAAAAATATTTAACTTCCTTTACTTTTTATTCCTACTTAAAATAATTACTTCTCTTAAATCAGTACATTTACCTGATTTAGGCATATATTTGTTTCCATGCAAATACAATAAAAACAGAACATTCTATTTATTCAAAGTACAAATATTCACTGATCATTAAATGTTGCCATTTGAGAAGAGCAAGAAAGTCTCTCTGTAAAAACAAGAAATCCATGGAATATTCCTAAAGTCATGGCTGAAAAAAGGAAGTAGAACTTAGCATTTTAAGGAAAATGCCTGACCCCCAATACCTGATTAGATTTCAATACCTTTGTTGAAGGCATAAGAGAATGTGTAGCCTGATCTCAGTTCTTAGATTTGCTATTACAGTAGAAGGAGGTGTTATAGTAATAGCAGAGCTTAAATCAATGAATAAAAGTAATATGACATTACTGATACAAGGAAGAGACCAAGTTAGCAAGGGGTGACGTCAGCTTAATAAACAGCTAATTCCCTTTCATTAAAACCATATTTTCCTATTTCTAAAACTGTTATAGTAGCCTGAAACTTAAGGCTGAGACATCAGGTCCCTATACCTCACGCCTTTACCTAACAAAGTTATTTAAAGTCAGATATGCAGCTAGAAGATATTTTAGCGAGTATAGAATCAGGAAATATGGCTAAAATTCCCCCAAACTCTGTAAGATACACAGCTACAATAAATATACCCCTGTGGATGTGTATGCTGCAACCTAAAGACAAAAACATTTTATTTATGCATTCTGAGTAAGTCACATTTGTACTTTAAAAATCAGTATTCTCTTTCATAGTAACAGTTATTAGTTTTAAAAACAAATTTGCTAATTGGATTATGTAGATATGGTTGATAAACAATCAATTCATCAGTTTTCCAAGAACATACAAAACTAGTGGCTGGTCATAAATGTCAAACAGGTTTACAAATTTGTGTATCTCGTACTTTATATGACTACGAGGCATATCTTTGGTCAATGAACCATCTCTAGTTTCTGTTTTATCTTTAATACTTTATCTAAGAACATTTTTTAAAGATTCTATTTATTTATTTTTAGAGAGAGGAAAGGGAAGGAAGGAAAGAAACATCAATGCATGGCTGCCTCACGAGCCCCCTACTGGCGACCTGTCCAGCAACCTAGGCATGTGCCCTGGCTGGGAATCAAAATGGCGACCCTTTGATTCACAGGCTGGCACTCAATCCACTGAGCCATACCAGCCAGGGCTATCTAAGAACATTTTAAATAAACTCTAGTAAGAGACCGAGGTAAAACTGTGAGTTTTCAAAAATAATACATATCTACTTCCAAATTTCAAAACATTAATCACTTTGTTTCGGGGAGATAAAAATAAAATGCAGTACCGTAGGCCTGCTGCTGTCCTGGGTAGCCCTGCTGCCCTGGGTACTGCTGTTGCTGCGGTGGGTATCCCTGTTGGGGAGGGGGCGCTTGATAAGCATCTTGCTGTTGACCATACTGTGAATTTCCTACAGGATAATCGGAGTAAAAAAAAACAAACAAAACTGAGAAGTTTGCTTAACTCACTTCTTCCTCTAAGATGCATAGCCAACAACACAAGAACAAAATAAAAATGCCATATTGATTTTTAAAAGTTAACAAAACAAAGAAAAAACTCAAACCAAACAGAAGGATTTCGGCCAAACAAACTGCAGTTAAAGCCAATTTTGCAAGGTTGAACTGCAGCATTTTCAGCGTCTCTGCCATACGAGCATTACATTTACTGGAACATCACAGTCATAAGATCATGACTATGCTAAATAAAATAAAAAAGACAAAATTAAAGACAGCTACAATAGCACACACTAGCTACACAAGATCAGCAAGCTGCTTCCTAAAGGCACTATACTTATATGTGAAATCATACTTATGTAAACACAAAAAATTGGATCGATGGAATTATGTTCAAATAGAAAATTTCCACTGAGGAAAAATTATTTTTAAGTGTTTTAGTCTTTTTATTGTTGTTAGAAATGGCAAGTCATGGTTACACATTTTAAATATTTGTAAGGAAATTATTTTGATTGTTCTGGGCTCCCTGTAACTTTCAAGACAGCCAGCAACTATCATTCTACAAGAGCTCTGCACGGGTAGAAGTTGTCTTATGCAAGAATTTTCGTTCCTGTAGAAGGGGATATATATGTGTATGTGTGTGAAGGTATATAGATACCTCCTTCGTAGTAATGTTGTGAGGAATCCTCATAAGGCCTATCGTAGCCTTGTTCAGGATACGACGGTTGCTGATAACCGTAATCATTATGACCTACATCAATTCGACAAGAGACAGGAAGAAACGTTAATGGCCACTGAGTGAAAACCCTAAATATATTTAAACTTTCAGATAAAACTGAAAAAAAAAAGAAATGGAAATACATGAAAAATAATTTCAATTGCATTAGCCAAATATTTACCAATGTGACTGTTTTCATATTAACGTGCAATTTTTTAAAAAACAGTAGTTTTAGAAACATTACACTTAGTCTTAACTCTGATCATGCTCATTGAGGGGGGCAAAAACTTTATCTTCTATTTTTTTAAGAGAATGCAAGCATTTAGGCCTTTCACATGTAAATAACTTGAATTAAATTAGAATGAACAAAGGAAGCAATTATCATATTTTGTCAAACACCTGTTCTGCTGGTCGCCAATTCCACAGCATATGCTAAACAATGCAAAATATAAAAGAGCCCCTGAAAAAAACTGAAATTTTTCACATTCTATTTACTTGAATAAAATACATGTACCTCAAAATATATATTTTTACATGCAAAAATATATTGCTTAGTGCTGCTATTCTAGAAGCCTAAGAAAATACCTCCACAGTAACATGAACATACACCTCCATAAAATTAATATTGTATTAAGTGCTAGAGTACACCTTTACTTTTCAGACACGATAAATTTCACCTGCAAGATGACTGGACTTTAGTGAAAATCAACACTCCAGTCCTTTTAATTGAATTGCACAAAGAAAATGCAAGAAATAACCTTTTAGTCAGCTAAAATCGGAACTACATTTTAGTAGAAGGTCTAACTAAGGAAGGAGGAATACAGTTATAAATAAATGCTCTATACTCAGTGCTCTAGTATTCCAATGCTCCAAAACTATCTCACATATATCTACATAAGGGTTAGCAAACTATGGCCTGCAATCTAAATACAGCCAGTGGCCTATTTTTGTCAATAAAGTTTTAGTGAAACACAATTGTGCCCACTTACATTTTCTATAGCTGTTTTCATACAAGATTTCAGCAGTTGAGATCACGACCATGTGGCAAAGACTAAAATATTTACTCTCTGGCTCTTTATAGAAAAGAAGTCTGCCAATTCCTAATCTACATATTTACTGGCATAAACATCTAACCATAATTAAGAAAATATCCAATGCTACCTAAGAAAATTAATTGTTATAAATGGAACAACTATTTTATGTAAATGTTAGACAAATATATTAATATACACCTATGCAAAGTGATACCATTTAAATTTTTAAATCCCAATGTGGTAAGATGAATTCTTTATAGAATTTTAAAGTTCTGACATTTACAAAAATAACATCTATTTTGAATAGAAAGATACTACTTATAAAAATACAAATTTCACATTTCAGGAAATACTCAGAACCACAATCACAGTATCAAATTCAACTCAATTATTTGAAATGTATTCTAAAAACCAGACCAATCATTAATATTCAGCTAACTTTCTAATAAAATTTAATAACCTATATTTCATCTTTTAAAAATAGAGTCTATAAACTTAAACAATGTCTACACGAGAAAAAAAGAACACAGCACTTAGTAATTTAGGGCAAGAAAACCTAATGTTAAAAAATAATACTAATAAGTCATTTTCTAACAAGAATTATCCACACACATCATCACTATAAGTAACAAACATTTATCATATACAAAATCCTACAGGTGAGTGCTTGTTCTGCCTACATCTGAGCAAAGCCTCTGCAATACAACGAATGTCCTTATACCGATGTACCTTTATGCTCTATACACTGATGAAAAGTGGCAGGCAAAATGATTTTTTAAAAACCCCAAATTTTATCTTCTAGCTTACACTAGCTTCCAAAGACTTAAGATTTCAATCTTAGTTTCCCCTTGTTTCTCTCTTTTAAACAGTTCAACTTAAATAAACCACAGGAGCTTACTATATAAATGAAGACTTTGGCAAATCCTTTCATAAAAAAGACAAATTATTTTGTGAGGTGACTAATCACCTCTAATGTATCAGTTTTATATGTTTGAATTCTTTTTTCTCTACCATTGAATTATATATTTTTTTAAATTTTTTTTTATTTAATTGTTGTTCAAGTACAGTTTTCTGTTTTTTACTCCCATCCCAGCCCACCCCCCAGAAAATTTTCAAACATACAGAAAAACTGAGAAAACAGAACTGTGCAGTGATAGCCTATTTGGATGCTTGGACTGTTACTAAGTGCAACTCATCTTTACTGGCCACTTTTTTACATGCCACCTTCCTACTAAAAAAAAAAATTCCACTAAACTAAACAACTAAAATTAAAGTGTTTTTTTCTAAATGCCTCTCCTATTCCACTAACTCAATATACAATTATATTATGAATATAATTTAGCCTCCAAAATTGTTCACAAATGCAAATGCTAATGTATACAAACCATAGTTCTTTAAGAAGTATGCAACATTAACTAAAATAATAAAACATACAAAAAACTTGAGAAATTCTGTGTATTTATACAATATATAAAAGTAAACCAATAGGTGAACTTTATGGTATGTGAATCATCTCAATAAAGCTGTTATTTAAAAAAGTAAATCGGTAACATTGGCTTTGGTTGAAATGAACAATTCCAAGCGCAAAAGCATCCTCTTTTACAGAAGAAAAGATTCCAACGACAGAACAGGATCCCTGATGGTATTAATATGGAATATCTAAATAAAATATACTTTGAAATACATTATATACTAATGCTATCACTGATGCTTTAGATTATTGAAGCATTCCCAATTTAGAAGAAACATACTGGTAGTTTCTTCATCCACAATAACATGGTTTGAATAGCTATCTACATGAATAATGGGCAGGGACAGAAAATAGGAAAGTTAACATTAGGAGAGATTACCATCAGGGTAATATTGCTGGTTCATGCCTTCTGGAGGACCTTGTCCACCATGACTGTATTGGTCCCCATAATAGTCTTCCTGGCCTGAGTACTGCTGGGGTGGGCCTGAAAAACCACAACCAGTCAAGATGTAAACAATGTGTTCACTAGGTTATCAAAGGTTTTCTTTCTATCTGAGGTTATGAGAGATTATTTCTCAGCTGTTAGATTCTTCTCTCATGCTTTGGCATTTCATACACTTTTAACTATTCTTATACAAACATACATAAATACACAGCCAACACCAAAAACCACATTTCACAAAAATTAATGTTAAGACTATACATGCAATATCAAACAATACCAACTCAAAAAAAACACAAAACACTAACTTCTTAAAAAGAGGGTGAAACTAGTAAAATAAATTTTTTTAATTTTGATATTAGAGCAGTTTAAATAAATTCAGGTTTGTTTCTGACCATCTATTTAGTGCCTTATCAAAAATAATATAGTACTTTCTGCTATAAATTAGTTTTTGCTATAATAATTTATGGTGTAACCTTTTCTCAGAAAAAGAAAAAAAGAAAGCTGAATACCAAGAAATTCCTACCCAATTCATGACCCTTTGTACCTACTATATCCCCTACCATTCAGAAAAAAACATATGTACATATAAAATGGAAAGCCTCCCCACTACTGTTATTTATATATTAAGCAGGAAATTTTCCCAAAGGAACTTTACCCTGTTGAGGTGGTCTATAAGGAGGAATCTGTCTCTGACCCATCATGTGATTGCCTTGGTTAACTTGGCCCATCATGCCCATTGGTGGCTGCTGGCCTTGGTAATGCTGCCCACCTCCCTGTGGCATATTGTACTGCTGAGAAGGAGGCTGCTGATGCATCATTGGACCTGAAAAGAGACAAAACATTATGCACATGATTTTTTAAAACAAATAATGTTAACATCTTAAGAGAAATACAAAATCTTCAATGATCATATAACCCCCCAATACATAACTTATTATAATAAAAATTGACTTTAATAAAAGCAAATCTTTGAATTAAAGTCCGTATGTCTAAAATAATATGCAAACAAGGGAAAACAACCAATCCATGGTAGCTGATCTGAATGAAATTCACTGGAGGGGTAGTCTAGTAATTTTAAAAAAATAAAGTAGATACAATATATAAACATTCTGAATGTATTTTTTACTCTGTACTATATAATAACTATGAATGTAACCCACGTAGAAAAGACAGAACCCTTATGCTATGCTAGAAAATACACCAAAATAAAGTAAATACCAGCCCTGGCTGGTGTAGCTCAGTGGATTGAGCGTGGGCCTGAGAACCAGAGGATCGCGGTTCGATTCCCAGTCAGGGCACATGCCTGGGCTGTAGGCCAGTTCCCAGCAGGGGATGCAGTTCCTGGCAGGGGGCGCACAAGAGGCATCCATACATTGATATTTCTCTCCCTCTCCCCTTCCCCTCTAAAGATAAATAAATAAAATCTTAAAAAAAAATTTCATAAAAAAATTAAGTAAACTCCACAAAGTCACACAGCAAACCAGCAGTCAAGCCAAGTGTTCCATCTGAACACCAATTAAAGAAAGACCTCTTGTCGTAACAAAATTAACTATAAAACTAAAGCATTTAATATGCATTAAAATCAAAATTAAAAATAAAGAAGGGAGCAAAAACATAATAGCTGAGGGAAAATCCAAAAGGATACAATGACAACAAAATTCTAAGCTTTGCTCTAAAAGAGAGAAGTATTTCTAGCTTAAGCCCTAGATAGGAAAGACCACCTGTGCTCTACCTCTGGGACTATCAGCAGTTCCTGTGACAAAGAGCTCAAACACCACCCTTCTTTTATTCTCCTTCACTTCCCTCCCTCTGAGGACCCTTGACATTATTCAGGATCAAGTCTAAAATGAAACAAAATGAAGGAGGATAGCAGTACTAAAACATGTTTTCCATTTTTTTATTGAATTTACTGAGGTGACACTGTAATACAATTACATGGGTTTCATGTGTGCAATTCTATAACATACCACATGCATACTGCATTGTGTGTTTGCCACCCCAAGTGAAGTCTCCTTCCATCTACCTTTCCCTCTGATAATCACCCTACTGTAGTCTCTCGACAAGTTTGGGGGTTATTTTGCCTAACCCCTTCACCTGTTTCAACCAGCACCTGAAACCCCTTCCTTCTGACAGCTGTCGGTCTGTTCTCTAAAAGTCTGTTCTATTTTGTACGTTAGTTTATTTTGTTCTTTAGATTCCACCCCTCAGTGAAATCGTTGTATGGTACCTTCTCTGACTGGCTTATTTCACTTAGCATAATGCTCTCCAGTTCCGCCAATGCTGCTGCAAAAGGTAAGAAAAACCTTTTTCACAGCAGGTAGCATTCTGTTGTGTAAATGGACCACAGCCTTCTTAGCCTCTCATCTACTGATGGGTACTAAGCTGCTTTCAAATCCTGGCTGTTGTAAATAACGTTGTAATGAAGATAGGGATGCACATATTTTTTTGAATTAGTGTTTCGGGTTTCTTCAGATAAACTCCCCAAAGTGGAATCGTTGGGTCATAAGGCAGTTCCATTTTTATTTGATGTAGCTCCATGTATACTGCTTTCCACAGTGGCTGCACCAGTCTGCATTCCCACCAACAGTGCATGAGTGTCCCCCTTTCTCCACATCCTCACCTTGTTATTGATCTACTGATGATGGCCATTCTGACAGGTGTGAGATTTATCTCACTATGGTTTTAATGTGCATTTCTCTAATGATTAGTGACGTTAAGCATCTTTTCATTTCTGTTAGCCATCAGTATGTCCTATTTGAAGAAACGTCTATTCGGGTCCTATGCCCATTTTTTAATTGAGCTGTTTGTCTTTTCTGGTGTTGAGTTGCACAAGTTCTTTATAAATTTTGGGTATTGTAAATAAAGTTTTTTACATTTCTCCTTCAAGCCCTAACTATTAAAAAACTATGACTTCAATACTAATAAAAGTAAGGGTTAAGTCTCACAACGTTACCCCAAATAAGTTCTAAAAATCTGTACTACAGAGTGAGGTAAGAGTATAAAGACTATAATAACCATTTTCTACAAACAATAACATCACACACTACTTTATGCTTAAAGGTTTACTTCATCTTGCACAAAAATCATTTGGATGCTAAGGTACACTACAAAGCATTGATACTACATACACAAAGATACTACTACTATCTTTATCTACAATGTTCTTGAAAATGTGTTTTAAAAGGATACATAACAAATGTTCATCACCAACATTATTTCCTTCCATTTTGAGTTCTATACTGTAACAGATATTCTATTGAAACATCCTGTATCTTTTTTTTTTTAATATTTTATTTATTTATCTTTGGAGAGGAAGGGAAGGAGAGAAGGAGAGAAATATCAATGTATGGTTGCATCTTGTGAGTCCCCTGTTGGGAACTGGCCTGCAACCCAGGCATGTACCCTGACTGGGAATTGAACCGCGATCGTGTGGTTCGCAGGCCCGTACTCAATCCACTGAGCTACACCAGCCAGGGCGAAACATCCTGTATCTTNAAATCTTGGCTGTTGTAAATAACGTTGTAATGAAGATAGGGATGCACATATTTTTTTGAATTAGTGTTTCGGGTTTCTTCAGATAAATTCCCCAAAGTGGAATCGTTGGGTCATAAGGCAGTTCCATTTTTATTTGATGTAGCTACATGTATACTGCTTTCCACAGTGGCTGCACCAGTCTGCATTCCCACCAACAGTGCATGAGTGTCCCCCTTTCTCCACATCCTCACCTTGTTATTGATCTATTGATGATGGCCATTCTGACAGGTGTGAGATTTATCTCACTATGGTTTTAATGTGCATTTCTCTAATGATTAGTGACGTTAAGCATCTTTTCATTTCTGTTAGCCATCAGTATGTCCTATTTGAAGAAACGTCTATTCGGGTCCTATGCCCATTTTTTAATTGAGCTGTTCGTCTTTTCTGGTGTTGAGTTGCACAAGTTCTTTATAAATTTGGGGTATTGTAAATAAAGTTTTTTACGTTTCTCCTTCAAGCCCTAACTATTAAAAAACTATGACTTCAATTCTGATTGTTTAGGAAGCATATTATTTTCCTAGGATAAGAAAACATGCTATACTGGCAAATGTGTGAATATTATTATTCCCTGAAATACTAATAAAAGTAAGGGTTAAGTCTCACAAGGTTACCCCAAATAAGTTCTAAAAATCTGTACTACAGAGTGAGGTAAGAGTATAAAGACTATAATAACCATTTTCTACAAACAATAACATCACATACTACTTTATGCTTAAAGGTTTACTTCATCTTGCACAAAAATCATTTGGATGCTAAGGTACACTACAAAGCATTGATACTACATACACAAAGATACTACTACTATCTTCATTATCTACAATGTTCTTGAAAATGTGTTTTAAAAGGATACATAACAAATGTTCATCACCAACATTATTTCCTTCCATTTTGAGTTCTATACTGTAACAGATATTCTATTGAAACATCCTGTATCTTAAACATCCTCCATCCCGCATGTAAAATAATCCCAAATCACCATATTTTATATAACTAGAATTCCTTGCTCCAATGACACAGTTAATAGTTATATTTCAAGTGATTGGTCAAATTTTTAAAACTCGAATATAGAGATAACATTGTTTTCATTAATATATGAATTCAGAATTATATAATTTTTTTAAAAATCCACAGATATTTACGTTCACATCTTCAGATGCAAACTTATACATCATAACTCTATAAATAATATAATTAATCTATAAATTATTTTAAGTAAAGCTTTAAAATGATAGCTAGGGGTTAATGAGCCCTTATTATGGGCCAGGCTTACTATGCTAAGAGCTTTATGTTTATTATTTATCTACCACAAAACCTATGAAACAGGCAGAACTATTACCAACTTCACTTTGTAGGTAAGAAAATTTAACACTGCAAACATTAAGAATCTTACCTAAAGTTGCATAACCAATAAACGGTAAGAACTCTAAAGCCATGCTCTTAACCACTACATGTACCTCCTTTCAAATCATACTTCTCCCATGCAATATCTCTCAGGAAAACAGTTCTATATAACATCATCACCATAATACAAAAATGCTAAAATATAAGAAATTTCTTCATCCCACCTGTATCTATGCAATAATGAGAATTAGACTATGAAATTTCATAGATAACACCCTCCCCAAGCCTATTTTCTCACTCATATTTCATTACATACTGGTCACATTTTAATACCAGTTGTTTAGCACTGGCCTATGAACCAAAAGGTCGCTACTTTAATTCTCAGGCAGGGCACATGCCTGGGTTGTGGGCCAGGTTCCCCATTTGAGGGCATGTGAGAGGCAACCAGTCCATGTATCTCTTGCACACTGATGTTTCTCTCTCTTTCTCTTTCCCTTGCCCTCTCCCTAAAAAATAAATATAATCTTAAAAAAAAATTCAATCTCAAAGTAACATATACACCTCTCACTTAAAGTTATTATTAATAAGGATTTTTTTCTTTGGCAAGGAAAAAAAAGCCCTATACTCTAACAAACTATTACCTAGCCCACTACCTATTAAACAGCCATTTAAAATGACAAGATTCTTTACTTTAAAAACATACACCTGTGCTCATCAAGAGTTTTAAATAGTTCATAATAAAAAAATTATAAATACAATAGCAAGGATAAAAGAACAAGAGCTAAGCAACTAAGAAAACCCTAAAAGCTTAATAAAGTCATTGCAACTAGTACAAATTTAAGTTTTTAAGCAAACAATAAAAAGTTAGAACCATGATAGATTTTTTATTTTTATTTTTAATATTTTATTTATTTTTAGAGAGGGACATGTAGGGATAAAAAAAGGGAGAGAAACAATGATGTGTTAGAGAAACATCAATTGATTGCCTCTTACATAACCGCCAACCAGGGACCATGCCCACAACCCAGGCATGTGCCCTGACAAGGAATCAAACCAGCAACCTTTCACTTTGTGAGATGATGCCCAACCAACTGAAACATAACAGTGAGGGTTAGCACCATGAAACATTTTAGCTAGTAAAACGGGCAGCAGTTCATTGATATAAATTTTTTATAACATAAACGTCTTAGAAAAATTCTCATGAACATATTAAAACGTACTAAAACCTAAGAGTATCAACAATTCTTGTTATTTTCATTTGTTTCTTTAATAACAGACTATCCTTATCTGTAGTTCCTTACATTAACCACTTCTTAAAGCTGTTACAACTGTGGGCGCGATTTTGCCCCCAAAGGGACATTTAGCAGATTGCAGAGATTTTGGTAGTCACAACTGGCATGGGGGTGCTACTGCCACCTAGTGGATACAGGACAGAAATACTGCTAAATATCTCAGTGCACAGGACAAGCCCCCAAAAGAAAGAATTATTCAGCTCAAAGTGGCAATAGTGCCAAGTTAAGAAATCCTATATCTGAAGGACATAATTGTACATCAGAGCCATCTCTACAAGTAATCTAGGATTTAAATGATGTATTTAGCTTTCTGGTGACCAGAAGAATGGAAAAGAAATATGTTATGGCTTAACAAATCCAGCAAAATAAAAGATTACACAGATGCTTAAGATTAAGACAATCTCTTTTATATAGTTTCAGCTATGCTATATAATATTAACTCAAAAACAAACTCCAAAAGCTCTAGATCTATGTGGTACAAATGACAATCTGCTGTGAAAGTAAAGACCCTATCTTGCCCAAGTAGAAAGCCATGGAGTTGGGCTACATTAGGACATACAGTTTCGTGTCACTGGGCATGAGAGCTGAAAAGTGATGAACCATCCAACAGAAGACATTATGCAGCCCAGAAAAAATTCTGAGGGAATGGGCTATAAATAAGCATGCCATCGAATATTTGTTAAATGTAATTCGTAAAATTTACCCCCAGAGACTCTGGTTTAGCAAGTACAGGGTGGCGCAGACACATCTTATTTTAACAAGTATTCCTTGAGATTCTGATCCAGGCAGTCCTAGAACTACACATTGGGAGACAGTTCTAAGGGAAAGAAAAACCGGTCAACCTCTTTTACTATAAAGAAGCTATAGATTATGGTTTAAATAAAATATCTAATATTGCAGTAGGACTGCCTCCCACAGAGCACTTAGGGTAGGATGTTAGCTGTAAAATGAATCCAAAAGAGTTATTTTACAAATACGCCAAAACTCACTGAATGATACACTTAATACTTACAGATTTCACTCTAAGTAAATGTTATCTAAAATTTTTTTAATTTAAAATGTTGACTTCTAATAATATGCAGCTAAAGTATTATAGGTAAAGTGTACAGATATCTGCAAATTATTCTGAAATGCATTTGGGGAAATAAAATTCATTGATGGATGAGTAAATTAACAGATGGATGATAAACAAATTTAGTAAAATATTAACTGCAGAATACAGGTGGCAACTATACAGGTACAATTCCTTCAACTTTTCTTAAGTTTGAAACTTCATATAAAATATTCGGAGGAGATTTTAAATTAATCCTAGAATAATAGATAAAGACTTCTTTTTTTTTTTTAAGATTTTATTTATCTTCAGAGGGGAAGGAAAGGAGAGAAGGAGAGAAATAGAGACATATCAATGTATGGTTGCCTCTCGTGAGTCCCCTGCTGGGAACTGGCCTGCAACCCAGGCATGTGCCCTGACTGGGAATCGAACCGTGATCCTCTGGTTCACAGGCCCACACTCAGTCCACTGAGCTACACCAACCAGGGCTATATAAAGACTTCTTAAAACTCAGTGGAAAACAAACAATCCAACTAGAAAGAGGACAAAAGACATGAAGAGACATTTCATTGAAAAGAACACATAATGGCAAATAAGCACATGAAAAGATGTTCATGCCAGTAGCCATTAGGGAAATGCAAATTAAGACCACAAAGAGATATCACTATACATTTTTAGAACAGCTACCATAAAGAACATATTGACAATACCAAATGCTGGCAAGGATTTGTAGAAAGCAGATCTTTCATACATTGCTGGTGAGACTGTAAAACGGTGCAGCCACTTTGATAATCAGTTTGGAAGTTTCTAAAAAAACCTAAATGTACACTTATCATATGACCCAGCTACTGCACTCCTGAGTATTTATCCTAGAGAAATGAATACTTATGTCCAAACAAAAACATGAATGTGTTCGCGATTGTTCATAGCACCTTTATTTGTAAAAGCCTAAAACAGAAATGACCAAAATGTTTCTCAGTGTGTGAATGATTAAACAAACCAGAACAACCATACTATGTAACATTACTCAGCAATAAAAAGGAATGAAGCACTGATACATGCAACAACTTGAACATTAATTAAGCTGAGTAAAAAGCTAATCAGACACAGTCACACAGTGTATGATTCCATTTATATAACAGTCCAACAAGGACAAAGGCATAGAAATGGAAAGAAAAGTAACAGTGGTTGCTGGGGACTACAGATGGTTGAAGGAGGACACACAGGATCTTTACAACTTCTGGTGAACCTATAAGTATTTTAAAATAAAAAGATTCAAAAACAAACGGTAATAAAACTGAATTTATAATCTGTTGGACAGAAACACACCTGGACTTTGTCTCCCAAACCCAAAAGGTTTTGGTATAACTGAGCCCTTTTTGGCTCATTCCTGGAATGACAGGTGAGGATGACAACACCACAGAGAAGGGCGCTAGTCTTCTAACTTGCCAGAACAAGAAAATCTAGCTCATCGCGCTATCAACAAACAGGGTAACGTAGTGATGGGAAAAACAAAACACAGTTCCTGACTTCATAAAATGTAGAGTCCAGAGAAAAATAATCAACATAAATTTACAAATAATTATGTAATTAACAAGTACTCAAACTGCTGCCACAAAGTGTCTAAGTACAGGCAATAAAACCTTAGATAAATGTACTGTACCTTGTCTATGGAGTAATTTATAACTTACAGACCAAAATTACAGATGATTTTTTTATTTTGTGCTCTATGCTTTTTCGCATTTTCCAGGTATTTAAGTACAATTTTTATTACCAAAAAATGTCACCATTGATGAAAAAATTACAACCTTGAAAAACTCATTCAAAATAGTAATATTTATCATATGTATAAATGAACTACAATGTTGCTGTATATCCCTAAAACTGTAACAAACAGAAACCTGCAATACTAGCAATATTGTAGTGATTTATCTACTTAACAGTGAAGAAAGGTGAGTTTACTGGTAACACAGTGTGACTTCTTATTTTGCAACTAGTACTATAAATTAGCAAAATACTCCTCTTTACTTTCTTAAAGAGTCCATATGATAAATTGTAAATGTATGATATCTGTCCCTTGTATTAATTTCAACCAGATTCCTAAATTACAATAACAAGATTTTTAAACTAGTTACTTTTCCCTCCATTTCATTTGCAAAGCTGAGAGAGAGAAAGAAGGAAGGGTAAAAAGATTAAGGGAGGGTGACAAAAAGATTTTGTCACTTCAAAACTACCAAAATAATTCTATCTAGATTTTGACCTGCAATGTTCTGTTTAGAAAACTGCTACCATATCACCAGTTAAAGTTTCCAAATATGCCACTTAAATAATAATAATTGCCATTTAATTGTTCCTTTTTAAAACAAAAGACTAATCTCAGAATTAGTCTTTTTCCACTTTTTTTGTCACTTGACAGAGGTTTAATCTAAGAAGTCCCACAAATATTTTTTCTTCACTAATATACCCTATTATTAAAAATGGTAATTAGCTTTAATAGTGTTCAGTATCTCTTGACAGAGATGTGTTTAAGAATATGGAGATAGCCAAAAGATTCCAACAGTTTGTCATTAACTCAAAGAACAGCTAATAATACCTCCATAAACATTAAAAGAAATTTTTAAGTCAAGTGTTTTCCTTTTATGAAATTTTGCTATTTTTTCAAGCTTTTTTTAAAAGACAGTATTTACAATGTAGTTTCTCTGAATTTCTTCCACTTATTTATCAAAACAGAAAATTTTTCATGTAAAACATGTACATGCCCTGTGTTGGGAACAGCCCTGCCNTTTGTCACTTGACAGAGGTTTAATCTAAGAAGTCCCACAAATATTTTTTCTTCACTAATATACCCTATTATTAAAAATGGTAATTAGCTTTAATACTGTTCAGTATCTCTTGACAGAGATGTGTTTAAGAATATGGAGATAGCCAAAAGATTCCAACAGTTTGTCATTAACTCAAAGAACAGCTAATAATATCTCCATAAACATTAAAAGAAATTTTTAAGTCAAGTGTTTTCCTTTTATGAAGTTTTGCTATTTTTTCAAGCTTTTTTTAAAAGACAGTATTTACAATGTAGTTTCCCTGAATTTCTTCCACTTATTTATCAAAACGGAAAATTTTTCATGTAAAACATGTACATGCCCTGTGTTGGGAACAGCCCTGCCTGGTTTCAGAAGCTGTAACCCCCCATGCCTAAGGCTGAGTGAACAACCTTCAGGCCATAAGCTACTAAGGAGATAAAGCTTATCTCCTAGGCAGGGGTGCTGCTTCTGCTCCTTTTACTTCAACCTGCCTGGCCCCCAAATCATGACTGGTTTACCAATGATGGGTAAGACTCCTCAAGGGAGGGACGACTCAAGACAGGCACAATCATGGGGAGCCCCCAGGGAAGGACTTGGGGGCTGCAGCAAAAAGGGGTTATAGACCCTCACCCCTCTCCTTTGACATAGCCTAAGTCCTCATTCTGTCTTCGAGAAGTCTCCTAATCTCTAGGCTGCCTTACTTCACCTGCTGACTTAAGCCTGAAACAATGACACAGGGCGGTGCAACACTGTGCTAGAAAAGGCGGGTTCCCTGGGGCGACCAGGCCTAAGAAAGAATACATAAAGTCCTGTGAAACCTGCTTTGAAGGGAATGTCCTCAATTAAATGATAAGGGTCCGAGCAGGAAATGAGTTTGTTCCCAAAGTTTTGTAGCCCTTTAGCTAACAGACCCTGACTCAGAATAAGCCCTCATAGTTCTTTGCATGTTATCTATTGTTTGATCCTTACTGTCTAACAATGATTAATGAGCTTTACCTGTATTCCTGTGCAAACTGAACTCAATAAAAACCCATTGAGAAAAAAGCTCTTCACCCTTCTCCTTTGAGAGATCAGCCACCTTTCCTCCCCAGGCAGATCATATGGGGGTGAAGCCCCCCCCCCACAGCCCTGGCCAGGTGGCTGAGTTTGTCAGAGTGTTCTCCTGTGCACCAAAAGGGTGTAGGTCCAGGGTACATACCAGGTACAAAAGATGACATTTTTTAAAAGAATAGTTGGCCCTTTAAATAGTTTAAAATGAAAAATTTCTACAAAATCAGCTCCTTTATCCAAAAACAGTAATTATTTTCTTACATGTATACTGCTACAAGCATATTTTTTTCTTCTTGAAATCAAATTATGCTGCAACATCATCCATTTTTTTGGTGTACACCCCAACTTTTCTTAACTGGTTTCTATAATATGTGCCATCATTCCTGTAGTTACTATCAGAATCACTATCAATTTTTTTTGCCCTCTCTTTTGGTAACCAGCTATGTGGAGACAGCTGAACTCCACTCTGATCTAACAATGACTGTACCTTGCTATTGGTTTGAATCTTTAACTGACCTTAAAAAAGCAAAGAAAATAATAGCACTAAACAACTTCAGAAAAAAACCTGAAGCAAGCACCAATCTTGTGAAGCTACGTTCACTATTTATTATCTTTCTTTGTTTTCAGTGTCTCATCAAAATTACAGAAAATATCAATATTAATATTTAAAATTTAGAATATATTAATTTATCATAATTATCAATAGATTAACACTGACTCCCTTAATCTGGATTCACTGCAGTGATTTGTTTTTCATAAACAAAATCTAGCAATTTTTAGCATAAATACATTAAATCTATCTTATACTCTTAACCACACCACATTTCATAATTGAAAAAGCTTTAGGCTGGCAATATGTCAAATGTTTTAACCGGCAATTAGGAGAACAGAGCCCCACTTACCATTTTCTAGCTGTTATTCACAAGAATATTCAAAAGAGAAACATGGTAACAATTTCATTCCCTGATATTGGTAATAAACTTTTCACACCACTCTAATACAAGAACACAGCAGCAGCACCTCCACTAAACACTGTAACAACCAATTATACTATTACCTTTAAATGCTGAAACTCAGAATCAGAAAACCTCCACATAAACCAAGGGAAATTCACATAAATTAATATATCCTTAATAAGTAAAATGAACCACACATAAGTATTTGTAAGGGGTATACTTGCAAACTATAAAATGGTATTTTCTCAATTTTCTAGTTCTAAAGAAAATATTTGGTTATTCACTAATTAGTTGTGTCAGAAAAAAATCCAAATTAATATAGAACCTCAAATAAACTATCCAAAAGACAAAAAAATAAATAAGCTAAAAAGCTAAATTAAGCAATTTAACTTTTAAGTGTAAAAAAAAGAATATTTTAAGCTGGTTCCTTAGGCTGGTTTCTTAACATTCCTTCTTTTATATATATATAATTGTTACTTGCTTCAAACTTACACATTTATGCATCAGCTAACAACTTGAAAAATTTGTTTTATTTTCAAAGGCTGATACAGCATTCTAGTCAAGAGCAACAAAGTTTATTTACCTTGGTTTGGCTGCATATTCATATTTGGTCTGGGGCCATAGTTTCCCATGGGCTGGCCTTGACTCATGGTCATCTGATTCTGCACTGGCATGCTCTGTGACGATGGCACAGAGTGGTTGTACCCTCCCATGGAGCCATGGCTACTCGAAGGCATGTTCATGGAATTGTTTGTCATATTGAGTTGATTGGGTCCAGGTCCCTGCATAGGCATATGGTTAGGCCCTTTGAAGAGAAATGATCAGAACCAAAATAACAAAAGTTAAACAGACAGTCTGTACAAAAGTACCTTAAAAGATTTTTTTATTTTTTTACATTATAATAATAACACCACCAAACAATAACTTCAGTATTTCATCAATAGCAAACAAAGAAAATGCTTCACATGAATGGTAGTGAATACTATGAGGTAAGTGTTATTATTCCCATTTTACAGATTAAGAAATTAATGCTTCTGAAAAGCCAGGAACACTGTGAAAAATAACAGTAAGGAGGGAGGATTAGTTTGATAAGAGAGCAAAACATAAAGCTGGTGTAATTAGAGGTGTGACGTAGTATTAGCACATAAATAAACTAACAGATCAATGAACCCAGAGCAGAGTCTAAAAACCCACCCAAATGGATAAGTTAGTAAGCAATTATAGTGGTGACACTAAGCATCTGTGGGTAAAAGAATGACAATTAATACATGGGGTTCTGACAACTGAATAGCCATCTGGAAAAAAAATACCCCTTCCACATTACTTCCATGAAGTCTAAGTCCAAATGACTAAAAAATTAAACATTAAAGAAGAAGAGGGGGCAGGGAAGAAGAGAGAAAAAGAAAAACCATAAAAGATAATTAAAAATTTTTTCAAAAATAATAATGGAGTAGAAGGGACTTATTAAGTATGTCAGAAAATCCACAATCATAAAGATTGACAAACTACATGAAAAAAAGTTGAACAACACCCAAACAAAACAAAAACAAAATTAAATACTTAAAAAATAAAGTGGGAAAAAATGATTTACAAGTCACATCACAAACCAAACTAGTTAAAATACAACATAAATAAAACACTGCCAGCAGTAAAAGAAAGGGCAAAGGACATGAATGACCAGTTCACACAAAAAACTACAAGAGGTCATAAACATAATCAGACTGTATTCTTTACCTACAATAGAGAAAGGCAAATTAAAACTATGAGACCCATTTTTCATCTTTCACACTGGCAAAGATTAAAAAGTTTGACCCAAACTATTATAAAGAAGTACCTTCATACATTGTCCAGGGAATGTATACATTAAAATGCATGTAATTTTAACCCAACAATTTCAATTCTAGGAATGTATCTTATAAATATACAAGTTTTGCGTGTGTACACATACAAAATAGTATGTCTTCTTAATACCATGACTAGAAATAAGCTATATTTCTACCAGAACAGAACTGCCCAAGTAAATTACAAGCATCCCAAAAAAGAATGCAATGTAGTCACCAAAAAGAATAAGCCAACTATTTACACACCGAATCGTCTCCAAAATATATTTTATATACTCATAGTCTCTAAGATACACCTTGAAGAGGGAAAAAATGATATATTAGTACTATCTAATGAATGCTACATACTACTTTTTAAAATATATATATATGCATATGTTTTATATACAGAGAATCTTTTTTAACAGTTTTTTAAAAGATTTTATTTATTTTTAGAGAGGGGAGAGGGAGAGAGAGAAACATACATGTGGGGAAGAAACATTGATCTTGCAGGCCCCCAACCCAGGACCTGCCCTGAAACCCGGACATGTGCCCTGACAAGGACTCAAACCAGCAACTCTTCGGTCTGTGAGATGATGCCCAACTCACTGAGCCCCATCAGTCAAGGGTGCAGACAATATCTCTTGAAGGACAACTAGGCACCACTGACTCTGGAACAAAGTGTCTGGAGAGGCAAAGACTATATATATCCCTTTTGGTACCGTTTGATTTTGGTACCACAGGCATGTGATGTCTAGTCTTCTTCTAAAACTCAGTTAACTTTTTTTTGTAAAGGAGCCTGACACTGAAAGGTTATTTGACCAAGAACAGCAACACATAAATAGCTCTGCAACTTAGATTGTAAAATACTAAAAACAAAACTAAAATAGTAAATAAAAAGCCCAGTATAAATGTGTACACAAAAGTTGGATAAATACTATATAGAACTTGTTAAATAAAGAAAATATAAGTAAGTGGACTTCTAACTTCTCCTATGCCTACCTCTCTATAAATTGTTTGGGAAGCTCCACAGTGTTCTGGACCACCTAGGTCATACCTAGTTGAAAATCTCTGGCTTCTAAAAATTATAACCACTCCAGACGGCCTTACACAGAACCAAAGTGTCATGTTAACAATCATTATATGGCTGCTCAACTGGCCCATCAGCCTTAGGCTTGAGTTACATGGAGAGGTTAAGTCAAAATCCTAATTAAAGTTACCACCGTAAAAACAAAACAAAGCAAATCACAAAACTTCTCACTTCTTTCCCTGTATTTGCACTATCTTTCCAGTCTTAAAAACACTGTGTCTTAATAAGCCAAATGTTGATTCAGCAAAAATATTTCTCCTGACTACAACCTGTCAAGTAATTATGTCCTTATTTCTAACTCCCTATCACTGTGTGCCACATGGGCCACTGATTATGGCAACCTCTAGCAAGAAGGAGAAGACAGCCATGGAAACCCCACCGCCCATGTACCTGATCAGTCATACGTGAATCTTCTATAAGGGTCTGTCTTCCTTAGCTCTGTGGTCTCCGTTTACTTTATTGTCTACACCTATCACCCATGGTCACTGATGCTACCAACTAACACAATCAGCGAAGACATTACTCTCTGAAGGATGCTAATTAATAATTATAAAAATAAATTGTTGTTATTTTAATATATTTTCATTATTACTATTTGTATAATACTTTTCTTTTTATTAATGAAAATAATCTTTGTCATTAGAAAGTGAAAATATTATCTTATTAAATGTAGAAAACACCCCAACAACATTTATGGGTATGGGCTGTCTGTTACAAAAACAAAATAGTTTAAAGATACTTTTCAGGTTAAAAATTCAAACCAGCAAAGGTAACTAAGTAAGCCTCCAACAGCCTCAAATATATCCTAGGTGGCTCTAAACTTAAAATGGACAAACAGTAAAGGAAACAGCTCATTATATATGAAAGCCGACCTTATTTTTCAGTATTAAATTTTGCTTTAACATCTATTTCCATATTTATATTATGTTAAACACTAATTTATACCCAGCGTTAACAGTATCAATGAGAAAACACTAACATATATTAGCACTTTAGAGATTGTTTTGTTTCTCTTCCCTATGTGTTTTCCAGGATTACTGCTTCTGAGTCCAATAAATTTTTAATACAAAAACTCAGGGAAATATTATATCTTTTTATAAACAGATTTTCATTCTTAAGCCAGGGCACAATGCCTTCTTTTTTCCAAAAAGCTTCCAAAACCAGCTGTATTGCATAGTTTCAGACAGACTAAATTTAGCTGGTTCTGTTCATCAGAGGAATGCTGTGTGTCAGCTACATCAAAGCCCAAGGGCAGCCTGATAAACACTGAATACAGGTCACGTAGCTCTGTAGCTAACAAACTCTAAGAGAACTTGTACTCGGGGGCATTCAAAGCAGTTTTGTCATCAACAATCTAGTATCCCTTGAGCCCCCATGTCGTTTCAGTTGCTAAGCAACTCTGGTGTTAATGTCTTAGAGGAGAGAAACTTACCAGGCATCTGGCCGTTCATCTGGTTCTGCATGTGTGGTGCAGGAGGACCCCCACCTACCATTCCATCTGAAGGCATGCTGTGGGAGCGTGGAGGTGGGGGAGGGCCGCTCTGATTCATCCCTCCAGGACCCATAGGCATATTCTGTGTGGGTGGCTGAAAGAAGACAGTTTAGTAAAATAACAGAAGCAGTTATACAATATATTAAAGATGCATATGGTGTAACAGTTGCCTATATGATTAAATTAAATAGAAACAAATTTTATTTTAATGTGTTTTAATCATGGACTTATTAATGTCATATTTTATATAACCCCCAAAGTTCATATCATTAGAATGAATATACCAACTGACCACCTTAGAAAAAAACAACACAATAAGAGTGTATTTTTGTTCATAAAATCTCAATGATAAAAATAAAAACTTTAACATTCTGTACAAAAAGAATTTTCATTTATTTATGTATAGAGATTTCTAATGTGTCCATTACAGCTGTAATTTAAATTAGGTTTAAAAATTGTCTCCTTTCATTATTATTATATTTGGGTGTATTTACTACTAATGATGGATTTTGCCTGAAAAAAATACTGTAAAAAATTATTAAAGAACTAGAAGTATCAAAATCTAATATGCTTTATGCTGTTTGAAGGAGAGGAAGGAGTAGTTTTGACAGGGGAATGTTTTAAATCACCAAGACTCAGTTCTGCCCAACATTTTTGTGCCGACTGCTCCTATAGATAGGAAACATTACTGATGGCCTCCAAGGGTACAGAGACAGCTGCCTCCAAAGGATGCTTTTGGCAAATTTCCTAATGAAAGTGTGAAGAAAATCACTGACTAACCTTGAGAGTTCAGAAAAGGGCGAGAGGAAAAACACAGATACAAGGTGGTCTGCCAACACCTGGCTCCCTTCTTGGGGATAATTTGATGGAGAAAGCAAAGGGTTAGTTTCTTTCCAAACCCCAATTTTTATGCCTGCAGAAGGGCAGTACAGCACTATTCTCTGAAAATTTATTTCTGCCTTCTTTCTCTACTTCTTTATGCTCTAAATATAATGTCTACCCCTATAACTTCAGTTATTTTATTTCTCCCACATTTTTAGGCAGTTAGTGACTTTGTGTGTACCATCCAGATACTATGAACAGAGACCACTCTGGCACAGCTGACAAATATACATTGCTCTTTAGCTATCACATGTAGACACTCAAATCGACAACCCTTTAATCATCAGTAACACTGATAAAAACAACCAAGTACTACTCTAACAACACTCATTTAAAATTCATAATCTTTAGCCCTGGCTGGTATAGCTCAGTGGAATGAGCACAGACCTGCAAACCACACAATCGCGGTTCAATTCCCAGTCAGGGCACATGCCTGGGTTGCAGGCCAGTTCCTGGCAGGGGACCCATGAGAGGCAACCATACATTGATATTTCTCTCCTTCTCTCCTTCCCTTCCCCTCTAAAAATAAATAAAATCTTAAAAAAATAAAATTCATAATCTTTAAATTTCTTCCTACTAAATCCAAATATTAATTGTCCTTTATTATTAAATATTTTCTTTAATTCTCATCTTAAATTCTTTTTTCAATTTGTAGTTTTTAACACTTAATGATCTTGTTCAATTTTCAAAAAATATTATCAAACATCAACTCAGTGCTCACCTACCTTAGTTATACATTATCCTTTAAAATAATTTTTTATTCTGGTTTTTCTCATTACCATCTATCCCCTTATACCTCCCTCCCCCCTGCAATCACATGGACACTGTTGTCCATGTCCACGCGTCCTTTTTCCTTTCTGTTCTATCACCCCATTCCCAAAGCCCCTTCCCAGAGCTGTCATCCTACTGCCTATCTATGAGTCTGACTCTATTTTGCTTTCTAGTTCAGTTTGTACATATGAGTGAAATCATATGTACTTGTCTTTCTCTGACTAGCTTATTTCACTTAGCATAAAGTCCTCCAGGTCCATCCAGGCTGTCACAAAGGGTAAAATTTTCTTCTTTTTTTAAAGCCGAGTAATATTCCATTGTGTAAATGTCCACTTTTATAGTTAATTAATATTTAAGAGGAAGACACACACACAATGAACTAAAGAAAGTTTATTCAATAAATGGTGTTGGGAAAATTGAACTGATAGGTGCTGAAAAATAAGACCAGACCATCACAACAGAAGAAATTCAGAATAAATTAAAGACTTAAATGTTAGACCCAAAACCATAGAAATACTAGAAAAAACATAGGCAGTAAAATCTTAAACATTGCTCATAGCAATATTTTTTCTGATATACCTCCTCAACAAAGGGAGACAAAAGAAAAAAATAAAGAACTGGGAATACATCAAAATAAAGTTTTTGCACAGCAAGGAAACCATCAACAAAATAAAAAGACAACCCACTGAATGGGAGAACATATTGCTGATACATCTGATATTAACCCCATCTGATGGGGTTAATATCCAAAATTTATAAATAACTTATGAAACTCAACACACACACACACACACACACACACACACACACATACACACACACAAAACAATCCAATTAAATCATGGGCGAAGGACCTGAATAGAAACTTCTCCAACTAGGACACACAGTTGGCCAACAGACATATGAAAAGATGTTCAAAGTCACTAATAATCAGAGAAATGCAAATTAAAACCACAATGAGGTATCACCTCACAGCAGTCAGAAGGCTACCACAAATAAATCAGTAAGCAAGTGCTGGCAAGGATGCAAAAAAAGAGGAACCCTTTTACATTGTTGGTGCAGCCACTATGGAAAGCAGTATGGATATACCTCAAAAAATTAAAAACAGAACTGCCCTATAACCCAGTGATTCCACTTCTGGAAACTAATCTGAAGAAACCCAAAATACTAACTCGAAAGAACGTAAGTACCCCTATGTTCATTGCTGCATTATTTAAAATTGCCAAGATTTGGAAGCAGCCCAAGTAGGTGAATGGATAAATTATCCTTTAGCATCCCTCAAACATAGCTGACTTCAACCCTGGTTTGAAAATAAAAATCCTTCCTTATATATTCATGTCCAGATTTTCTATTGAAAATTAATATTCTCACCTTCAATAGGTGTAAGTTTTTCACTTTCTGTGATTCAATTCATAAAAATCAGTTTTTGCAGTTACCATCATAATAAGAGTAGCCAGTATGGAACTAACTCTCCCAATAGACATTATCTAGACAAATGTAAAAACTCTTTGAAAACATTGAAGAGCAATGCACAAAGAGCAACAGGAAAGGTTACAACTGTTGAAAGATGCAAAGCATAGATCAGCTCCATAATCACCTTGGCTTTTTCCTTAACTTTCCTGTTTAACAGGAAAACAGAGTCCAAGTAGGAAGGAACGGTTCCACTGGACTATGCAGAGGAGAGTCAGTTTGGGATCACCACCGTGCTGGAAAGGAAACAACCACAAGGAGGGGGAAATTCAAGAAAAAAGCCATTAGGAAGCTAAAAAGTAGAGCAGAAATTTTAGTTTCTGCCCAGTGCTAGGGAGACAGAGATGAGAGTTTAGGTCCCACCAAAATAGAAGGGCTTCACAAGCAGCTCAAGCTCTCTATTCAAACTTCAAAAACAAAAAAAAGCCTCTGCACAGATTAAGGTCAAAACTGAAAAAGATCAACCCTAAAACATTATAATCAACCCTCAAAAGATTCAAGGTGATCCCCTAGTCATTCACCTAGCAAAGTAAAATTTAACTCTTTGGAAGAAAATAATAGCAAGTAGAATACCTACAACTGTTCGTTTATAATGTCCAACATTCTATTAAAAATAACAAGGCATTCTAAAAAATAAGAAAATGGTCAATACCAATTAGGATGGTTATAACAATTTTAAAAACTACAGGAAGTAACAAGTATTGTCAAGAATGTAGAAAAAAGGAAACGCTCATGAATGCTGTTGGGGCTGTAAAAACAGCCACTGTGGAAAACAATTTCACAGTTCCTCAAAAAGTTACAGTTCCCATGTGACTTAGCAATTTCACTCCTTGTATACATCCAAGAGAACTAAAGATTTACACTCAACACAAAACTCGTACACAAATGTTCAGAGCAGCATTCATAATAGCCAAAAAGTAGGGAAAAATTCAAATGTCCATCAACCCACGATAAATAAAATGTGGCATCCGTATATTGTACATCTGTACGAGGGAGTATTACTCAACCACAAAAACTGAATGAAGTACCGACACATGCTACAGCACTAATAAACCCTGAAAACACTACACTAAGTGAAAGAAGTTGGAGTCAAAAGACATTATATAATTCCATTTATATGAAATGTCCAGAATAAGTAAATCCAAAGACAAAAAAACAGGTTGATATTTCACTAAGGGATGAGGAAAAGGGAGATTTGGGATTGACTGTGAACACAATCTGGAGTAATAAAAATGTTTTGGAATTTTGGATAGTGATAAGTTTCACAGAACTGTGAATATATCAAAAACCACTAAACTGCAAACTTGACGAAGTTAAAATGCCGAATTTCATGTTATGTGAATTTCAATGCAGTATTTTAAAAAGAGAGTAAAGGGACAACCAAAAGAAATAGAAAATAGAAAAAGACACATAGGCCATTCACATTTTGGAGTTATCTGTGAGAGTTTAAAATAACTGTGATTGACATGCTCAAGAAAAATTACAAGACAGAGAACTTCAGCAAAGTCATAGACTTCTTAAGAGTCAAATAAACCTGGCTGGTGTAGCTCAGTAGATTGAGCGCAGGCCTGTGATCCAGACAATCACACTTCAATTACCAGGCAGGGCACATTCCTGGGTTGCAGGCCAGTTCCCGGCAGGGGCCAGTTCCCAGTAGGGGATGCACAAGAAGCAATCATACATTGATGTTTCTCTTCCTCTCTCCTTCCCTTCCCCTCTAAAGATAAATGAATAAAGTATTTTTTAAAAAAGAGTCAAATAAAAATTCCAGAACTGAAAAATGTCATCAATGAAATTAAGAACTCAGCAGTTTAGTTAGAAAGAACAACAACAAAAAAGAATTGGTGAACTGAAAAAAATGTGTAGAAAATGACACACCAAGAAAATAAGTAAGAAAAAATACCCCCAAACAAGAGTAAAGACATGTACAGCATGGTGAAAAGGGCTAATACACATCTAACTGGAGTTATAAAAGCAGAGAAAATCAAATATCCACATCTACAAAAAATACTGGAAAGAATTTTCCAACGCTAACAAGGCATAAGTCTCTTAGCAAACTTATGAAGTTCTATAAACCTAAGCATTATATGAAGAAAACGATATCTAGAAACATCAGAATCAAAGTCCTAAAAACCAAAGTCTAAAAGTAGCCAGGAAAAATAATATACATTGTCTTCAGGGCAATAGCAGTAAGACTACAAATTTATTATTATAAACAAGCAAAACACAACACAATAACATGATCTTTTTTAAAAACAATTAAGAAAATCAACCAACATATCTCAATTTTTACACTGAGAAAATATACTCCAAACATGAGTATGAAATAATAGTTTCAGGAAAACAAAAGCTGAGAGAACTTGTTACAAGTAAAGGGAATTCATCTACCTAAAAGAAAATGACCCCAGATGGAAGCACAGAACTAGAGAAATTAATAGAAAGGAGTATGCAGATAAATATAAATTAATACTAATATTTAAAATAACAGTAACAATGACTTATATGATTTAAACATACATGTAAGTATAAATATATAATAGGACTAACATAAAAAGGATAAGTGAAGTTAAACTGTTACAAGTTTTTTGCATTTTTTAGCAAGCGTTAAATTTAATCATTTCTATTACCTCCTCCTCTGTGACCACCCCTGTATAAACCAACATAATCTCTCTCATGTAATTACTACAATGGCCTCCCAACTGGACTCACCTATTCAATTCATCTCTTCTACAGTAAATTCTCCGCGTAGCAATCACAATAAACTGGTTAAAATATATCAACTCAGCCCTGGCTACTATGGCTCAGTCACTTGGAGCATTGTCCCATACACCAAAAGGTTAGAAGTTCAATTTCCAGTCAGAATGCTTAGGGGAGGCAACCGATCAATGCTTCTCTTTCACATCAATGTTTCTCTCTCTCCAACTTCCTCTTTCTCACTCTCTCCAAACAAAAAACAAACATATTTTAAAATTTTAGGGGAAAAAAAACACCTGTGGCCCTTCATGGAGTCTGGTACGTATCTGGCTCTTCTGCTCAAAGTCCTCCAATAGTTTCCAATTTCAGAGTAAAAACCAAAGTCCTTATAAGACTTAAGAAAAAAAGAAGAAAGCTTACAAGACAAGACCTGTCCACATAAAAGGGGGGAATCTGCTCCAGTCACAAAAAACTTCAAGTTCTGTACAAGTAGGCACTGTTGGACTTCGGGACCTTTCCACTACTTGTTTCTTCTGCCTCAAACACTGTTCCTCAATTCTTTACTCATATGTCACCTTGTCAACGAGATTTACCCTGACCACTCAATTTCACATTGTAAATTTCATCCCTACCTCCAACATTCCCAATACACTTCTCCTTGATCTATTTCTCTCCTTTTCCATCTCTTATTATCTTCAAACAAGCTATATATTAAACTATTTATTATGCCTGCCTTCCTTGCTAGAATATAAATCCAAAGAGAGGAGCAGTATTTGTTTTGTTCAATGACATTTCAAAAAGTATCTAGCCAGAAATACAAAGGATTGTAAGAACTTACTATGAAGAACTGTATTCCAAGAAATATTAAAAACCTACGTGAAATGGACAAATTTCTAGAAAAATATAATCTTCCAAAACTCAATGAATAAGAAGCAGAAAGCCAAAAGAGACCAATAAAAGGACATGAAATTGAAGCAGTAATCAAAAAACTCCCGACACACAAAAGCCCTGATGGTTTCACAGGAGAATTCTATAAAGCATGTAAGGAAGAGCTAACTCCTATTCTTCACAGACTATTCCAAAAAATCCAAAATGATGGAAGACTCCCAAACTCTTTTTATGAAGCCAGCATCATCCTAATCCCAAAACCAGATAAAGACACAACAAAGAAAGAAAACTTCAGGCCAATCTCACTGATGAACATAAACGCTAATATCTTAAAAAGAAATATCAGTAACCCACCTCCAGCAACACATTAAAAAGATCATACACCATGACCAAGTGGGATTCATCCCAGGGATGCAAAGATTGTTGAATATTCGCAAATCAGTAAATGTAATACATCACATAAACAAAACCAAAGACAAAAATCACATGATCATATCAATAGATGCGGGAAAAGCTTTTGATAGGGTACAGCACCCATGTATGATAGAAACACTCAGCAAAATGGGAATAGACGGAGCATTCCTCAATATAATAAAGGCTATATATGAAAGACCTACAGCCAACATCATACTCAATGGGCAAAAACTAAAAGCTTTTACACTAAGAGCAGTAACAAGACAAGGTTGCCCACTATCACCACTTCCATTCAATATAGTATTAGACATTCTAGCCTCAGCGATCAGACAAAAGGAAATAGAAGGCATCCAAATCGGAAAGGAGGAAACACAACTGTCACTGTTCACAGATGACATGATAGTGTACATAGAAAATCCTACAGACTCTACTCTAAAACTGCTTGACCTAATAAATGAATTTGGCAAAACAGCAGGATACAAAGTCAACATCCAGAAATCAAAGGCATTTTTGTATACCAACAATGAAACAGCAGAAGCAGAAATCAAGAAAAAATCCCATTCGATATAGCAAAAAGAAAAATAACATACCTAGGAATAAACCTAACCAAGGACGTAGAAGACCTGTACACAGAAAACTACACAACACTGAAGAAAGAAATGAAGGAAGACACAAACAAATGGAAACATATACCATGTGCATGGACTGGAAAAATTAACATTATCAAAATGGCCATACTACCCAAAGCAATTTATAGATTCAATGCAATACCCTTTAAAGTACCAATGGCATATTTCACAGACATAGAACAAACACTTCAAAAATTTATATGGAACCATAAACAACCCTGAATAGCAGCCACAATTTTGAGAAAGAAGAACAAAGTAGGAAGGATCACAATACCTGATATCAAACTGTATTACAAGGCCACTGTAATCAAAACAGCCTGGTACTGGCATAAAAACAGGCACATAGACCAATGGAATAGAACAGAGAGACCAGAAACAAACCCAAGTCTGTATAGTCAATTAATATTCGACATAGGGAACAGCAACACAAAATGGAGTAAAAATAGCCTCTTCAATAAATGGGGTTGGGAGAACTGGACAGCTACATGAAAAAAAATGAAACTCAAGCACCAACTTACACCATACACCAAAGTAAATTCAAGGTGGATAAAAGAATTAAATATAAGCCATGACACCATTAAAGTCCTAAGAGGAGAACATTGGCAGGAAAATTCCAGATATTTCACGGAGCAACATCTTTACTGATATGTGCCCAAGAGCAAGGGACATAAAGGAAAGAATAAACAACTGGGATCTCATCAAAATTAAAAGCTTCTGTACGGCTGAAGAAAACAGTAGTAAAATAAAAAGACAACCAACTGTATGGGAAAACATATTTGCTGATGATACCTCAGACACGGGTTTAATTTCCAAAACATACAAAGAACTTACACGATTCCACTCTAGGACAAGCAACCTAATTAAAAAGTGGGCAAAGGACTTAAACAGACACTTCTCCAAGGAGGACATACAAGGGATCCAGAGACACATGAAAAGATGCTCAATAACGCTAGCTATCAGAGAGATGCAAATTAAAACCACAATGAGATACCACTTTACATGGGTCAGAATGGCCATCACACATAAAGCAACAAACAAGTGTCAGAGAGGTTGTAGAGAAAAGGAGACCCTAGTTCATTGTTGATGGAATTGCAGACTGGTACAACCACTATGGAAAACAGTATGGAATTTTCTAAGAAAATTAAAAATGGATCTGCCTTTTGACCCAGAAATTCCACTGCTAGGAGTATATCCTAAGAACCCTGAAACACCAATGCAAGAGAACTTATGCACTCCAATGTTCACAGCAGCACAATTTATAATAGCCAAGAGTTGGAAGCAACCTAGGTACCCGTCAGTAAATGAATGGATTCAAAAACTATGGTACATTTACACAATGCAATTCT
The DNA here is from genome assembly GCF_014824575.4 of Sturnira hondurensis. Taxonomy (NCBI): domain Eukaryota; kingdom Metazoa; phylum Chordata; class Mammalia; order Chiroptera; family Phyllostomidae; genus Sturnira; species Sturnira hondurensis. The sequence continues at coordinate 5,688,314 of NW_028074503.1, forward strand.
ATGCTGCAGAAAGAAAGAAGGAGCTCCTACCCTTTGCAACAGCATGGATGGAACTGGAAAACATTATGCTGAGTGAAATAAGCCAGGTGGTGAAAGACAAATACCATATGATCTCACCTTTAACAGGAACCTAAACAACAAAACAAATAAGCAAGCAAAATATAACCAAAGACACTGAAATACAGAACAGGCTGACAGTGACCAGAGAGGAGAGGGGAGGGAATTTCAGGGGAAAAGGAGAAGGGTTTACAGGAACAAGTATAAAGGACACATGGACAAAAACTAAGGGGGGTGGAAATGGGAGGGAGGTAGGGCGCACTGGGGGTGGCGGTGGGCTGGGATGGCAGTAAGAGACAGAAAACTGTATTAGAACAACAATTAATTTTTTTTAAAAGGACCTAGCTAGCCCTGGCTGGTATAGCTCAGTGGATTGAGCTTGGGCCTGCGAACCAGAGTATCGCAGTTTGATTCCCAGTCAGGACACATGCCTGGGTTGCAGGCCAGTTCCCAGCAGGGGACTCACAAGAGGCAACCATACATTGATATTTCTCTCCTTCTCTCCTTCCCTTCCCCTCTAAAGATAAATAAATAAAATCTTTTTTTAAAATTACAAAAAAAATAAAAAATAAAAAGGACCTAGCTATTGCCTGTCACATAGTAGATACTATTTAGTAACTAAATTAATGAACCCTCAATTTAAGTCATTTACTATAAAATTAAAAATAATTCTGCCATGGATGGTATGGCTCAGTAGACTGAGTGCCAGCTTGTGAACCAAAGGGTTGCCAGTTCGATAGATTCCCAGTCAGGGCACATGCCTAGGTTGCAGGCCAGGTCCCCAGTAGGGGCACACCAGAGGCAATCACACATTGATGTTTCTCTCCCTCTGTTTCTCTTTCACTTCCCCTCTAAAAACAAATAAATAAAATCTTTTTTAAAATTCTGACAATATAGCCCTGGCTGGTGTAGCTCAGTGGATTGAGCACGGGCCTGCGAACCAGACGATCGCGGTTCGATTCAGGGCACATGCCTGGGTTGCAGGCCAGTTTCCAGGCAGGGGCCAGTTCCCTGCAGGGGATGCACGAGAAGCAACCATACATTGATGTTTCCTTCCTCTCTCCTTCCCTTCCCCTCTAAAGATAAATAAATAAAATAAAATAAAATAAAATAAATTAACTATTTGTAGTGAAAAAAAAATTCTGACAATATTTCTTTAAAATATAAAAATATAACTGCTAAATACAATTTTTAGTTTAATAGTTGTTACTCCATAACTATATAGCGGTTATTGATAAAGTTCCCCACAAGGAGGCACTAAAATGACACATAGATGTAAGAAACTTAAAAATAAGATTATTCAAAATTTAAGATATATACACAATACTACCAAAAGCTAAAAAAGAGATGACTTCTATACACACAAATGAAAGAGCCTTGATTAGCTCCAAAAGCCTTATCGTATCATATTTGCCTTACTTCCTAGTCCTAAGTCAATCTCCCAAAAATGAGTTCTTTCTATACATACCTGAAAGTTGAAGAAGATCTCCTTGACTCCTCATTCACTCCCTCATGAAATTTCAGGATGCTGTCATAAGTAGGTAGCTTTGAATTCATTCAGGCTTTCAACTTTACCAACTTACTCCCTCAATTTAATAATCTCAATAATTGTCATGTCTTTTTGTCACCCCAGCCCCAATAGCTAATAAAGATTTCAATCCTCCTATAAAACCTGACGAGTTAAACTTTCATAACTAATAATTTTCCCACTTGTTTTCACAGCCTGATGATTCTCCAAATTTCCTAAGAAATTAGGAACCAAAATGATTCACCTACTAATGTTACTCTCCCCAGTTTTAGTAATAGGATACCTATTAAATCCAATCTTTCTGTTATGGAACAGAAAACACTTCCCACCGTAACCCTAACATTAAACTACCTCAGCTCTGAAATACTATAACAATGTTGTTAATCACCAAACAGTCACTCCAGACCCATAATCTAAAAGAACAGGAAATAAATGCCTTCCGCCCTGGCCAGGTGATTTGGTTGGAAAGTCTTCCAAACACCAAAGGGTTGCTGGTTGGAATCCCTTGATTTCTGGTCAGGGCACATACCGAGGTTGCAGATTCAATCCCCAGTCAGGGCACGTATGGGAGGCTATCGATTTCATATTGATGCTCTCACTTTCCCTTTGTCTCCTCCCATTGTTCCCTTCCTAAAACCAATAAACATATCCTATAAATGCTCTGGTGAAGATATTTTTTAAAAAAGTAAATGCCTTCTTCCCAGACCAGAATTCTCTGGAACACACTTGCAAAACTAAAAAGCTAATCCACTCTGAAACATGGGGAAGATAAACTTTAAGCCCATTAACAACCAAGATGATACACGGGCTTAATCTTGAATGTATTTTTATATTATATTTATATCTATACCAATCTGGCTAAATTACAAAAGTAATGTGTAATCACAATAAAAACTAAAATAGGAATCATTGCTAAAAGCTTCATACTCATACTTCAGAAAGTTCTTTACAATTTGTGTATATTTTTTGAAAGTAGGATCATACTATTCTGTGATTTCTTTTATTCTACTGTCAGCATTATCAGTATATAATTCAACCTCATTCAAAAATGTAGAATTCAACTGCATAAGCTGTACCAGTTTTCACCCACCTTCAAAACTGACACTTGTTCCTACTTTGTTTTTCTAATATAAACAATATTTAAATTAGCAGCCTTGTAAAATACTTTTCTGTACTTAATTCTATGCAAATTAAGAGTGAATTAAATAATTTTCAACATTTAGGCTCTTTTTATTTCTTACCTACACAGCAAAAATTCTTCTGGTCCTTAAAGAGGTGAGCTAGATACAATATTTTCAATTAATGACAAAGGGGGAACCCTTATGTTCCTTAGTATGTTAAAAAGCTACTTTCACTGATTTAATACAGTTCTGAGAAAAATTCAGATACAGACATACATACATACATACAAACATACACACTAACATTTTTATTCCTCACAGTAAGATGTATCCAATCTCTTCACATATCTGGACTCAAGATAGTCTTCTGAATTTCATATAATACGTACTGTCCAGCAAACAGTTAACATGACTTTTTATAGGACTCTGAAAGGACAAGATAGGCAACAATTCTGGCAAAATGAAACCTATAATATTGTCTATTAATCCAGAGATATGAGGCCCATAAATCAATTGTCTACAAAACACAGGGTTACCTCCCTTGTGAAACTTTCCCTAACACTTAGCTTAAATAATGACTTTTTCTACTAGGTTTAAAGTGTACTTACATATATAGTATTCTAAAATGGCATGTATCATACCATCTGTTGAGATGTCTTTAATTTCCTTTATAGAACTTACAGGTATATTAAAGATTTTATTTTACATTTTTTAAGGAATTAAATCAACATCTTCTTTAGTTTTCCCCTTTTTCTCAACAAAGCCTTCCTCACCTCAAAATCAGACAAATAACTGATGTCTTAGTTTATACTACAGGATGGGGCAGAAGTTCTACAGTTGTTCATATGGAAAATAATACAATAATTAATAAATAAGAATGTAAGAATAAACTCTATGTTTCATACACTCCCAACTATAACCCTACTTTTGCTCACCCCTGTATTTATATTGGCTTTTATTTGTATAAAAAACAGGTAGAAGCCCGGGATGGTGTGGCTCCGTGGATTGAGCACCAGCCAGAGAACCAAAGGGTCGCAGGATGGATTCCCAAGCAGGGCACATGCCTGAGTTCCAGGCTGGTCCTCAGTAAAGGGTGCACAATAGGCAAGCACATACTGATGTTTCTCTCTATCTCTTTCTCCCTCCCCTCCCTCTAAAAATAAATAAATAAAATCTCTTAAAAAATACAATTAAAAAAAATATGGGTAGAAGATGGAGATGGTGGTATGCTTTTGTATTACTTTTTTGCAGTTTTTTATGTTCTACCCATATCAAAGTATTACCTATGCTAAAATTTAGGTTAAAAGTTATAAATGAAAAGTATTTATAAATGAAATAAATTCTGCTTATCTTTAAGATATTCCACAGCTCTAAGCATGTGTTCCTTCACTTCATTTGGATCAGACCTGTAAACAGTAGATTCTAACAATATCAAATTTTAGTCACTAAAACACTTAACAGATGATCTGCCTTAACAGATGTGACTGAACCTGAAGACTAACCTGTTATTATTTTTACTGCAGCTTGCATAATGAAAGGTTAATGAAGTGCTGCCCAAGGGTTGCTCAAAACATCAAGTGTCAGTGGCATCACCAAAAAATGCAATTTAGAAAATGAAAAGTATGTAAAACGTAAAACTTACTATAAATCCATTGTTATTAATAGTATAGACTTTCTGTGTGCAAAACACTAAACAAAAATTATCTTTCATAAGTTTAAAGTATTATCTGGTTAAATTAGGGATTTTTAAAAAATGTATATTCATAATAAATTAAGTGAAAGCCAGGTAAGAAATTCCAATCAGCTTTCAGCCTTCTATTAAAATTAAGTGACATGCTTATACACTCAATCTTAGTGAATGGCATCACTATCAGTCTGAACCCTGCCAGTCTTGCTTCAAACACTCCGGAATCTGATTTCTGCTTCCATTTACACTTTCCAACTGTACACTACTTTCCTCTTCAACACCATCAATACTTACTGAGTGCCTCCTACATGCTGGAAACACTAACTTACATAATCTTCATAACATTATATAATTAGTACTATCTTTCTCATATGGTGAAAGTAGTTCATGGTACACAACATCCGATGAAGATGATATTACAGGATAAGAACCATATTTTCCTGAAGTTTTGCATATCCTCAGAACATCACTGAATATTTCATTTAAAATTAATGAAACTATAAGGTCCTTAATTCCTAGCTGCATGGTAGCATCACCTCAGAAGCTTTTTAAAATGTGTAGTCAAAGTAAAGAATCACTAGACTATGTAACTATCAAGGTTCTTTCCAGCTCTAAAATTTCTAATTCTATATAAATATTTCCAACTGTATGTTTTAAAACGAACTACCACAATAGCAAGACTATTTTCTCAAGGTTCCCCCAAAGAAAAATTAAGTTAACAAATACAAACTTTTGTGATTTAAACTGTTCTCATAATTCTTTCCTAAACCAACAGTGCCTAAAACTTCTTATATGATAAAATTTATAAAACTCAAAACCAAAAGACAAACAATCCAATAAAAAATGGACAAAGGAGCTGAATAGACATTTCTCTATCTAGAACTATAGATGCACAACAGACATATGAAAAGATGTTCAACATCACTATTCATAAGAGAAATGCAAACTAAAACCACCATGTGGTATCACCTCACACCTGCCAGAATGGCTATGTCAATAAATCCACAAACAAGTTTTGGAAAGGATGTAGAGAAAAGAGAACCCCCCACACACACACACTGTTGGTGGGAATTGAGGCTGGTGAAGCTACTGTGCAAAGAGGTATGGCGCTACATCAAAAAATTAAAAATGGGACTTCCGGCCAAGATGGAGGCGTAGGTGGAAACACTGTACCTCCTCACACAACCAAGTTTAAAGACAACAAAGTTTTAGTAACAAAAACGCAACCAAAACACAAAACAATTGAACTGTATGGAAGTCCGACAACAACGAACCACTGAGCCAGACCGGTAAAAGAAGCAGAGTCAGCTGCTGGCGGAGTAGGGTGATGGAGGAAAAAGTGGCAGGACCAACCCAGGGGTACAAGCGGGGACTGGCAGATAACAGGCATGGGGTGCCAACAGGTGGACCCAGTGGGGGCACAAGGCAGCTGGCTCACCATCGTCACACATTCATATGCACATAAACCAGGTAAAGAAGCGAGCAGTGAGACAGACCACTCAGGCTACGGCCACAGTGACGGGAATTGAAGCGTAAAAGCATCAACCTAAAAAACTTTCGGGGGTCGAGGTGCCAGGGGAGGCTCCCAGGTTCACAGAGAGTTTGCTGGAGAGACCCACAGGGTCCTGGAGGGTGCACAGGCCCACACACCTGGGAAGCAGCACCAGAAGTGCCCAATTTGCTTGTGGGAAGCAGCAGAGAAGACTAAAATCCAAGAGAGAGAAAAACAAACGCCTTTGCCGCTCTCTGACCCCACCCCCACATATAGGGTCAAAACCCAGCAACCGGGTCACCCCGCCCTGATGAACACCTAAGGCTCCGCCCTTCATATGTAACAGGCACCAACAGACTAAAACTTTATGGCTCAAGAAGAAGAAAAGCTCAAAGCCCCAGAGCCAATACTTCTAAGCGACAAAGAGATAGCCAACCTATCAGACACACAGTTCAAAATACTGGTGATCAGGATGCTTACAGAACTGGTTGATTTTAGTCACAAATTAGATAAACAAATGAAGGCTAAATTAAGTGAAGTGAAGGAAAATGCACAGGGAACCAATAGAGATGGGAAGAAAACTGAGACTCAAATCAAGGGAGTGAGTGGGCCAGAAGGAAGAAAAAAATGATCAAACAGAAAAGAATGAAGAAACAAGAATTCAAAAAAAATGAGGAGAGACTTAGGAACCTCCAGGACATCTTTAAACATTCCAATGTCCAAATTATAGGGGTACCAGGAGGGGAAGAGGAAGAGCAACAAGTGGAAAACTTACTTGAACAAATAATAAAGGAGAACTTCGCCAATCTGGCAAAGGAAATAGACTTCCAGGAGATCCAGGAAGATCAGAGAGTCCCAAAGAATTTGGACCCAAGAAGGGACACACCAAGGCACATCATAATTACATTAGCCAAGACCAAAATGAAGGAGAGAATCTTGCTGCTCTAGAAGCAGCAAGAGATAAGGGGACAGTCACCTACAAGAGTTCCCATCAGACTGTCAGCTGATTTCTCAAAAGAGACCTTACACACAAGAAGGGGCTGGAAAGAAGTATTCCAAGTCATGAAATCCAAAGACCTACATCTAAGGTTGCTCTATCCAGAAAAGCTTTCATTTAGAATGGAAGGGCAAATAAAGTGCTTCTCAGATAAGATCAAATTCAAGGAGTTCATCACCACCAAGCCCTTATTATATGAAATGTTAAAGGGACTTATCTAAGAAAAAAGATAAAAAATATGAACACTGAAAGGACGGCAAACTCACAATTATTAACTGACAAACACACCTAAAACAAAAACAGAAACAAACTAAGCAAACAACTAGAACAGGAAGAGAACCACAGAAATGGAGATCATAGGAGGGTTAGCAATAGGGGAGAGGGAGGAGGAGAAGGGGGGAGAAGGTATAGACAATAAATAGTATAGATGGTAGGTAGAAAATAGATGGGGGAAGGGCAAGAATAGTATAGGAAATATACAATCTAAGGAATTTGTGACACATGGACATAAACTAAAGGGGGAGAATGGTGGGGGAGGGGTGTGCAGAATGGAACGGAATGAAGGAGGGAAATGGGACAAATGTAATGGCATAATAAATAAAAAAAAATTTTATATGGAATTAACTGCCTTATAACCCAGGAATTCCACTTCTGGGAACACATCCAAAGGAACCCAAAGCACTAATTTGAAAGGACATAAGCGCCCCTATGTTCNTGACACATGGACATAAACTAAAGGGGGGGAATGGTGGGGGAGGGGTGTGCAGAATGGAAGGGAATGAAGGAGGGAAATGGGACAAATGTAATGGCATAATAAATAAAATATAAAAAAATTTTTATATGGAATTAACTGCCTTATAACCCAGGAATTCCACTTCTGGGAACACATCCAAAGGAACCCAAAGCACTAATTTGAAAGGACATAAGCGCCCCTATGTTCATTGCAGCATAATTTACAATAGCCAAGATTTCGAAGCAGCCCAAATGTCCATCAGTAGATGAGTGGATAAAAAAGCTGTGGTATATTTACACAATGGAATACTACTCCACTATAAAAAAAAAAGAAAATCTTGCCTTTTGCAACAGCATGGATGGAACTAGAGAGCATTATACTAAGTGAAATAAGCCAGTCAGAGAAAGACAAATACCATATGATCTCGCTCATATCTGGAAAATAATGAACAAATTAAACCAAGAAGCCAAATAGGAATAGACTTAGAGAACAGACTGATAGCTCTCAGATAGGAGGGGAACTGTAGGACTAGAAGCAAAAAGTAAAGGGATTAAGAAAATACCTCCTAGAAACAGAAAACAGTACAATGATTGTCAGAGGTAAAGAGGGGTGGGAGGAGGCTGCAATAGAGAAAGATCAAAACCAAAAACAGATTCTTTTAAAACACTTGAAAAAAATACATGATAAACACCTGGCATGAGGATCAATATACTTTAAAAACTCAAGGCACAAATAAATTATGTTAAAAAAGAAAAAAATCACTACATATCTTGAGGACATTAAAAATATAAGCTATTTCATGAACTTTATACCAACAATTTGGAAAATTTAAATAAAATGCTGAAAAACACAATTTACAAAAATAGGCAATTCATAAAACATAGAAATATATAAACTATCCACTAACAATTAAAAACATTAAGTAAAAACTTCACAAAGAAAACTCCAGATCCAGATGGCTTCTCTAAAGAATTATACCAATCATTTAAGAAATAGCAGCTCTATTGTACGAATTTTCCAGATTAAGAAAATGTAGAAAAGTTCTCCAGCTCCTTTTATGAAGCTGGCATAACCTCATAATATAGACAAGGGCTTTATAAGATAGGAAAATTAAAGGTCAATTACACTAATAAACAAAGACATAAAAATCTTGATCAAAATTTTAACAAACTGAATACACCAATATTTTATAAATTAATTCTTATTCAAGTACAGTTTTGTTTTACATTCCCTACCCTGCCCCACCCCAGTGCCCCCCACCTTAATTATTCTCCATGTGTCCTTTATACTTATTCATGTGAGTCCCTCCCCTTTTCCCCTATGATTCTCTCCCCTCTCCTCTCTGGACCCTGTCAGTCTGTTCTCTATTTGAGTGTCATTGGTCATATTTTGCTTGCTTGTTTTTGTTGTTTAGCTTCCTTTTAAAGGTGAGATATTATGGTATTTGTCTTTCACTGCCTGGCTTATTTCACTCAACATAATGTTCTCCAGTTTCATCCATGATGTTGCAAAGGGTAGGAGCTCCTTCTTCCTTTCTGCAGCATAGAATTCCATTGTATAAATGTACCATAGCTTTTTGATCCAGTCATTTACTGACAGGCACCTAGGTTGCTTCCAACTCTTGGCTATCGTGAATTGTGCTCCTATGAAAATCAGGGTGCCTAGGTTCTTTTGGGTTGGTGTTTCAGGGTTCTTAGGATATACTGCTAATAGTGGAATTGCTGGGTCAAAAGGCACGTTCATTTTTAGTTTTCTTAGAAAGTTCCATACTGTTTTCCATAGTGGTTCTATCTGTCTGCAATCCCACCAACAGTGAACTAGGGTCCCCACAACCTCTCCAGCACTTCTTGTTTCTTTGTTCATCATAGCCATTCTGACTGGTGTAAAGTGGTATCTCATCGTGTTTTTAATTTGCATCTCTCTGATAGCTAGCGATATCGAGCATCTTTTCATGTGTCTCTGGATCCTCTGTATATCCTCCTTGGGGAAATGTCTGTTCAAGTCCTTTGCCCATTTTTTTAATTGGGTTGCTCATCTTGTTTGAGTGCAGTCAACTGAATTCTTTGTATATTTTGGAGATTAAATCTTTGTCTGAAGTATCATGGGCAAATATGTTTTCCCAAACTGTTGCTTCTCTTTTAATCTTGACTGTTTTCCTTAGCCATGAAAAGCTTTTAATTTAGATGAGATCCCATTTGTTTATTCTTTCCTTTATGTCCCTTGCTCTAGGGGACGTATCAGTAAAAATATTGCTGCATGGAATATCTGAGATTTTCCTGCCAACGTTCTCCTCTAGGGCTTTAATGGTTTCACGGCTAATATTTAAGTCTTTTATCCACCTTGAATTTATTTTGGTGTATGGTGTAAGTTGGAGCTCGAGTTTCATTTTTTTCCACGTAGCTGTCCAGTTCTCCCAACAGCATTTATTGAAGAGGCTATCTTTACTCCATTTTATGTTACTGCCCCCTTTGTCGAATTTTGACTGTGGAGAGTTGGGCTTATTTCTGGGCTCTCTGTTCTATTCCATTGGTCTATGTACCTGTTTCTATGCCAGTACCAGGCTGTTTTGATTACAGTGGCCTTGTAATACAGTTTGATATCAGGTATTGTGATCCCTCCTACTTGGAGGGATCCCTCCTACTCCTTCTTTCTCAAAATTCCGGCTGCTATTTGGGGTCTTTTATGGTTCCATATAAATTTTTGAAGTGCTTGTTCTATGTCTGTGAAATATGCCATTGGAACTTTAATAGGTATTGCATTCAATCTATAAATTGCTTTGGGTAGTATGTCCATTTTGATGATGTTAATTCTTCCAGTCCATGAACATGGTATATGTTTCCATTTATTTGTGTCTCCCTTCATTTCTTTCTTCAGTGTTGTATAGTTTTCTGCATACAAGTCTTTTACCTCCTTGGTTAGGTTTATTCCCAGATATTTTATTTTTCTTTTTGCTATATCGAATGGGATTTTTTTCCTAATTTCTGCTTTTGTTTCATTGTTGGTATACAAATATGCCTTTGATTTCTGGATATTGACTTTGTATCCCGCTGTTTTGCCAAATTCATTCATTAGTTCAAGCAGTTTTTTCGTAGAGGCTATAGGATTTTCCATGTACACTATCATGTCATCTGCAAACAATGACAGTTGTGTTTCCTCCTTTCCGATTTGGATGCCTTCTATTTCCTTTTCTTGTCTGATCGTTGAGGCTAGAACGTCTAATACTATATTGAATAGAAGTGGTGATAGTGGGCAACCTTGTCTTGTTACTGCTCTTAGTGGAAAAGCTTTTAGTTTTTGCCCATTGAGTATGATGTTAGCTGTAGGTCTTTCATATATGGCCTTTATTATATTGAGGAAGGTTCCCTCTATTCCCATTTTTCTGAGTACTTTTATTATAAATGGGTGTTGTACCTTATCAAAAGCTTTTTCCACATCTATTGATATGACCATGTGCCTTTTGTCTTTGGTTTTGTTTATGTGATGTATTACACTTACTGATTTATGAATATTGAACCATACTTGCATCCCCAGGATGAATCCTACTTGGTCTTGGTGTATGATCTTTTTGATATATTGTTGGATGCGATTTGCCAATATTTTATTGAGGATTTTAGTGTCTATGGTCATCAGCGATATTGACCTGAAATTTTCTTTCTTTGTTGTGTCTCTATCTGGCTTTGGAATTAGGATGATGCTGGCTTCATGAAAAAGAGTTGGGGGGTTTTCCTTCCTTTTGGATTTTTTGGAATAGTCTGTGAAGAATAGGTATTAGCTCTTCCTTAAAAGCTTTGTAGAATTCTCCTGTGAAACCGTCTGGTCCACGGCTTTTTTGTGATGGGAGTTTTTTTTATTACTTCTTCAATTTCATCTGCTCTTATTGGCATGTTCAGGATTTCTGTTTCTTTTTCATTGAGTTTTGGAACATTATATTTTTCTAGAAATTTGTCCATTTCACATAGGTTTTCAAATTTCTTGGCATACAGTTCTTCATAGCAATTTCTTACAATCTCTTCTATTTCTGTGGTATTAGTTGTAATCTCTCCTCTTTCATTTCTCATTGTGTTTATTTGGGTCCTCTCTCTTCTTTTAGAAGAGCCTAAAAGGCTACTTCAATGGCTTGTGAGCCTACTTAAAGGTTTGATGAGCCTACTTAAAGGTTTGTCTATTTTGTTTTTCAAAAAACCAACTCCTGGATTCATTGATCTTTAGAATTGTGCTTTTAGTCTCTATGTCATTTAATTCTGCTCTGATCTTCGTTATTTCCTTCCTTGTACTTGCTCTGGGCTGTCTTTGTTGTTGTTCCTCAAGTTCTTAGAGGCGTCGGGTTAGGTTGTTTATTTGAAATGTTTCTCTCTTCTTTAGGTAAGCCTGTATTGCTACGAACTTCCCTCTCAGGACTGCCTTCACTGTGTCCCATAAGTTTTGCGTTGTTGTGAGTTCATTTTTATTAGTTTTGAAAAGTTTTTTGAATTCTTCCCTAATTTCTATCTTGGGCCATTCGTTGTTTAATAGCATACCATTCAATCTCCATGCTTTTGAGTGTTTTGGGTTTTTTCCTGTGGGGTTGTTTTCTAATTTCAGTCCCTTGTGATCAGAGAAAATGCTTGGTATGATTTCTATTTTCCCGAAGTTGTTGAGACTCGTTTTGTGTCCTATCATGTAGTCTATCTTTGAAAATGTTCCATGTGCACTTGAAAAGAACGTGTATTTAGCTTCTTTGGGATGGAGGGCTCTCTACATATATCAATTAGGTCCATTCCTTCTAGAGTGTCGTTTAATGCTGCTATATCTTTGTTGATATTTTGTTTGGGAGATCTGTCCATTTTTCACAGTGAGTGTTAAAATCCCCTACTATAATTGTGTTGCTGTCATTATCTTTCTTGAGTTCTTCTAGGATTTTCTTTATATATTTGGGTGCTCCATTGTTGTGTGCANTTTCTAGAAATTTGTCCATTTCACATAGGTTTTCAAATTTCTTGGCATACAGTTCTTCATAGCAATTTCTTACAATCTCTTCTATTTCTGTGGTATCAGTTGTAATCTCTCCTCTTTCATTTCTCATTGTGTTTATTTGGGTCCTCTCTCTTCTTTTAGAAGAGCCTAAAAGGCTACTTCAATGGCTTGTGAGCCTACTTAAAGGTTTGATGAGCCTACTTAAAGGTTTGTCTATTTTGTTTATCTTTTCAAAAAACCAACTCCTGGATTCATTGATCTTTAGAATTGTGCTTTTAGTCTCTATGTCATTTAATTCTGCTCTGATCTTGGTTATTTCCTTCCTTGTACTTGCTCTGGGCTGTCTTTGTTGTTGTTCCTCAAGTTCTTAGAGGCGTCGGGTTAGGTTGTTTGTTTGAAATGTTTCTCTCTTCTTTAGGTAAGCCTGTATTGCTACGAACTTCCCTCTCAGGACTGCCTTCACTGTGTCCCATAAGTTTTGGGTTGTTGTGAGTTCATTTTTATTAGTTTCAAGAAGTGTTTTGAATTCTTCCCTAATTTCTATCTTGGACCATTCGTTGTTTTAATAGCATACCATTCAATCTCCATGCTTTTGAGTGTTTTGGGTTATTTCCTGTGGGGTTGTTTTCTAATTTCAGTCCCTTGTGATCAGAGAAAATGCTTGGTATGATTTCTATTTTCCCGAAGTTGTTGAGACTCGTTTTGTGTCCTATCATGTAGTCTATCTTTGAAAATGTTCCATGTGCACTTGAAAAGAACGTGTATTTAGCTTCTTTGGGATGGAGGGCTCTCTACATATATCAATTAGGTCCATTTCTTCTAGAGTGTCATTTAATGCTGCTATATCTTTGTTGATATTTTGTTTGGGAGATCTGTCCATTTTTCACAGTGGGTGTTAAAATCCCCTACTATAATTGTGTTGCTGTCAATATCTTTCTTGAGTTCTTCTAGGATTTTCTTTATATATTTGGGTGCTCCATTGTTGTGTGCATATATATTTATAATGTTAATGTCTTCTTGGTGGATTCTTCCCTTGAGTATTATGAAGTGACCTTCTGGGTCTCTTTTTATAGTCCTTTTTTTTGAAGCCTATTTTGTCTGATATGAGGATTGCTACCCCAGCTTTTTTTTTCTTGCCCATTTGCTTGGAAAATTTGTTTCCATCCTTTCACTTTTAGTCTGTGGTGGTCTTTTGACCTGAGGTAGGTCTCTTGTAGGCAGCATATGTGTGGATCATGCTTTCTTAACCATTCAGCTATTCTATGTCTTTTACTTGGTGCATTTAATCCATTTACGTTCAAGGTTATTAGTGAAAGGTACTTATTCATTGACATTTGTGTACCTGTGTTCCTGTCCATCTCTCTTTTTCTTCCTTTCCTTAAAGCAGCCCTTTTAGTAATTGTTGTAGAGCTGGTTTGGTGGAGGCATATTCTTTCAGACTTCTTTTGTCTTGGAAGCTCTTTATTCGGCCTTCTATCTTGATTGAGAGCCTTGCTGGATAAAGTAACCTTGGTTGTAGGCCTCTGTTTCTCATTACTTTGGAGTATTTCCTACCATTCTCTTCTTGCTTGGAATGTTTCCATTGAGAAGTCAGTTTCCAACCTTATTGGGACCACCTTGTATGTTACTTCCTTTTTCTCCCTTGCTGCCTCTAGGATTCTCTCTTTGTGTTGGAGTTTTGCCATTTTAATGATGATGTGTCTTGCAGTAGGCCTGTTTGGGTTCCACCTGCCTGGGACTGGATTCATTCAATCTGCGATTCCTGGATTCATGTGACTTTCTCTCTCCTCAACTTTGGAAAATTTTCCGTTATTAGTCTTTCAAGTAGGTTTTCTATCCCTTGTTCTTCTTCTCCTTCTGGTATTTCTATTATTCAGATATTATTACATTTCATATTGTCTTGCATTTCTCTTAGACTCTCCTCATTTTTTCTGATTCTATTTTCCATTACCTGGTCCATCTGGGAGATTCTTTCCACCCTGTCTTCGAGCTCACTTATGCACTCTTCCACCTCATCGATCCTACTCTTCACACCTTCTACTGTGTTCTTCAGTTCAGAAATTTTATTCTTCATTTCCTCTTGGCCTTTGCTTATGGTTTCTATTTCCTTTTTCATGTTGGTATAGCTTGTGGAGAGTTCATTGTAGCTCCCCTGTAGTTTCTGGTAGCTCGTTGTAAGCTCTTTGAATTTCCTGATAGCCAGTGCTTTGAATTCAATATCTGATAGTTGATTTGCCTCTATTTCATCTAACATTCTTTCTGAGGCTTCCTCCTTTTCTTTCATTTGGGGATTGTTTCTTTGTTTTCCCATTGTTTGTGATGCTCTCCTTGTTGGCCTCAGCTTCTTAAATGGATCTGTTCTGGTACCCTGAGTTTATGGCATGAACTTCTGTGGTAGGATACCTGTGAAATTCAGTGGTGCAGTCTCCTGTAGGCATCTTGGTGTTCTCCGCTTCCACTCCTCCTCTGGTTGGTTTCCAGCTAGTCAAATCTTTTCTTCTGGTCTCACTAGCTGCAGCAGCCTGAGGGGCTGTTAGTGTGGCCTTTCTCATGCCTCGGTGAGCTCAACTGCTCTCGCCAGTGCCCCCCCAAGATCCAGACTGGCATCTCTCCCGCACCCTACTGAGAGCGGATTTTCTCCCAGGCTTTCCGGCCCTGGTCTGACATGAGGGCACGTGCTCCCAGCCAGGCTTTCCTGTTCTCGTAGGCTTGGGTGTGGACCTTTCCCTGTGCTATGGCTGAACACACAGGGCAACTCACAATTCTCCCAAACCAACAGCCACAGCCTGACTCCCTGTGTTTCCCTGTCTGTGCCAGCTGAGTAGGGATGGAGCTAGCAACTGGCTCTCTTCCAGGGGTCTAGCCAGCAGCCCGAGACTCCCCAAGACTGTTCCAGAGCCGGCACAGACTCCGGCGAAGCAAGGAATGCTCGGGCAAGGGAATGTTTGGGCAACTCTCAGTTCCCCAAGCTGGCAACCTGACTCCACGGGTTATCAGAGCTTTCTGGTTTGCTTCTGAATGCTCACTCCTCTCTCTGCCACTACTGGCAGACGGATCTCTTATGGTGTTTTCCAATCTGCGCCGTGCCAGATGGGGGCGGGGGGTGCGGGCGACCAGTTCTCTCCCAGAGTCAGTGTTGCCCACCCTCGGCTCTCAGAGACCGGGGCGGCCGGCCAGGGCCCTGGCGCGGCCTGGCGGAGGGCCTGCCGCCGCCTCTGCGCTGCTCCCTCGTACCTTGTTCATCTGTGGTCATCTCCTCTCCTCAACCTCTGGTCATTCAGTGTCCTGAATACAGCAATATTTTAAAAGACCACGACCAAAAACAAAAAATTCAATACCAAGTGGGTCATGAAAAAGTATGTTAATTATAAAAATGCAAAATTGAACACTAAAATGTAAATTAATTAGTTCACCACATTAACAGATAAAGAAGAAAAACTTATGATCAACTCATTAAATACATGAAAGTATTTAATAAAATTTAACATTCATTCAAGGCATAAACTATTAACACAATAGAAACAAAAGGGAACTTCCTTAATCTGATAAGATGTTATCTACAAAACACTACAGCAAGCTTCATACTTCAGGGTCAAACAGTGAAAGCTTTTCCCTTTGAGATCAGGAACAAGTTAAGGATATCCTCTATCACCATTTCTACTCAGGAATGGACTGTACTGGAGGTCCTGCCTCCAGAGAAGTAAGGCAAGAGAAAGAAATAAAAGGTGTAAGGACTGGCAAGAAACAAAACCAATTATTCACAAATGATGTTCCTCAATATAGAAAACTGAAAGTATCAACAGAAAAATTATTAGGAATAAGAGTTGAACAACTCTGTGAAATTCAAAATCAACTGGATTTCCATGTAAAGTGCAATCAGAGAAAAATAAAACTTAAACCACAAAGACTCCACTTAATTGCTTCAAAAAACATGAAGTGCCTAGTAGTAGCAAATCCAATGAGAGATATGTAAAGTCTCTGTAGGGAAAATCAAAAAACTTCATTGGTAGATCTTAAAGAACTAAATAAATGACAATTACCATATGATATCACCGTTAACAGGAATCTAAACAACAAAACAAACAAGCAAGCAAAATGTAACCAAAGACACTGAAATGCAGAACGTGCTGACAGGGTCCAGAGGGGAGAGGGGAGAGAATCACAGGGGAAAAGGGGAAGGACTCAAATGAACAAGTATAAAGGACACGTGGACAACAACTAAGGTGGGGGGCGGAGATGGGAGGGAGGTGGGGAGCACTGGGGGTGAGGGCAGGGCTGGGAATACAAGGCAGAAAACTGTACTTGAACAAGAATTAAATAAAAATTTTTTAAAAAGAATCAAATTTTTTTAAAAAAGAACTAAATAAATGAAAATACAGACAATGATCATGATTTGAGACTCAATATATTTTTACTTTTTTATTAGTTGATTTTTTTAGAGAGACAGCGACATGGATTTGTTGTTCCACTTATTTATGTATTCACTGAATGACTCTTGCATGTTCCCTGAATGGAGAGCAAGCCCACAACCTTGACCTATTGGGACAATGCTCTCACCAACTGAGTTACCTGGCCAGAGAGAGAGAGAGACTCAGTACTGTAAAAAGATCAATTCTCCCCAAACTGATTTAGAGTTAATATAATCTCAATAAAAATCACAATGGGATTGTGTTGGATATGCTGAAATTTAACTGTATATGGAAGCACAAAGCACCAACAGCCAAGTTAATCTGAAAAAAATAAAGAATAAGAACTTCTGTAGTACACATTAAGATTTATTAGATTTATGATAAGTGTGATAGCATAGTGGAATTTATAAAAACAAACCAATGAAAAAGAACAGAGAGATCAGAAAGAGATATATATGGATACCTGATATTTGATATACATGGCATGACAAAATAGAGAAAAGATACTTTTGTTTTTCTACTAGATATTGATGGAACAGAGAACTATCCAAATGAAAACAAATGAAATCGAACCTATTCTTCATATTATTAACAAAAATAAATTCTACTTAGCTGGTAATCAAGTTCAAGTCAGTAATCACATAAAAATTATTTTGGATTCAAAACTAAATTTACTAATTATATATCCTTAGTAGGACATATCTTAAGAAGCAGCATCATGTTGTTAGTGGTAAACCTGATAGTATTATATTGAAATTATTTTTATATATAATAGTATATAACAAATAAACAATTATAATAATATCATTAAGGTACCAAGTATGTCAGAGTAAGACAAAAGAGATACTAATACATAAGATTAAAGCTAAGTAAAAAAAACAACTTCCCTGAAGGGCAAGTATCACTAATCCAGTATTTTATTTTTTTCTAAAATATGTGTTCACTAGTACTGTCCACCAAAAACACCTAAAAAATGAAAACCCAGTAATAAAGAATACCCCAAATATACAAATTGGGGTCTCTAAATATCAATTCCCATTATAAAAGGGCTGCTTGGAAAAATAGCTTCAGCAGAACAGTCCTAGGACAAATAATATAATCAACATGATATGTCTCTCAAATCCTGAGGGCAAAGGAGCTCCACAGATACTAGAATTGTATCAGAAGGACACGAGACAAATCAAAAGGCTCCCACTGACCAAATATGAGACAACTTGAGTATCAAAGAACAATTGCAACAGATTTAAACGTAGATTTTCCATCCCTCCTGATGTGGTACAAAAGGCGATACACAGCACCACCAAAGAAATAAAAAACTAAACCTAACTCTCATAAAGCCTCTAATTATTAGTTTATAGGAAATAAGAGACGAGATGGATAGAGCATGTTAAAGGACCATAAGGATAAAATCAGCAAATCCAGAATGTTAGAAATTCTACAAAATGTATAAACCAGTTTCTCCAACAAATAAATGGAGAACAGAAAAGGTAAACTGATACAGATTGAAAGAGACTTAAGACATCAATCAATGTAACATGAGGACTTTGTTTGGATTCTGTAGCAAACAATCATTAAAACATTTACATTTTTTCCATATATCTAGTAAAGACTGAAAACAGTCTGGGTATTACAAGACATTAAGAAATTTTGGTTAATTTTGTTGGGTAGGAGAACAGCACTTATCTGATAAACATGCATACTACAGTACTTATATGTAAACTTATATGATATCAGGGATTTGCTTTGAAATACTGCAGATATATTCATAAATTATTTGTACAATTACAGATTAAGCCAAATAGGTAGATCAATGGGTATGTGGGTGAATAGATATGACATCCTCAGGGAAGGGATCAATTCTAGGAGAATTAATTCAAATTAAATATGAAGGTAAAACATTAAACCTTTTAAGATCATATAGGTAAATATCTTCACATTCTCAGCGGGGGTTGGGATTTACTAAACAAATCTCAAAAATCATTAAACAAAAATGTGTTATACCATACAGGAGTCTATAGAGATTGTCTACTTCACAGTATTTTAAAAGTACTTACTGCTGGTAAAAGAGACTGCATATTTTGATTAGAATCTGCTATTGTAGCAAGGTAGACCAAGTTTGTATGCAACATCTGCTGATACCTATTAAAATAAAACAAGTATCAATATTGAAAAATAATTTTGTTCCTATTTGCTTAAATACAAACAGTATTATAATTTCCTGAGATTAACAAAATATTTATGTTACCTCAACATGAACAGCATTTCATTTTTTCCTAGCTCCTCTGCAAAATAATCCCATTTAACGACATTCAAAGATGATGACAAACTCAGAGGTATTACCATGCACTAAATAGTTATAGTTAGTTTTATACGTGTATATCTCATTTAATCCTCAAACCAACACCTTTATTATGTTATTTTCACCACCACACAGGTGAGTTTTAGAAAGGTTAGCAACTTGTACAAGATTACAGTTTAGTGAATGTAGTAACTTGAGATATGCTCTGACTCCACATATAGTACGTATGCTTTTCTAAGAGGTCTACAATGAATTCAATGAAACTTAATATGCTTATTCCCTTCCCTCTGCCATTTTCATGTTGTCAAAAACCTCAAGCCCAAGAACAGTCGACATGTTCTGCTAAAATGCAGAAATAAGGTGGGAACCACACTTTTTATTCCTTCCCACTCTTGTAGCCATGACCAACAATTTATAAAATTTTTAAAACTTTTAAAAATACAGCAGATTCTCATTACTGGAGAGAAATGGTTAAACACATTTATAGTGATCTTGCTTATGAATTAACTTTGCTAAACTTCTCTTTATAATTTAATTTTTTTAATTTATCAATTTGAGAGAGAGAGAGAGAACACTGATTTGTTACCCCAGTTACTAACACCTTCACTGCTTGATTCATGTATGTGTCCTGATCAGAGATGAAACCTGCGACCTCAGCGCACAGAGATGACGCTCCGAACTACTGAGATATCCAGCCAGAGACTCTTTATAATTTCAAAAACTAAGACTAAACCAGATTAAAATTAGTAGTGATACAATTACTAGTGTTTATAATAAACCCTCAAGATACAAACTTTTATCTTATATCAAATTGTTCAGCTGTTTTAGAATTTTGTTTACTGGGAAATATTAAATACAAATGAATGCAAATAAATCAACTTTGTTCAGCTAAATAAACTATTCTAATATAGATCTCAGATGAAGTAATTTTTTAAAACATACTCCATATAAAATGAATCTGAGTAAATTCTTTTTTTTTAAAGATTTTATTTTATTTTTAGAGAGAAGGAAAAGGAGGGAGAAAGACAGAGAGCGACACATCAATGTGTGGCTGCCCCTCACATGCCCCCCAACTGGGGATCTGGCCTGCAACCCAGGCACATACCCCGATCAGGAATCGAACCAGCAGGTTCAAATCAAACCTTTTGGTCCACAGGCAGGCGCTCAATCCACTGAGCCACACCATCTAGGGCAAGGGTAAATTCTTTGCTGCATTACTTTTTCCCATTAGAAATAACTGAATTCACTACTTTTTTCTTAACGGGGGAAAAACTTTGTATCTCACTATTAGTGAGCACCTTAAAGCTTCCTCACTGATAAAGTTATGCTTTTTTGTTTATTTTTCCAGATTTATTCCAGTATAACTGATATACAAAGAACCACACATAATTGTACATTACTGTACAATTATTACCAGTTGTGCTTATAGTACACATCTATTAAGACAATGAATGGATGTTTCCAATTACATATATATAAAATATGCTAGAGATGGAGGAAATAATAGTATACCAACATCATTAAGGATTAGTTTTATAGTGAACACAGTTATTATAACAGGTAATAACTGTACATTATTGTATACAATTTGATGAGTTTGGACATAGGCAAATACCAGTGATACCATCATCACAATCAAAGTATCAATAATAGACATTCAACACTTCCCAAAGTTTCCTTGTTTCCCTTTGTTTTTGTTTTTTGTTGTATAAAAAGTTTATGCTCTTAATGGTCCTCCTCATATTTACACTATATTGTTGCTCAATCAGAATGTGACATGTTGTTATGATGACCCTTATATAAATAAGGACCAAGAATTATTACATTATACTGAATTACTGATAGCGGTTAATTATGCTGTCAAAATTCTTCAAACAGCACTAACAGGCACCACTAGCTGAAACTACTTCATTATTCTATAGAGATTGCAAATAAACTTAAGATACGGGATTCCACAATCTTGCCATTTTTCCAAAACCAGCCAGCTATTTTTAATAAGAACATAAAACCCATTTCAACATCTATTCCTTCAAGTTTTATTTTCTTTTCTGAGTATTAGTATGGTTGCAATATACTCAGATATGAGATCTGCTGACCATTCTACCAAAAATAAAAATCCAACCTAATAAGAGACTATGTTTACTCATGACCCTTCAAGAAAAGAATTTAGTCATGCTAATTAGTACTTAGTTAAGTCAATATTAAAATACTGTTAAATCTTATCTGTCATGTTCTTAAGGTTTCATTTGTAAAATAATGGTTAGAGTGGATCTCAAGCCCCTTACAGTTCTAAACATCTACAATTAGAGCATTTTGTATTGAGTACTTTAATTTCAAGCCATTTCCCCAACCATCTTTATAAGTTTGAAATTTTAAGCTTACAATTTTAAAAATATAAAGAACCCTAAATATCTTCCTCCTACACTGTACAATCATTACTATTTTGCCACGTGTCTTATTCCATCCAAACATACTCACCAACATACCCATGCACGCAAGCACACACACTTTTTCCAAAATGGCTTGAGTCAGTTATAGACATAATACCTCACTACTACTAATTCTTCAGTGTCAATTTCCCCCAAACAAAGGTATATCCTATATAACCACTGTACAACCACTATAAAGAGGAAATTACTACTGATTCAGTATTACCATCTAATCCACAGAACCCATTTAGATTTCTCCAATTGTCCCAAAAGCATCAAATCTTTTCACCTAATGTAAGGCAGTAGGTAAAAATGAGTATTTTTAACTGGTCTTTTCTAACTGCAGTGGGTTGTATTTTGTGCAAATCTGTTATTTTAACAGCATTCAAGTAAGTTTATCTAAGGCTCAAAAATGAATATCAATAAAAATATTATATACTCTACTTTTGTAAGTTTGTTTGTGTCACCTAAAAAGATTTACTAGAAAAATATGGCTTCAGCCAAGACTGCTGAAATGATAATAAAAAGTAGATTCTCCTACAAATATTAAAAAAACATTTTCCTGAGAAACTTTNGTTGCAGGCCTGTTCCCCGCAGGGGTCAGTTCCCAGCAGGGGATGCACGAGAGGCAACCATACATTGATGTTTCTCTTCCTCTCTCCTTCCCTTCCCCTCTAAAAATAAATAAATAAAATATATTAAAAAAAAAAAGAAAGAAAAAAAAGAAAAATATGGCTTCAGCCAAGACTGCTGAAATGATAATAAAAAGTAGATTCTCCTACAAATATTAAAAAAACATTTTCCTGAGAAACTTTTTGTTTTTTCTGTAAATAGTATATTTGTCACTGAAACAGTTTACTTTTTTAATGTGTATCGTTATTTCTAAAATAGTCTACATCAATAAAATAAAATCCAGTATATAAGCTAAGAGCAGATACAAAACATATTCAACATTTTGTTTGATGATTCCAAAATGCCCATCATTATTAACCTGTTAAATGAGAGGTAGTTAGTTCACTTTCCAAAGATTACACTAGAGCAACTATATCAATTACCTTGAATAAGATAAAATAACTACTATTAAATTTATTGATAATTTAAAAATGAATCCAAAATCAATTTCATTAAAAAAGAAACTTTACCTAGAAGCTATGATGATTATGTTAAGACAACAGAAATACAATTTATAGAATAAAAATCACCTTCCTAAGTAGAGATTTAAAACCACATTCCTTTATATTATGAAGAGAAATTTCTTGCTTGATAATTATTGCCAGTACACTCTAAAACAGTTGCACTCACTCTAAAATAGAAAAAAATACATTTATATTTAAGCAAACAAATAGACTGATTTAGAAAACACTCAAACCAAACATCACAAAAGAGCTATCTTTGTTTTCATGTTATCAGAACTTAAAGGAAAGACTGTGCCTATGAGCTCCACAACTGATTCACTGACTCACATGAACATAATATGTGAGTGTATGCATGTGTATATGCAGATAAGGGTATATAGTGCAATATATGAAAACATGTCACCAGAGAAATGTTTGGTGGCAGGCATATGGTGTTCATTACCTCCTTTTTTGGCTGTCTTCTAATTTTCTATAATGATATACTGCCTTCACAAAAACAACTTGTTTTTCAATTAAAAAAAAACCAACAGTTTCACCCTGGCCAGTGTGGCTCAGTTGGTTGGAGCTTGTCTGTGACCAAAAGGTCAGATTCAATTCCTGGTCCAGGCACATGCCTAGTTTGCTGGTTCAGTCCCTTGGTCAGGGTACACAGGAGAGGCACCTGGTTGATGTGTCTTTTTCGCATTGCTGTTTCTGTCCCTCTCTCTCCCTCCCTTCCCCTCACTGTTTAAAAAAAAAGGCATTTCCCCTTGCGTGATGATAAAAAAAATTTTTTAACTATAAATTCCCAGATGGCTATCATTTACTGATGTTCCTCTTTACTTTTACTTCTCCTACTATTAAAAAAACATTGAGATTGAGAGGAGGAATTTTTTTTTCTCTTCATACAAACCAATACTGACAACTTAAGAAAAGAGTAACTAAAGAACTCTAGGAATGAATTGAAATCTATCAGAAAGCATAATTTAAGTTCTACCTAAACCAATTTAAGCCCTTTTTGTACAAATATGTGTAAAAATGAAGTCTATTCCAATAAGCAAAGAGTGGGGGAAATGAGCCTATCTACAAAAAAACAAAGGCTAAGAATATAAAGAATGAAACAGTATAAAATTTTGCTGACACAAGTTGGAAAAGATGGTTCTAGATTGAAGTATTTCTTCTCTGTGCCTTATACTGCTGGGTCCCTTCTGAACCAGTCCTGCCCAACAAACCCCTTGGCTCTATCTAGGGTTTTAAAAGCTATAGGTGAAAATAATTCTAATTAGAACCTCTCAACTTTTATCATCTCACGGCTGACATCAAGGAGTTAGTAATCTCCTTACCACTGATGATTACCCATAGTTAAACTAAAGGAAGTTAAACTAAGATAAGTTAGTTAATTTTCAAATATATTTTATTTGAAAGAATACTTTCAAACATAAACAGACAAGATTTATCAAAGAAACAATATACATAAAATGGTCATATAAAATGCAAAATGTGCTGTGATTAGAAAGTAATATATCCTAGCACTCAGACCTAAGTTTCTAAACATAATTTTCCAAAAAAGAACCAGGGCTTAAAGAAATGAGTGATTCCACAATGGGGCAGAACAAGTACAAGATAAACTTTTTAAATGAAAATAAGAAGTGTCAAAATAAGAGACCCATCACAAACACAATTGAGGGGCTACCAGTGGCCAATATCAGAAATAATTTCAGAAAAGAAAATAACAGATTATAACCTATGGAATACAATTAGAATCTCTAAGTCCACTCAAATATAAATGAATGAATGAAAGAATGAATGGCAGCAAGGGATGGAAAATTTCTTCCTTACAGTAGAATTCCAAATAAATGTGGAAAAATGGTGTATTTAGTCACCATTTGGCAACCACCATGGAAATAACCGTTTCATTTAAGAATCACTGGTGGATGCTAACATTAATATAAAAGAAAGTGTGATAAGAAACAGCATATGTGTGTCTCAAGGTATTTCCCCAACAAGATAAATAAAAATTTATAAAGCAAAAACAGCAACTTTACAGCAGAGAAACTGGCAGGCACCACCTTAACTTAGTGACCAAAGTTTTCACAAACATTGGGACATACACCGAGACAAATCATATGGCTATCTGAGGCTATCTCAGAGTGCACTGGGGACACAGCATTACATACGAGATACTCCTGTCAATAGTGCACAATGTAAATCTAATCAAGAGGAGATACCTCTCAAATCCAAGAGACATTCCACAAAATTACTGCTCTGTACTCTTCAACAACATCAGCAGTATCATTAAAGATAACAGAAACAATAAGGATCAGTTCCAGATCAAAATATATTCAAGACACATGAAAACTAAATGCATTATCTAATCTACTTGAGAGCACACCAGTGAGATTCCTAAAAAGACAAATGTGCCCCAATGTGATAGTGAGAATAAAATATTCTAGAGCTATGTTGTTTAAACAGCAGCCACTAACTAAGCACAATGAAATGTGACTAGTCCAAAAGATCGTTAGTATTAAAGATGCACAAAAGAATGTAATAAAAGAATGAAAGAATGTAAACTATCTCATTAATACATTTTATACTAATTATATACTGAAGTGATATTATATTGGAAATAATGAGTTAAAATACATTATTAAAATTCATTTCTCCTGTTTCTTTTTACTTGTTTAATACGTCTACAAGCAAACATAAAATTACCTATGTGGCTCACTATATACTTCTACTGGGTGGTAGTGTTCTAGAGACTTCATAAAATATTGTTTGTTCTTCTCCATCAAATTTTATTAAGGGATACGGTTTACTTCAGACATAATACTTCAAATTAACCAACTGCATTCTTGGGAATGATGACCAATTCTCTATTTATTAGATACGACCTTTGCTTTCACAACACATACATGGATATAACGATATATCCTACATACATTAAGACAAAGATGTAACTTTTCCACAAATTGGACCATATACAAATTTGAAGTCATTATTTTATAATGCAGTATAAGTAGTATAAGAAAAAACAATGCCCACTCCATCCCAGAGAACAAATTTTTCTTTTGTAAATATCAAGAAGTCACACAAAATTCATGCACTAATATTCACAGTAGCATTACTAATAATAGCCAAGAAATGAAAACAATCTAAATATCTATTACTGATGAATAAATAAAATGTGGCATCTAGACAACTGAAATTTTTCAGCAATAAAAACGTACTAATTCATTCTTCAACATGGATGAATCTAGAAAATATGCTAAGTGAAAGAAGTCAATCAAAAAAGACCACGTATTGTATGAATCCATTTATATGAAATGCCAACGACAGGCAAATCTACAGACAGAAAAATTAGTGGTTGTCAGGGGTGGGGAATTAGGTGTCGAAAACCGGGAGTGACTGCTAATGTGCACAGGGGTTCTTTTGAGGATCATGAAAATGGACTGAAATTAACTGAAGTGATAGCAGTACATCTGTATGAATATTCTAAAAACCCTGAATTATATAATTTAAAATGAGTGAACCGTATGGTAATGTAAACTGTATCTCAGTAAAGCTGCTATTAAAAAGAAAAGTAAAAAGTTAACCAACAGAAAAATGAAAAATTTTTAAAAACTTCATGTCAATCTTACTGAGAACACTCTGAAGTCTTTCCTTTATTCTGATAGTCCATTATACACTGAATGAGATGGTTATTTTCATCCAACATCTGAAATAAAATTAGAAAAAGTTTATTATAAATCTAGTAAATCAAGTAAAATTTTTTCAAAAATCCTTCACATTTCAAGACTATACATTCAGGAATCATTTCTATAGTTCGTTAAAAATTCTTCAGATTTCTACAAATGTTTATCTATACAGAAACTGAAACCACTCAAGTCTCTTAAATCTTATTTTACACCTCCAGAATAATGGTATGTTTAATCAACAATTTTTTTAATTATTCTGATTATTCTCCCTCTGAGTTATTACCTGCAGCCCAGAAGGAAAAATATGGAGTTTCTTTTGCATTCAAACACTTAATTACCTCTGCTATATTTAACAGAAGCTTTAGCCTGTTAAGACTAAAGTTGAGTCCAAGTTGGCTTTGTATCATTCTAACACTTTTTAATAGTAAAGAAAAATTGTCCTCATCCAGAATGAAGAAAATACAAGAAAACTTTAGCCCAGGAGGCTTGAGGGGATAGCTAGCTACTTTCCAAGTTTGATTTTGTGATTCTCCAAATATGGATCAAACACAATATTTTCTATATATGTATAGTATTTATTGTGGATTTTATGAGCTTACCTTGTAATTTAGTTGTCCCAAAAGTTTAAAAACAAAAGCATATCATCTTATCATTCTATCATCTTATAACAACTGAAGGCAATGTTGGCTTTAAGGGTTAAATTCACCCAAGCAAAGTGACACCGAGGAAAGAGTAGAAATGTAGCAAAAAGCCAGTTCATTTTAAAGCCTTGCTATCCTGTACAGAACCACTTAAGATCTCAGGGTCTCAGATTTATCTATTAGATAAAAGGACAGAAGTAACTGTTTCTCATGTACTTCCCTCCCCCCCACCATGAAAGCATGAAGAATACCATAATCACTCCATTTCAGTCATTTAGTTAATGCAAGGCTTTCAATTAAAAATGAAGATGCATTTAACATTAACTACAACTTCTTTTCTGCACATGAATCACCATCTTCCTCTGCTGGAAAAAATTACATTAACATGCCCCTCCAAAAAGTGCAGTTATTCCTTAAATTAGAACCATCGAATGCCAAAAAAAAAATTGTCCTTAAGATATATTCGTCCAATCTAAAGATTTTACAACATATCTTCTCAGTAGATTCTTCAACCTAAGAAACATCATCGTTAGGATTATCAGTCTCATATCTAAAATCAATCCCTCACACTGTAGAATGAGGCAGTTAATTTGAAATCTATTTCCCCTTCTCATCTGAGGATTAAACTAATTGATCAGCAAACATCTCCTGAATCAATCACCTATGAGATGTATCTTAAGATGTAAGAACAATTCTGTAGAAGAAAAAAGAAAATCTAAGGACCTTCCAACAGTCCAAAAATAAAGTTAACCGCCCCCCAGCCACCGCAGGAAATACGTTTCCATATGTACTTAGAGCTATTAGCCAGGCTGCAGACTTAGCCCAATGCACTATATGAAAACACTGCATATCCAGGCACTGCCAAGCCGCTCAGTTTATAAAATAAAGCAGCAAGCAAATATCAAATGCCACACTGCAAAGAATCTTACAGTAAACAGAGCTGAGAACAGACTGACAGCTGTCAGAGGAGAGAGGGTGGAGGGCTGGATGAAAAGATGAAGGAATTAGGCAAAACGAACAAACTCATTCAAGATACTGACAACAGTATGGTGATTACCAGAGCAACAGGGGGGGTGTGAGGAAGTAGAAGAGGGCAAAGGGGAGATAAAATGGTGACCGCAGGACACTTGACTTTGGCTGGTGAAAACCATACAATATACAGATGATGTATTACAGAATTGTACACTTGAAAGCTATATAACTATTAGCCAATGTCACCCCATTGAATTCAATTAAAAATGTTAAATCTATTAGGCATAGGATGGTGCCCTCAAAACTAAAAGTTGACTTTTCTTTAATTTTCATCCTTACTCCAGTGCATAAAACAAAACTGAAATTGAGCAAGTAACTTTTCAAAATCTGGCTGAATAAAATTCAGAATGCTGCCTTGCTCGTAGGCAACAAAAGGTAAAGACAATAAAGAACCTTTGTGTCCCTAACTGGCAGTAACACAGCAACAAGAGGCAACACACCACCCTCTAAAAGGAACGCAGCTCCGTGGGTATCACGACTCTAGTACCTAGTCACGATAACCAGATTTGTCTCCACCACCAGACTACTGTAAGCTCCCTGAAGGCAGAGGCCATGGCTCACCAATGCAGCCTCAGAGCCTAGACTTGGAGCTCAATGATGTAAATGGATATGGGGTGAACCTGGAATGGAGGAGACTCGGAGGTAACTGCTAAGTCCACCGGGCTCTCCCTCGCCCGCCGCTCTGACTCCACTAAGGCTCTCTGCAGCGTCCCCTAAGTTCTCCTGGGAGCTCCCCAACTCTGCCAGAGTTTGCAGCCGGCGGCGGGTAGTGACTTCCCCTCGGCCTCCCGGGACCTCAGGTCTGTTCCACACGAAGCAGCCACGGTGCGATGGGAGGGGCGACGCTAAAGTAACTCCGGAGCAACATGCAGGGTGGCAGGGGGCGCCGGCTCGGAAAAACAGCCCTTCGCCGCGAGGCGCCACCGTGGGGCGCACACGCCACGCTGCCCGAACACCGCCCCATCCCTAGAGAAATCCGGCGGCGGTTACTTGGGCTTTTATGCCTGGAGGAAAGAGCTCCAACGCGTGAAGGTCTCCGCGAGAGGACCGGTTCGCTGTCTTAAGCCACCCACTCAGGCACAGCCCGAGGCTCTGGAGTCCTACTCGACCGCCTCCCAGCAGGCCCGTCTCCGACCCCAGCCCGGCCGACTCCTAGCTCAGCTCCCGGGGTCTCCCACAGGCAGGATTGGCCTGGCATCCCCGTCCCCGCGAGGTTTCACCTTCTGAATCGCGGCGGGAGTGATCTCCCCCTTGCCTCGCTGTCTCGGGGCTGCGAACGCCACGGACATGTTGCTGCCGTCACTACTATCGGCAAGTCCCAAGCGCTCCGGGTGAAAAGCAAACTGGGGGAAAGACGCCGGCCTCTCGGACTGAGCCACCTTGGAAAAGCGGGGAGGGGTGATACCCCAGTGCGGAACAAACAGGCTGCCTGGCTGGCCTAACGGAGCAATTCTGGCCGATAGACGTGTTCTTTCAGCATCTACCTCCAGAACCAGAGTCCCCGAAGAACTTTACTGTTCTTTGTTAATCTGTTGGCCCTCAACTTTTACTTTTCCGTGTCCCCCGTCCTTTTGAGCTAATGGTAGGGCCGCTCTTCGGTCCTCCCTCCGCTTCAGCGATTCAGGAAATGGTCCCGCCGCGGAGGGAGAGGGAGAGGCTAGGGCTGCCCCTGTCACAGGAAATGTGAGCGGCCCCAGCCGGCCCGCCCCTTTCACGCGGGTGCTACTTGCTTCCCTCGCCTGCGTGCCGCAGCGTCCCTCCAACTGTGTTTCGGCGCTCCGCTCTGGGTCTAGTTCAGTTTTTCAACTTTATGCTCACCCCTCCTGGGAAGAAGTGGCTGCCCGAACTTGTCCCGTTGCGTTAGGGAGAAGGAGGGAAGAAGGTAAGGACCTGGGAATTGGTGCCGAACCATGGAGCATCTGCCGTCCTGAGGCAGAGGTGGAAGGACTAGTAAACGCGGATTCGCTAGTTTAAATGGCTCGGCTACGCCCCAAACGCGCCCTTCGGAGCCTTAAGTCTTGCACTCACACAATCGTACTTAATCATTTGGAAGTAAGCTTGGCCCAAAATCGGGAAAGGAAAGCTGTGTCCAGTACTCATGGGCAGTCGGCCAACTTGGTTAGAGAACGAGAGGAGAGGAGTTCGCCTCTTGGGACAAACCTTTAGTAGAAATGTGAGGTCAGTTGCATCTGACTTGGCGCTTTGGAATTAAGTTTTGTAAGAAGGCACCCTCTTTTCTTTTTCAGTTGTTTAGTGTCTTGTAAATTAGGTTTAAACTGTCAGGCTTCAGATCAGGGTGAGGAGGAAAACCAAAGTTCTCAACTTATTGAAAGACCATGGGAAAATGTGGGTAATTTCTATATAACACAAAGGAAAAGTTTATATAATTAGGCTCAAAATTGGTTTTTCAGTCCTATATAAAACAAACTGAAAAATAAGTCGTATTTTACAGTTTTCTGTTTTAAAATACTTTCACAAAAAAAGCCATGGGTTTAATTAATTGAGCAAACTCGGGTGTATTCTATGTGCTACGCAACCTCCGACAGAGCTCAACAAGCTGGACCCAGGACCTGCTCTCGAGCTTACATTCTGATAGAGCTGACATGAGAAACAAATATAAAGTTATAACAAAGGCTAGCAAACAAGGGACTGAAAGAATAACGGGCCCTCACATGAGTTAGGATGAGAAGTCTTTGTTATATTTAAACTGAGACCTAAATGATGAGAAAACTCAAGCCATCCTAAGAATAAAGAGAAGACTATTTACACTCCTACTAGTAGTAGTAATTATTGTTTTTCACTATCCTAAGCATTGGAAAAAAACACTCCGGTATAGCTGGATTTAATGTAATGACATTGAATTGGAAAAACTTCTATTAAACTCAGAACAGAAACTAAGTCTTGTCCAACACCTGGGTTTTATAATTCTCTTATTATAAAAGTACCTAAGTAGTTAAGAACAATATTTCAGTAGGAAAAATGAAAAATTGTCTTAGTGCTCCAGTTCTGCTTGGTAGAAAGCAATGAAATCTTAAACAGCTATACAAACTAGTAAGAATAGTCCGAATTTCTACTAAAAAGAGGGGGCCAAGGGAACTTATATTCCAAGGAGGTGCCTTCTCTGTTTAAATCGTTGCTCCCCAACAACAGGAAAGGAAATCGACTGAAAACAGGTACCAGGTCAGCCTATGGTGTTTATTCTTTCAGAGTAGCGTGGATAACCACAGTCTTTTCTATAATATCCTGTGTGCCATAAAAATGCCATTTTTATTTCCCATGTGGCCTTCACAGAAATTCTGTTAGGAAACATTGGAAGTAACGGCCAACGAGAAATACAAACCATCCCCCATGGGAAGACACTGTAAAAGGACCCTATCTTACTCTCAAGCTTAACTTGAAAAAGTAGAAAATTCAAAGAGCGAGAGGGAAGACTGCAGCCTAGAGAAACTTTCTTAGAATTTTGGAGCCTTCAACACTGTAAGAGCCCTGAGTTAAGGAAAATACTAAGTTGGCCAAAAACTCAGTATGGTTTTTTTTCCATAAAAGACACATTTTTCATTTTCACCAATAAGGAGTGATTTGAATATTTTGAGTATGTTAGCTATCTCACACGTGGTATAATGTTGATTGTTCTCAATGTGTTGATTTGATTGCTACCAACTTGATCTGGTCTACTTTACCGAGGAGCAAGCTAACTTCGCAAACCACTTTAGATACATTATCAGTTACAGCACCTCCTCCATACACTCCACACATCTTTCTTTGCATTTCAGTTACATTTTTACTTTTCTTGAAATAACAAAGCATAATATGCTTTATTAAAATTGTTGTGTATTTTCTTCCATCTTCAATATTAAAATGGCTACACAAAAATTCACCAATTTTGATAAGTTTTTTTTAATGCATGCTGATATGACAACTGTTACAATACAGACTAACAAAATTGTTTTGAAGGAAGTTAAAGAAAACAGTGCTACTACAGTCATCTTATGGAAAAAAACAAAGTAACTTTTTGGCCAACTGGATAGTTAGCAGCATCATTATCCTTCCTCGCTTCATAGTTTTGAAGAGAAAGAAATCCCAAGGTACAGACTGAGTGGTAGTAGAGCTGGGAGGAAAAGGAGAATAAAGAAGTCCCAGCATTTTATAAAGGATAAAATGGAGAATAAAGATGAGAAGTTGGCCGAGTCTGAGAAATTACTCTGGGAACTTAAAAATGAGCTACTCAGGCAACCACCTCCCCCACTGGAAAAATCAGTCTCGTTATTTAGACTGCTCTGTATTGAGACATCTGAAGAAGGAATTGAAGTCACATCAGGAAGAGGTTAAAGGGTTTTTTTAAAATAGTCCTAATTGAAGAACATATACAATGGCTCAGACTAAGTAAAATATTTGCATGAACAATTAATTCTTGATTATTCACACCAATGAGTGTAGATACATTTAATTTCCAAAAAGGTATTAGGAAATGTATCCATGTTACATTTTCAAATATGTTTCAAATTCTAATCTATGTGACTTTGTTTGTATTCTTTAAATGCATTTCACCAAACTGATGAAGTGCTCCAGGATTATGCTCAATATTTAGTGAAACTATATAATGATGGTATTAAAATGACCAAAATCCACAAAAAACATATTCAGATATTGATACAAGCTTTTAATACTTATTGTTTAATAATAATGGAATATACATACCATCAAATTTGCTGGTATTTTAAGCCCCTTTGCGGCCATAAAGTCTTAGAATACATTGGGAAGGTATAGACCTAGCCTATCTGCTCCTCACTGGGCTCAGAGCAAAACCCTTCAGGTAACGTCTTTCAAAATATTTCTGGTGTCTCCAGAGCATTTGATGAGTCACTTCAAGCTGTGGCTTCCACAGCTTTCAAGGCTGTAAGGAGAACAGCATACATCTGTATTTATAATCATTATTCTCAGCAAGACCAAATCACCTTTCCCAATTCTCCATAAAATATTTTCAATACTCCGGAAGACTTCGTTCAAAGTAAACAACAACAGAGCTTATTTAGGGCATTTCCACTTCTTCTTGCAGTATTACACATTGAAAGAACTAAGGAGGAGCTGAAGCAATTCTATTTGGGGGATATTATAGGAAAGTATTGCTTTAAAAAAAACCATAAGGTTGCAATAGTTAAGCTCTATGCCACCTTACTTAACTTACTACTGCGACGAATAGAAAGGTTTGAAGTTGCCAGTTCACCCACGTATGGCATGATACTGGGCAGATCATTTCTGCATTTCACTCGCCTTACCGAAAAACAGCTACCTTATCTGAAGGGCTATTAGAAATAATAAGGTGTGATATTTACCTAGACTTCCGCCAAGATGGAGGCATAGGTGGAAACACTGAGCCTTCTCCCACAACCAGCGTTGAATACAACAAAGGTTTAGTAAACAAAGACAGCCAAAGAACAGAAAATTGAACTATACTGAAGTCTGACAACAACAAACCATTCAACCAGGACCGGTAGGAGGGGAGGAGCCAGCAGCAGAGCAGGGTCAGGCAGGAAAGATCCCCAACCCAGGCACGCAGGCAGCCAGAGTAGCAGCACGGACACAGTGAGGGTGCAGGGCAGACTGACCGCGGTCACACATTCCCGCACAGATAAACCCACAGAGTGAGCGGTGAGATGGCCAGTGCAGGCCCCAGCGGATGAACCCAGCGGCAGAGGGCTGACCACAGTCGCATGTTTGCGTGCACTGGGACAGACTGAGTGGGCCACAGGAACGGTGGCAGCGGCGGCAGCAGACGGAACTGCCATTGCTCCTCTTTGACCCCGCCCCCACGTAATCGTCACAACCCAGCGACTGAGTTGCCCCACTCTGGTGAACACCTAGGCTCCGCTCCTCATATGTAACAGGCATGAACAGTCCAAAATATGGCTCAAGAAGAAATCAATACCCCAGAGCCGATAACTCTAAGGGACCAAAAAATAGCCAACCTCTCAGATGCACAGTTCAAAATACTGGTGATCAGGATGCTCACAGAACTGGTTGATTATAGCCAAAATTAGAGGAACATATGAAGGCTAAACTAATTGAAATGAAGGGAAGTGCACCGGAAACCAATAGTGATGGAAAGGAAACTGGGACTAAAATCAATGGAATGGACCAGAAGGAAGAACAAAATATCCATCCAGAAAAGAATGAAGAAACAAGAATTCAAAACAATGAGGAGAGGCTTAGGCACCTCTGGGACATCTTTAAACATTCCAACACCTGAATTATAGGGGTACCAGAAGGGGAAAAGAAACAGCCACGAGTGGAAAACTTATTTGAACAAATAATAAAGGAGAACTTCCCCAGTCTGGCAAAGGAAATAGACTTCCAGGAAATCCAGAAAGCTCAGAGAGTCCCAAAGAAGTGGGACCCAAGAAGGAACACACCAAGGCACATCATAATTACATTAGCCAAGACCAAAATGAAGGAGAGAATCCTAGAAGCAGCAAGTGATAAGGGGGCAGTCACCTACAAAGGAGTACCCATCAGACTGTCAGCGGATTTCTCAAAAGAGACCTTACAGGCAAGAAGGGGCTGGAAAGAAGTATTCCAAGTCATGAAATCCAAAGACCTACAGCCAAGATTGCTTTATACAGCAAAGCTTCCATTTAGAATGGAAGGACAGATAAAGTACTTCTCAGATGAGGTCAAGTTCAAGGAGTTCATCATCACCAAGCCCTTATTATATGAAATGTTAAAGGGACTTATCTGAGAAAAAGAAGATCAAAAATATGAACAGTGAAAGGACAGCAAACTCAGTTATTAACAACCACACCTAAAACAAAAGCAAACTAAGAGGACAGCTAGATCAGGAGTGGAACCATAGAAATGAAGAACACATGGAGGGTTAGCAACAGGGGAGTGGGAGAGGGAGAAAGGGGGAGAAGGTACAGAAAATAGCATAGACAGTAGGTAGAAAATAGATAGGGGGGAGGACAAGACTAGTGGGGGAAATATAGAATCTAAAGAACTTGAGACACATGGTCATAAACTAAAGGGGGGAATGGTGAGCAGGGAGTGTGCAGGGTGGAAGGGAATGAAGGGGGGAATAGAACAACTGTAATGGTATAATCGATAATATATATATAAAGAATATATATTTTTTAAAAAGAAATAATGCATTTATTTATTTAATATTTATTATGTACAGCCCATGTACTGATTATCTTACATTAGATTCTTTGAGATTGCCCTAAATTTTAACAGATAAAGTATGTAAAAACACAGGATACTGTAAATTAGTAAACAAGGACAAAATTTCTTAATAATCTAATTAGGAAAATATATATACTTGAAGATTAATAAAGGTTCCAAGTACTTGATAGTGCAGTCTACCCTTAGGAAGTTTTCTGGCTATAACTTACAGATCAAGTGATCTTTTTTGAGTTTAGAATGTTCTCTGGCCTTTGTGCATAATGTGCAGTTACTATACCCTTTAGTAAAAAAATATAGTAACTGTTCTTGAACTGCTTCACAATTTATGCAGAGGATTATAGAATACTAATTACCTAAGAACTGTTATGAACTAGCTAGTTTTCCTATGTATGAATATAGTAGGCAGAATAATTTCATCCTCACAGAGATGGCCACCTCCCACTCCAAATAACCTATGAAAATGGTAAGTTACACAGCAAAGTGGAATTACGATTCCAGATAGAATTGAGGATGTAAATCAGTTAATTTTAACATATGAAGATTAACATGGATTATCTGAATAAGCCCAAAGCAATCACAAATATCCTTAAATGAGGAACAGTTGTTGAAGGGTCATAAGCAGATGGCATCATGAGAAAGATCTGACTGGCGTTTGAGATGGAAGAGATCAGGAGCCAAGGAAGGTGGGCAGCCTCTAGAAGCTAGAAAAGTTGAGGAAGCAGATTCTCCCCCTAGAGCCTCCAGAGGAAATACCATCCTGCTAGAACCTTAATTACACCCAGTGAGGCCCACTTTGGACATCTGACCTCCAAAATGTAAGATAACAAATTTTTGTTGTATTAAGTTTGTGATCATTTCTCACAGCAGCAATAGGAAACTAATACAACTAACATTTATGGTTGAATTAGGCAATATGCCCTAAAATATTATGAAGTCATTTAATGTTAGGAACTACTGTCCTAACAGATATTAAACTAACATAACAATCACATTTATTATACATTTTCTTAAAAGAAGAATAACAGCATAATATAATGCAGTCCTGTAGAAACCATGATTTCAGCTTTATGGCCTCCAGAGTTGTGAGAAAATAAATGGCTGTTATTTTAAGCCACCAAATTTATAGTAATTTATTACGGTAGCCATAAGGAACTAATACAGAGGCCAATATAATTCAATGAAGAAAATTGTTTTGGAACAATTCGATACCTGTTTTTAAAAATGAACTTTGACCTTTTCCTCACTTATACACAGAATTTAAGTTGAAATAGATTGTAGAGCTCAGTTTAAAAAGTAAAACGTTAGCCCTGGCTGGTGTGGCTCAGTGTATTGAGTGCCAACCTGTAAAGCAAAGGGTTGCCAGTTCAATTCCCAGTCAGGGCACAAGCCTGTATTGTGGGCCAGGTACCCAGCAGAGAGAGTCTGAGGGGCAACCGTGCATTGATGTTTCCTCTTTCTCCCTTCTCTCTCTAATAATAAATAAATAAATAATAAAGCTTTAAAATTTCTACTAAAAATGTAGAAAATCTTCATAACCTTGAGTTAAGGAAATGTTTCTTAGATATGACATAAGAAGCATAAATGAAAAATTGATAAATTGGATTTCATTAAAATGAAAATCTACTCTTCAAAGATATTGTAAGAAAAATGAAAAGTCAAGACATAGTCTAGGAGAAAACATGAACTTATGAAACATAAAAACAAAAAGTTTTATCCAGAATATATAAAGAACCCTTATAATTCAATTAGATAAACAACCTTATTAACAAAAATGGACAAAAGATTTAGACACTTCACAATGTTGTATCAGTGGCCAATAACTACATGAAGGGTTGCTTTCTCACTAATCATCATAGACATGAAAATTAAGGTCATATTGAAAAACCACTTCATACTGACAAAAATGATTTAAATTAAAGAAACATCAAACTACGGGGAGTATGTGAAATAAGTGGAACATTCATACATTGCTAGTGGGAGTGCAAAATGATACGACCACTCTGGAAAACAACTAGCAATTATTATAAAGTTAAACATACTTAGCTCATAACCCAACAATTGCACTCTTGGGTATTTACCTTTTACCTCAAAGAAACAAAAATGTATTGTCCACACAAAGACTTGGACATTCATAGCACATTTCATAAAAATAACGTATAGCTGGACACAACCCAAATATTCAACACACATAAATGAATAAATTATGGTACAGTCATACAATAGAACAATTCTCAGAAATTAAAAGGACAGAATTATTAATTATGCAACAAAGTGGATGAATCTCAAAAATAATGAGTGTTTCAAGAGGGGTCATACTGTTGATTCTATTTATATAAAAATCTAGATAAAGCCCTCGCTGGTATAGGTTAGTGGATTGAGTCCGGGGCCTGTGAACAAAGGATCACGGTTTGATTCCCAGTCAGGGTACATGCCTGGGTTCCAGGCCAGTTCCTGCCAGGGGGCGCATGAGAGGCAACCATACATTGATATTTCTCTCCCTCTCTCCTTCCCTTCCCCTCTAAAGATAAATAAATAAATAAAATTTTTTTAAAAATCTAGATAAAGCTAAATGAATTTTTAGTGACAGAAAGTACATCGCAGTTGACTGGGGTTGGGGCTGAGGGCATGCTGACTACAAAGGAGTACAAGGGAATCTGGAGGGACGCTAAAAATATTCTATATTTTTATTGTGGTCATGGTTATATGGGTGTTTACATTTGTAAAAACTCATTATATTGTATTAAATCTAAATATGAAAGTAATTCCAAAGGGAAAAAGTATTGGGATTCTTATTGGTACTGTATTATTAAATATCTAGATCAATTTGAGTTGTCTGACTCATGAATTTGATACAGGCTTTCTATTACACAGATCATTTTTAGATTCTTCCAATTATATTTTAGGTTTTTCTGTGCAGAGGCCTATATGTCTTGTCTAGAAGAATACTATTATACATGATACCTTTTTTATTTTATTTTCTAATTGTCTGTTTTTGGTTTACAGAAATATAATTGATTTATTTTATATCAGTCCTGTGTCCATCAAGCTTCCTAATTTCATTACTAATTCTAGTAACATGTGTAATTTATTTTGGATTCTTTATTATGTACACAATTAAGTCATCTAAAAATAACATGCCTTTTAGTTTTTACTTCACAATTCTTTAAGTTTTTCTTTTGTCTTGTTTTATAGTGCTTTAGAAGGATCTTCAGTACAAAGCTGACTAGAAGTGACGACAGCAGGCACTGATCTCAAATGAAAAAAGATCCAATGTTTAACTATAAAGGATGGTGTTTTCTGGAAGTTAGTTGTAGATCCCCTTTAGCAGATTGAGAAAATTTCTTTCTGCCCTGCTGGTATAGTTCAGTGGATGAGTGGTGGCCTGCAAACCAAAGGGTTACTGGTTCAATTCCCAGTTAGGACACATGCCTTGGTTGCAGGCCAGGTTCCTGGTGGGGGGCGTGCAAGAGGCAACCACACATTGATATTTCCCTCCTCTTTCTCCTTCCTTTCCCCTCTCTCTAAAAAAAAATAAATAAATTTTTAAAAGAAAATGTTTCTACTTTTAGATTATAAACCAACGAGACTGTAAGAGAGGTGAATTTTAATAAATGCTTTTCCGTGTTTGTTGAGGTAAATTTTTTCCATTTCATGAGTCAGCAAAGTTATAGAAATAAAGGACCAAGCAGTAACTATTTTAGGTTTTTCAGGCCATCCTGGGCCCATTGCACTTGTGCAGCTCTTCATTTGATCAGGAAAGCAGTAATAAACAATATAGAAATGCATGGACATAGCTGTGTTCCCATGAAACTTCATTTACAAAAACAGGATTAGCAGTGGGCCAGATTTGGTCACAGGGAAGTTGTCTGACAGTCCTTGCTTAAATCTGTCAATATGGTATTAGATATTGATTTATATTGATTATATTGATTACTTCCTAGAATAAAGTCAACTTGGTGTGATATTCATCTGATGTGTGTATTTGTTTAGGATTTTTTTGCTTAAGATTTTTGTATACTTGTTCATGAGTAAAACTGGCCTGCAATTTTCCTTTCTTATACCCAGGTTTTATTAAGGTTAGGTTGCTTCATAAAAGAAGCAGTCTTTCTATTTTTGTGATGACTTGATATAAGATTGGTGTTATTTCTTTTTTTTTTAGTTGTTCAATTACAGCTGTCCCCATTTGTCCCTCATTACTCTCCCCTGCCCTACCTGCCCCTCACCTCCCACATTTAGTCCTCTCCCAGCAACCTGCCCTGCCCCTGCTGTCTTTGTCCATGGTTCCTTTATACAGATTGGTGTTATTTCTTTCTTAGGAGTCACAAGTGATAAAACCCCTGGGGCAAGTGTTTATGCTTTGATGTGGAGATTATGTATACATACTGTATATATCTGTATATAAATATATATATATATATGTATTTCTTTCTTTAAACTTCTAGTTCCCCACTTTTCTCTTCAACTAAGTCTAATGTGATGATAGTGGATTTTAGAGTGGCCAATTAGCTCATTTGGTTTGAGAGATGTGGTGCTGATCATAATGAATTAATCCATTTATTGAGCTCTCAATCTCAATTACTGTGGTTTTCCTCTCTACAATTTCCAATAGCTGTTTTATTGATAGTTCCAGTCACTGCTGAAAATCTTGATCTTACCTTTAATCACTTGAATATAATTACCTTGTTTTGAAAATCTGCATTTGATTACTCTATTACCTGGATCTTCGCTTGTTTCCAATGCCTGGTGTTTTTCTTGTTCTTTGGTCTCACCTTTTCTTTTGTGTGAATATTTAATTTTTCATTGAGCACAGGATATTATTAAACATGAGAAACTACAACAATTATATGAGGTTCTGCGTGATATTATTTATCTTCCTCTGCAGAGGATTTATTTTTGCTCCTAGCAGGCAGCTAATCAGCCAGGGGCACTAGCAATACTTTATCCCAGTACTTCCCAACTTTTTGGCCTTAGAAACAATTTTTTTAAGATTTTATTTATTTATCTTTAGAGAGGAAGCGAAGGAGAGAAGCATCAATGTATGGTTGCCTCCCGTGAGTCCCCCGCTGGGAACTGGCCTACAACCCAGGCATGTGCCCTGACTGGGAATCGAACCTCAATCCTGTGGTTTGCAGGCCCGCGCTCAATCCACTGAGCTACACCAGCCAGGGCAAGAAACAATTTTAACCTCCTAAAAATTACTGAAGACCTAAAAAATTTTATTTTAGCTTTTATGTGACATATCAATATTTATCATATTAAAAATTAAAAGTAAGATGTTTTAGTAATCAATGTACACTAAAAATAAACATTATATATTGACATATTTCACATATTTCTATTTTAAAAACCTATACTTTTCAAACTTTAAAATAATTAGAAGAATGAGATTGTAAAACTCTTTAATGTATGGCTTAATAGAGAATACAGCTGGATTCTCACATCTGCTTCTACATTCAATTGTTACAATATGTTACTTTGGTTGAAGTATAGAGAAAAAACTTACAAATATATGTATTGGAATATACAGAAGTACTTTTATAGCCTTTTTAGATCACTTCAGATCAATCATTCAGTAATTTCAATCATTACATCATCTTGGATACTAGACCAATACTCAAAACATGGTACTTTCTTAAAGTTAAAAGTTATAGCCTAAAATCATGTCAACAAACTTTAAGTACTCTGTTACATTAAAATCCATTGGTCTATGTAGCACTTTGAGTGCCTCTTTAATTTATGCATGATTGTATATCATGCTTGGTCATTGGAAAATACTGGTCACTGAGTTATGCGTATCTTCCAAATGTAGCAGTATATTTTTTAAAATCACACCTTAATATCAACACCAATCTTATCAGTAAAGTTTAGTTGTAGAGAAGTCAAGTTCATGGTGATGGATACAAGTCTTCTGCAATTCTGATTTTTGCTTGAAAGCTTTAATTTTATCTTCAGAAACACATAATGCCTATTGCTTTTCTTGAGTAAAAAGGCTAATTGTGCTCACTTTTAAGAAATGTCTGCCCAGATATGAAACTCTCAATAACCACCTGTCAGTCATTCTTTCATTTATAAATGGTGTTCCATGAAAAAATGGGGCTGGTTTAGCCAGCAACTCAAAGATTTACAAAAGTGCTTTTTCTAAGCCAACCATCTTCCTTTGAAGCCAGCAGATGTTCTTTACATGTACTTCCTACTTTGTTATTCTGAATTTCAGAGATAGGTACTCAAGAGTCAAGATTTAATAAAATTAATTTTTATTGCATATTCAATGCCATTCTAAAATGAAATTGGCATATTTTCATCACTGCTCAATGTGGTAAAGAATACAATGTGTGCTAGTACAGTTTGGTACTACTGCTGCCTTGACTCATGGTAAGATTCCAGCAGTTTTACCCATTTCTTGTGCACTGTCAGTGTGAATGGACAAATACTGTTTTGATGGTATGGCTATAGTTTTGACATTGTGAATCATTTGAAAGGTTTTTGGATACCTCCAAAGATCTGTGGGCCACAGTTTGAGAAACACTGCTCTACCCCAATCATGGATTGATAGGATTCAAAACTTAGGCTTAGTCCCTGTGAGAGCTGGCCTATTTCTGGTTCACTTTTACTTCAGAGTTGTGGCCCTGTGGGGCCCAAACAAAAGCCTAGGTGTTTCCTGTGACCTTCACACCTTGACAGGCTTTGAGTTCCAATCTTTGTCTGTCAAAGACCTGCTTCATCTAGGCATTGGAAATAGGCATTAACCACCTCAAGGAGAAAATATGAGGCTTACTCCTATGGGTTTTTCTTTTCTTCTGAATCTTGATACCATTTCAGGCTTAAGTCAGACAGGGAAGTAAGGCAGCCAAGAGGTTAGGAGACTTTTCACAGACAGAATGTGGACTCAGGCTATGTCAAAGCGGAAGGGTGAGGGTCCATCACCCCCTTTTGCTGTAGTCCCCCAAATCCTTCCCTGGGGCCTCCATGTGATCGTGCCTGTCTTAGGTCAGTCCTCCCTTGAGGAATCTTACCAGTCATTGGCTAACCAACCAAGCATTGGGGGCTAGTTATGGATGAAGTAAAAGG
This sequence comes from Sturnira hondurensis, assembly GCF_014824575.4. NCBI lineage: Eukaryota > Metazoa > Chordata > Mammalia > Chiroptera > Phyllostomidae > Sturnira > Sturnira hondurensis. The sequence goes on from NW_028074503.1 coordinate 5,730,749, forward strand.
AGCAGAAGCAGGGATCTTGCCAGGGAAATAAGCTTTGTCTCCTTAGTGGCTTATGGTCCTTAAGTCACTCACTCAGCCTTAGCCACTGGTGGGGGTGGGTGAGGGAAGGGGGGTGTTGTTTACAGCTCCTGAAACCAGGCAGGGCAGCTCCCAACATTTTGGAATAGAGGGAATGGAGTTTTCCTCTTTTGGGGATAATTATTCTTTTTTTCTTTTCTAATTAAGATTGGTTTCACCAACACTAAGATTCTCCCCAATGGAAAAATAACATATATTAAACAATACATGGAAATAATAATAATAGTTCAACCTAGCTGTATAATACCCACTTGGCACCATTTTGAATTATTCATGCCTATAAAAACATTGAAGCCTCGAACACTTTGCTATTAATTTTTTGATATTCCTATTTTATAGACGAGGACAAAGAGACTAGAGTTGTTTCACAGGTAATAATAATTGCACCAGGTTAGCTTCCTACTATAGTTAAATTTGCAGATATCTTTTAAGTAGTATATTTTTGTCTTTTAAAACATTTACTTGAGCCCTGGCTGGTGCAGCTCAACGGATTGAGCGCAGGCCTGCGAACCACATGATTGTGGTTCGATTCCCAGTCAGGGCACATGCCTGGGTTGCAGGCCAGTTCCCAGCAAGGGACGCATGAGAGGCAACCATACATTGATATTCCTCTCCTTCTCTCCTTCCCTTCCCCTCTAAAGATAAATAAATAAATTCTTTAAACAATAAATAAAAATAAAACATTTACTTGATTAAAATAGTATCTTAATTCCTGTCATTGTACAACTATTTTCACTTGCTGTATTTTTATCACAAGGTACAAAACATAACACTATTTTGAAAATATCTTTCCATTGTGTTGAAACAATACAAGCTAACGAGAGGGAAGTAAATGTAGAATTTATTTTTTATTAGTATTTATTAATAGCTTGTGGAATGTAGAGCCACTTGTCTCAAATTCAGTTGTGCATTTCTTTTTTTTTAAGACTTTATTTATTTATTTACCTTTAGAGGGGAGGGGGAGAGGGAGAGAAACATCAATGTATGGTTGCTGTTTGTGCATCCCCCGCTGGGAGTTGGCCTGCAGGGAACCGGCCTACAACCCAGGCATGTGCCCTGACTGGGAATCGAACCGCGATCCTCTGGTTCGCAGGCCTGTGCTCAATCCACTGAGCTACACCAGCCAGGGCCCAAATGTAGAATTTAAAGCCAAAGGAATTTAGCTCACCACGGGTTTACAAAAGCAGAAATATCTGCTCTTTGAAGTTCTCATTGTTAAGCCCTAATCTTTGATACCATTTTCATAACCGGAGTGATGTGACACCACCCCTGGGGCAACACTAGTGGAAAAACTGGAACGTACATGCCAGGCACTAAGAGCAGCAGCAGAATACCGCCAACCTGCAAAAGCAGCCTTGCACGGGTAGGCAAGCACGAGGACTGTCTCCGCTGGCACTGCGGGCTTCATGACGTCGGCACGCCTGCTGGAAAAGCGGTAGCGGGCACTTCCGGGCGGCAGCTCCAGGCGCTTGATTAAGTACTTCCGGGTAGCACGTGGCAGCCGGGGTGACTCCTCACTCGGCCTCTGCTGTTGTAGAGTCCAACACATAGTGGAAATCGTTGTAGATGGCGTCGCGGTATGACCGGGCAATCACTGTCTTCTCCCCCGATGGACACCTCTTCCAAGTAGAATATGCCCAGGAGGCAGTGAAGAAAGGATCCACAGCGGTGAGCAAGCAGCTTCTCGACCACCGCCCCCTGCCCCGTGTCAGGGCTTCCGCACCCCGCTGTCCCAGCCCAGCTGTCGGTGTAGGTGGACACGAAAGGGGAGTCTCCCACTTGGGAACACTGCTTCAAGTTCCTTTTATTGAGGGAGATGACCAAAGTTTTGGCTGGAAGCAATGGAGTAAAAGTTGGTAGATTTCATAGGCTTCTGTTGTGCAACTGCCTTCGTTTAACGATAGCCCCAGGTGCAAAGTGTGTGTGTGTGTGTGTAGGTGCCTCGACAGTAGATAACTAATGCTGTTTTTGACAGTAAGGGCGGGGGGCGGGAGATTTCTTTCAGCCTCTTGACAGCATACCTGAAGGCATTTGGTCCACTTAATCGGGAATTCATATATGCATAAAAAGTAACCGTTTCTTCATGTTGTTTAATCATAATTATAATAAAAATTAAAAATTGATCATGCCTGTCCCTGAAATACAGACTAAACCGATGTAAAATTAAATCCTTGTTGGTGAGGATATACTTAAAATAGCTAAACCACGTATCAAACACATTCTCTTGTTAAAAATTACTGTACTGTTATATGCACCCGAATATTTGGCAATCTTTTAGGAGCTCTAAGCCCCAAGAACCTCCGAGTGTCTTTGGCCAGGTTTTTTTCTTTTTTTTGGTTTGGTTTTTAAATAATACTGAAATTCTTGTAGAGATTGTACCCTACTTTAAATTCACCTACCCACATTTCTGAAAAACGTTTAAATAGGGTAGCTGTGTTACTACTGCCAAGTTTTAGTTATGTTTAATAATTTTATAGTTTATAAAAATAAAAAATGACAAAAATACTCTGATGGCCAAAGATGGATTATCTCAAATCTTCCAACTTTGGTACAGAATGATCTTCTTTTTTAATCTCTCAAATTTCATGAGCCAGTTTGTTGTAGAATTTTAGACACCAGCTATGAGGTACACAGTTCATTTCTAAGTGTAGCACTGAGTGTATTTTCTCTCACTTTCCATGCTAACTTAGTTATGAAAGGAAATAATAGTTCACCTGTATTATAAATCTATCAAATGTAAATAAAGTAAAAAAAAACACTGGAAAGAATCTTATCATTTTTAAAGTATTTTTCTATTTAATGGGACCCACTAGTTTTGCATCTGTTTTGTAAGTAATTTTTTTAGAATTGTAAATTTAAGAAAAGCCTCAGGTAGCTTAAACCGAAAGGGTGCCATTTTGATAACAACAGAAAGTTATATAATCCCCAGCTTGGCATGAAGCATATGGTTAGAAAATAATGCCCAAGTTTTAGAGCCTAAAATAAAGAGAGTAATGGGAGAAGACTGGGGTATAGTAAGAATCCACATTGGCTCATTTAAAATGTTTTAGAACACTATAGAATTGATTGATAGTTCCTTTGTAATGAGCTGTAAAAGGGTAAGGATATAAAAATACCTATAGCGGGCATTTTTAAAGATACATTGGAAGGATAAAACAGTTTTGTCTCGGGATTCTGAAATTACAATTTGCATCTTTGTATGGAGTTATTGATTGTGTTTCCATGAGGGTTCTATGACCTTTTCAAGGGATAAAGTTTATAGTGGCACTGTTTATTAAAATATGTCACAAAATAATCAGTCTATAAGTGATCTTTGATATGAGTTATAAATAAGCCAGGGTTGACCAGTTTTGACCAGTATGTGAATATGATAGCAATTCAAAAAGTTATATCGGCCACAATTTGAGGCCTTGGGTTTTATCTCCTTCTTGATGATTATTTTACAGCATGAAGCGAGACAAGAGACCTGTTTTTTTTGTCAGTTTTCTTTTCTATAAATGAAAAATATCTTTGAGTAACACTTTGGAGAGGTAATACCTTTCTTTTGAAAAAAATATGAGTCCTTCATGATATTCTCTTGAAAAAGACAAGATTTATTATCATTCCTCATTCTGTCCTTTCCTTGACCCTAAATTGTTATTAGTTCCATATTTCCTGATTTATCAAATCTCAGCTTCACAGTCTGGCCATCAAAGTCTTTCATAATTTTTATCTACCCTCTTTAATTAAGGGGGCAACTTCATAGTTTCATTAATATATGCCTCTGCCCTTGTAGGAGGGGAGAGGAGAAATTACCTTTCTTTCTGCCACTCTTTACTTTTCCTCAAGATCACACATTCCTTCTCCTTCATAAAGCCATCTCTGATCCATTCTAGTCATCATGGATATTTTTCTTCTTCTGAATTTATAATCTGTAACGGCATTATACAGTATTTACTATTTGGCCTCATATTCTCTTGAACAGTCTTTTCACACCAACTGTATGGTAAGATCTTTGAGAATCTAGATGGTATAATTCCTTTTGTATTTTCACTGCATGGTATACAGTGAAGAGGCTAGGAAGGAAGTAAACAAACATGTAAGTAATACTTATTTTATACCAAGTATTTCATGCATATTATCTAATGTTAATGACAGTGTTTAATCCCTTATTCGTTTATTTATTTACTTACTTATAGATTTTAATTTATTTATCTTTAGAGGGCAAGGGAAGGAGAGAGGGAGAGAACATCAGTGTGTGGTTGCCTCTCGCGCGTTCCCTGCTGGGAACTGGCCTGCAACCCCGGCATGTGCCCTGACTGGAAATTTGAACCACGATCCTTTGGTTCGCAGGCCTATGCTCAATCCACTGAGCTCCACCAGCCAGGGCTAATCCCTTTTTTAAATATGTGTGGAATCTATAATTCAGAGCTTTCAAAGTTTGCTGAAGGTACAGCTAAAAAGTGATGGAGCCGTATTCACACTTAAATTTGTAAGTTCCAAAGCCTCTGCTCTTTGCAGTGTCATGCAGTTTATTCAGTACACATTTGTATATTAGTTTATCATCATTGTGAATATGAAACCCAGATATGTATCATAGAAGGCCATTTAGGTTTGTTTTATTTTGAAGATTTTATTTATTTTTAGAGAGAGGGCAAAGGAGGGAGAAAAAGAAGGAGAGAAACATTGATGTGGGAGAGAGACATCAATTGGTTGCCTTTCACTCCCCCAATCGGGCCTGGCCTGCAACCCAAACATGTGTCCTGATCAGGAATCAAACCACTGACCTTTGGGTTTGTAGGACTACACCCAACCCAATGAGCCACACCAGTGAAGGCAGCTTCAGCTTCTTTAACAGTAAAATAGGCATCAAAATATCACCTGCTTCATAGGGTTCATGTGACAGTAAAATGAAGTAATAATGTGTGTTAAGTATCTTGCACAGTGTCTGGTTCACAGCAAGTATTTAATAAGTGGTAACTATTATTACAATAAATGGTAGCTATTATTACTTACTATCTCTTTTTCTCTTTTCCCTTAAACAGTGTCTATAGTTCTTTCTGCACATTCATTTATTATTTCTAGATATTTTGGCTGAACACTTAACATCTGCCAAATGTGGTGCTTTGCCCTAGGATTTCACCATAAGGGAGAAAGACTCATTCCTGTCCTTAGAGATATTACTATGTAACAGGGATATTAGATAATCAAATAAATAGTCCTGACAAAGCCTAAATTACTATTACAGTGAGAAGAGTGTGGAGCATCACGGGAACTCTAGGTGTTAGGGAGGTCCCCCTGAGGAAGTACCATTTAAGTAGGCATCTGAGAGATGAAAGAAAGATTTAAAAAGTGGAAGGGAAAAGAGGGCGGAGTTTTTTAGGCAAAGGAAATGGTGTGTGGGAAGACCAAGCAGCAAAAAATAACCATGTTCTGTGAACTGGAAGGCATTCAGGATTTCTGAAGCAATGGAAAGGTGGGACAAGATGAAGCTAGAATCGCACCATGTCATGGAATGCCGTTAAGGGAGTAATAGGCCTTGAAGAGTTTCAATGTGGTTACTGTCATTCTCTAGGCCTATTCTGTCTTTCTAGTAACAGACTGCATTTGTCCCACCACAGAGGTACTCCCATGATCCAGGCAGAATCAGTTTCCATCCTCCTGGCCACAGTGATGAGCATGTGACTCAAATCTAGCCAATATAAATCCATTCTTAGGACTTTTTTAACTAGAGAGAGAAGTAGCTTTTTTCTCTGGGAGACTGTTAGGATGTCAGTCCAGGTTGCCAGTGGCCATATTTTTTTCCATATGGAGAAAACCTCTCTGCGTTAAGAATAAAATTACAATCCCTAGATCCTTTTGTTTCCAAGCCAACTCTATGCTTTCTTAATTTTTTGTAGTGAAAAATGGTCCCTACTAATACAGGTTTTAAGTAGAGGAATGGCACATTCAGATTTTCTTTTTTTTCTTCACATTTTTATTTTGTCAAAGATTTCTTAGACTACAGTATGATCAGTGAGTGGAGTGGATGAAGTCAAGACTAGAAGCAGGGAGACAACATAGAAGTCTATGAAAGTGGTCCCGGTGAAAGATGACCCAGAGGGCTTAGCCTATATGTACAGATTCCTTACCCATAGAGACTGTGAGGCAACTGAATATGCATGTTGGGTATTAGGGGGTTGTTGTGGGCTGGAGACAGTAATTTTGAAGTGTGTTCTTTCTCACCCTTCTGAAAACCTATGTTGACAGTCAAGTAAATGAGTGTTGTTGATTACTCTTCTTCACTCAAGAAGACAAAATATAGACCTTAGACTGTATAGACTATGTGGAGGACAGCCTACAACCTTGAGGGACCTTAGTGACTAATGTATAGTGTACTTTGGCTAAACTGGGAGGAGGAGTGGGGGTATAAACCAGGTTGCTGCGAGCTGAGGGATGGTGATGATATTTGGCTTTTGAAGTGCGCGTTGAAAGGGGTAGGGCTGAAGTGAAGAGGTCTTTAAGATTTTGTTTAGATAAGAGAGACTTTACTATATGTTTCAATGTTGGTGAGAAAAAGCCAGTAGATAAAGTTGAGTTTTATTTGTTTTTAGGTTGATATGATTCATTTTTAACATTTTATTATAGAATATTTCAAACGAAAAGTATATATAAAGGAAACAGTATAATGAACCTCTGTATACCAGTTTCCCAGCTCCAACAGTTGTCAGCATTTTACTGGTCTTCTTTTTTCTTTACCAACTTTTACCCCTTTCCAGTGGGATACTTTCCATTGAAAATTTTATTGAGACAATTTTAGGTTTACATGCAGTTGTAAGAAACTTGTATGCTTTGCCCATTATCTGCCAATGGTAGCATTTTGCAAAACTATGGTTCAATTAGGATAGTGATATAATAGCCTGACATTAATTTAGCAGTCAGGATATCAACATTGATAAAAGCCACCTAATATTTCTCCAATTTACTTGTTTTCTTTGTATGTATATATTTTAAAGTTTTTTAAATGATTTTTTAAATTTTATTTTTAGACAGAGGGAAGGGGAGGGGAAAAGAGAAGGAGAGAAACATCAATGTGTGGTTGCCTCTCACGCACCTGGCTCACTAACCAGGCAGTGCCCTAACTGGGAATCGAACTGGTGACCTTTTGGTTCACAGGCTGGTACTCAATCCACAGAGCCACACCAGCCAAGGCGTGTTTGTGTGTATATTAAATTTTATCGTATTTTTTTGCCTGTATATGTTCCTCTATCCATGGTCAAGATACTGAACGGTTCCCAACTCCAAAAGAATCCCCCATGTTGCTCCTACATAACCACGCGCACACTACTCTCCCCCTTTACACCCTCAGTGTCCATGGCTCTAACCTCTGGCGTATTCATCTGCCTTCCATTTCTAATATTTTGTCATTTCAAAATGTTGTGTAAACGGTATCATACTGTTTGAACCCTTTTGGGATTTGCTTTTTTCCCTTGAGGCTCATTCCAGTAGTTGCATATTGCTGCACATGGTATGGATGTATCATAGTGTTTAACTGTACACTTGTTGAAGAACATTTGGATTATTTCAGTTTGGAGCTGTTATGAATAGAGATACCCTGAGCATTCATAGCAGGTGATTGTGTGAACATAAGTTTTATTCCTCTGTTTATATCTCCAAATGTGCAATTACTGGGTCATATGGTAATCGCATGTTTAGTTTTATAAGGAATTGCTGAACTGTTGCTCAGAGGGGCTGTACCATTGTACATTTTCACCAGCACTGTATGACTTACTGAGTTTCTACACATACTTTCCAGCATTTGGTGTTACTGTTTTTCATTTTAGCCATTTTGATAAGTATATAGTGGTACTTTATGGTTTTAATAAAACTTTTTATAGCCATTAGTAATTAATGATGTTGAGCGTGTTTTCATGTGCAGTGTGCCATTGTATATCTACTTCCGTGAAATGCCTTTCATGTGTTTTGTCTCTTTTCTAATTGGATTGGATTTTTACTGTTAAGTTTTGACAGTTCTTTATGTAGTCTACATTCTAGCCCTTTGTCAGATGTGTGGTTTGCATACCAGGCTGTAGCTCGTCTTTTCATCCTATTCACAGGGATTTTCACAGATAAAAAAATGTTTGGAGTTTTGATGAGGTTCAGTTTAACAGTTTTTCCTCTTAGAGTTCATGCTTCTGATACCAAGTCTGAGAACTCTTTGCCTAGATCATAATATTTTTCTCCTGTTTTTTTTCCTAAAAGTTTATAATTTTACATTTAAGTCCATGATACATTTTGAGTTAATTTTGGTAAGGTTTATGTCAGAATTCACTTTTCAGTGGAGTACTTTACCCCCATTTATTTTACATCCAGGTATTTTGCTTATTTTATATCCAGATAACATTTTATCTGTGAATATTTCATTATGCATCTCTAGAAATTAAAGATGACCTTTAAAACCATTTTCACTTCTAATAAAATTAATACAATTCCTTAATACTTTCTAACAGCCTACATTTCTGTTTTTCCTTATTGCTCACACAATGTATTTTTATAGTTATTTTTTTAAGTCCAAATCTGAAGTCCATGTCTTGTACGTTGCTGTTAGCTATCCCTGTTTCATTTTTGAATAGCATCCCTTCTTTTTTTCCTGCTTTTGATGTCTTGAAGAAACAGGGTTAATTGGGTAGAGTGTCCCACTTCCTAGATTTGTCCAATTGTTTCCTTGTCCTCACAGAATGTACTGTTTGTTTGGTTTTTTTTAGAATGTATTGTTTAGAGAGGTAACCACAATGAATAAATGAGTAATAACAAATGTACTGATTGCAAGAACATAACAGGTTGCTTATAGAATAATAGAGAAGGACTCCTTGAAGTGAAATTTAAATTAAACAGACCTAAATAAGAGAACTGTTCTAAGCAAAGAAATGTCACATGTGAGTACTTGGAGGAAGGAAACAGAACCGTGTTTGAGAAAGCCTTGAAAGAAGGTAGGTAGCATGGCTGTAGGTAGGCATGGCTGGTGCTTGCTTAACAACAATGACATAATATTGAAGGGTAGGCAGGGGCCAGCTTTATAAGATTGTGCCCAGCTTTATAAGCAAGACTAAAGAGTCTGAAAACATTTTTCTAAGTAAGGTGAAATGCCATGGAAGGATATTAAACTAGAGAGTAGTTTGAACCTATTGATACTTTTAAGTGCTCACCGTGACTGCTTTATGGAGATTAGATGACAGTACAGTAGGGGGAGTCGGGTTGGGAGGTGGAAAGGTGAAGAGCTGGAATAGAGACTGGAAAACTTACTGGGTTGCACAGGCAACGAACGATGGTTGCTTGTACTGGAGTCATGATAGCAAGACATAGATAGCTTTTGCATGTAAAATGGACAGAAACTTTGTAACTGATTGGCAATGGATGGTGTAGGAAAGGGAGCTGTAAATGATGACAACTGAGTTTTTGGCTTAAACAATTCAGTGGATGGTGATTGATTTTCTGAGATGATTTTAGTTGCTGGGTTATAATATATTTAACAAGCGGTAAAATAGTCTTCTTCCTGATCTTCCAGTGTTTTAAAATTAGGAGTGGATATTGAATTTTATCAAATGCCTTTGTAGCTTTTATCATTTACTTTTAATTTTTGCTATAGACTTGTGTTAGTTAGGACTGTTTAAGTTGGAGGCACAGAAAATCCAACCTACAATAATTTAAGCAAAAAAAATGAACCTATTCAATCAAGTACCCGAAGGGAACAGGGGTAAACCTTGGATTTAGACTCAATTATATGAATACTAGGGTCTTAAATGATGTCCACAGAAGTGGTATCTCTCTCTCTATGTGCCTCTTTCTCTTTCTCTTCTCCCTCTCCATATCTTTCTTTCTCTGTTAACTGTCACTCTCAGACAAGATCTCCTTAACATGTTGATTCCAAAAATAGGCCTAGACTCCAGGATCACAGCTCTGTTACAGCAGAGAGAATTATCCTATCTTCCAAACACTTCCAATTATTCTTTAAAGATGTACATTTTGGCTAGACTTGGTTATACATTACAGCCCCCACTAAAGACTCAGTATTTCTCTAAAAACAAAGTGCTGTAATCAGAAGGTCAAAAATAACAGTTCTACATTACCCAGTGTAACATTTATATTATAATATTTACTTTTATTGATGTTCCTAAAGTTCCTAGAATAAAGCATACTTGTTTGTGGCATATTATTATTTTTCTGTAACTCTGGATTCTACCCATAAATATTTTGTTTTGAATTTTTAGCATCAGCCTTCCTAAGTAAAAAACATTGGTAGTTTTCTTTATTTAGAAAATGTTATATTTGCCAGTTTTTGACATTGTTACATAGCTTTCCTAAAAACAGGAACATTTCCATTTTTAGCTGTACCATAGAATTATGTAAATAGCATGGAAATTACCCATAACAGAAGATTAGAAAGAATTCATTCATAAACCTTCTAGGACTGACACTTGTTTTTGTGGGATATTTCTTTTCTGAAATTGTCCCATATTTGTTAGTGAGACTGAGTTTTTCTTCTTTTTCTTAAGTGAGTATGGGCTGTTTTAAATTTTTCTAGTCTGTTATCCTTTCAGTCAGGTTTTCAAATTTATTAACTTAGGGCTATAATTTTCTAGATTGTATGTGTTAGCAGGTTTTTTTGTTTCATTTTCTTTAAAAAGAAGGAAAGATTATACACAGGGTCTGGCAGAAGTAATGCCTGCTTGAGTGTGGTTGGTATGGTAATAATAGAGGTGTGATAATTTATAGGTGAACATTTCACCTAAATGTCATATGGTGTGCTTGAGTATGATATTATTATGTTAGAGAATTACATGCTTATGATTTTCTAATAAAAGATTTTGATAAAAAGAGGTGCTATTTGTGTCAGGCCCTGTGTATAGGATGCTTTGGATTTGGGTCAGCTATGTAGGTAATGGGATGGGGCAGATGAAGAGGAAGAGGGGTAGCCCATGGGGACAGCAGGCAGTGGGGGCGGCAGGTGAGGTGGGAGTTGTCAGGGCCCAAGTGCTTTCACTGCCAGCATGTTTGACTGGCTTTTCAGCACCTCCCTCTGAGGCCAATCAGTCGTGTAAATCTACACCTCTCTTCCTCCTTTTTCCTTCCCTTCTCTCCTCCCTCCCTTTCCTGCCATCTCTGGGATGAGATAACTGCCTGTAACTCAACCCTCCAAAGGTTAGCCCTGTACACAACTCCTGGGCTATGGTGGTGCCTCTTTGAAGAGATGCCCAACCTTGTGACCCAACCTGTTGGCAGTTTGAATTTTATTAAGTTGAAAATTGTTTAGGCGAGAGTTATAAAAATTATTGTATTGTCTTGTGATCAGTGAATTTAAATTGGTTTGTTTCAGTTTAGGAAATATTTTGAGATTTTCTTTGGGTCCTAATATATGTGAAATTGTTATAATGCCCCATGTCTTGATAAGAAGGCATGTTCCCTGTAGGGCCTGAACTTCAACATGTCTGTTAGGTAGGGTGGTGGTTAGGGAAGACCTCTTGGATAAACGGACAGAATGCAGTGAGGGAGCAAAAGCTTTGATAAATTGCCTAGGTTTTATTTAATTGAAAGATGTAATCTCATGTATAGTTCTATGTTTAATCTGTTCTGTATTTTTACTGCAAGAATACTAATTCAGAATGTGCCTCTTTTCCTAGTTATGTTTCATAAAACAGTACAACATAATCACACTTGACCACAAGACAATCACAAATACAAATACAAATACCATATCAAAATATTTAGATTACCATTGTAATCCAAATTAAAATTCTTATAGAGGATGTTCCGCCAAGATGGGGCTTAGGTAGATACACTTTGCCTTCTCGCACAACCAGAAGAAGGACAACAGCAAATTTAAAAACAAAAAAATAACCAGAATTGCCATAAAATCAAACTGTATAGAAGTCTGACAACCAGGGAATTAAAGAAAAAACAATCATACAGACCAGTAGGAGGGGCCGAGACAGGCAGCCGGGGTAGAGAGGACTCACAGCAAGGTGGTGGCTGGCAGAGCAAGTGGTCTTACATTTGCATGCAGATAAATCAGGAGGAATGTAACAGACCATGCAACCCAGGGTTCCAGCTTGGAGAAATAAAGCCTCAAAGCCTCTGGCTGAAAAAACCTGTGGGGAATCAGGTAGCAGGAGAAACTGTCAGGCTCACAGGAGAGTTTGTCGGAGAAACCCACAGGGTCCTAGAACTTACACAAAAGCACCCACCCAGGAACCAGCACCAGAAGGCCCCAATTTGCTTGTGGGTAGTGGCAAAAGTGACTAAAAGCCAGCCAAGAGCTGAGCAAGCAGCATTGTTTCTTCTTGAACCCCTTCCCCACAGATAATCCCACCACTCTGGATTGCCCTGCCCTGATAAACACCTAAGGCTCCACCCCTTACAATGTGACTGGCACACCAAACAAAAAAAAATATGACCCAAATGAAAGAATAGATCAAAGCTCCAGAAAAAATACAACTGAGAGATGAAGAGATAGCCAACCTATCAGATGCAGAGTTCAAAACACTGGTAATCAGGATGCTCACAGAATTGGTTGAGTGTGGTTGCAAAATAGAGGAAAAAGTGAAGGCTATGAAAAGTGGGATAGAGGAAAATGTACAGGGAGCTAACAGTGAAAGGAAGGAAAGCAGGACACAAGCAAATGGTTTACACCAGAAGAAAGAAATAAACATCCAACCAGAACAGAATGAAGAAACAAGAATTCAAAAAAATGAGGAGAGGCTCAGGAACCTCTGGGATAACTTTAAATGTTCCAACATCCAAATAATAGGGGTGCCTGAAGGAGAAGAGAAAGACCAATAAATTGAAAACATAATTAAGGAGAACTTTTCTAATCTGGCAAAGGAAATAGACTTCCAGGAATTCCAGGAAGCTCAAATAGTCCCAAAGAAGCTCAAAGAAGTTGGACCCAAGGAAGCGCACACCGAGGTACATCATAATTACATTATCCAAGATTAAAGATAAGGAAAGAATCTTAAAAGCAGCAAGAGAAACGGAGACAGTTACCTACAAAGGAGTTCTCCTGAGATTAGCAGCTGATTTCTCAAAAGAAACCTTGCATACTTGAAGGGGATGGAAAGAAGTATTCAAAGTCATGAAAGGCAAGGACCTACATAGAAAGTTACTCTATCCAGCAAAGCTATCATTTAGAATGGAAGGGCAGATAAAGTGATTCCCAGATAAGGTCAAGTTGAAGGAGTTCATAATGACCATGCCCTTATTTGAAATGTTAAAGGGACTTATCTAAAAAAAGATAAAAAATATGAACAGTAAAATGACAAACTCACAACTATCAACAACTGAACCTAAAAACAAAAACAAACTAGGCAAACAACTAGAACAGGAAGAGAATCACAGAAATGGAGATCACATAGAGGGGTATCAGCAGGGAGCAGGGAGAATAGGGGGAAAAGGTACAGGGAATAAGACGCATAAATGGTAGGTGTAAAATAGATAGAGGGAGGTTAAGAATAGTATGGGAAATGGAGAAGCCAAAGAACTTACATGTATGACCCCTGGTCATGAACTAAAGTACAGGAATGATGGTGGGAGCAGGGTGCAGGGCAAGAGGGATGAAGGGGAGAAAGAAATGGGATAATTGTAATAGCATAATCAATAAAATATATTTTAAAAAATAAAATTAAAAAAAAAGAAATCCACATGGATTCCCAGCATCTGCCGTTTTGGTTAAAATTGTTCTGTATTCATAGTTTCAACTTTTGTAGTATATCCAGTTTCTACTTATGTCTTCTTTGAGTTTTTTTTAGAAGTCTGCTTTTTCATTTTTATTAAATGTTTAAGAAAAACCATTTTCCTATAAGTCATGTTTTATAATAATTTGATTTAATGTTGAAACTGACAACCAATTTTGTTTTTTAAAATGAACTTTTCAGGTTGCAATTCGTGGTATCAATATAGTTGTTCTTGGGGTGGAAAAAAAATCTGTTGCCAAGCTTCAAGATGAAAGAACTGTGAGGAAAATTTGTGCTCTTGACGACCACGTCTGCATGGCTTTTGCAGGTACTTACGGACCTACAATAATGATAATGTCTTGGTGTAGTAGGGTAACACATATGGCCCCACTACAGTTGTTGTGGTGCTATATTTATATAACATGTGGAGCTATATTCCATTTTTTATTAAATACAAAGTTATGATTTCTAGAAAATCATAACTCTGTAAACCAGGATTTCTGATGGACATAAATGTCATAAGCTATCCATTATATTATCTTAATTGTAATTTTAGGTAGCTATTTCCTTTTTATATTTTTATTTTGAAATAAATTAAGACTGGGAAATTACAAAAAAAACTCCACAAAGTAGATCTCTTCATCTTTTACCCAGTTTACTCCATTGGTAACTTCTTCAAACACCAGTAAATTGACATTGTTACAAGCCACAGATTTTTTTGAGATTGCACCAGTTTTACATGCACCCATTTGCATGTGTGTGTAGTTTTATTAGATTCATGGAGCCATCACCACAATCAAGATACATAACTCTTCCATTACCACGAGGCTACCCATGCTATTGCTCTTCTGTATCTCTAACCTCTGGCAACCAGTAATCTCTTCTGCATCTCTATAATTTGCCATTTTTGAGGATGCTATGTGAATAGATCACATGGTATATAACCTTTTAATACTGGCTTTTTCATTAGCATAGTCCCATTGCAATTCATCCACGTTGTTGCATATATCAATAGTCTGTTACTGTTTATTGCTGAATAGTGTGCCATAGTATGGATATACCACACTCTTACAAAGAAATAAAGGACATGTTTCCGGCTTTTGTCTACTACAAATAAAAGTTGGAATAGACTTTTATGTACAGGTTTTCTATGCAAAAAACTCGAACACAGGTTTCATTGTTCTGGGATAAATGCTCAAGAATAAAATTGCTGGGCCATATGATAATACATGCTTTGTTATGTAAAAAACTGCCATGTTGATTTCCAGAGTGGGTGTACTATTTTACATTTCCCCTAGCAGTGCATGAGTGATTCATTTTTCTCTACATCCTCAGCAGCATTTGGTGTTGTTACTATTTTTTATTTTAGACCTTTATATAGGTGTGTAGGATATCCCATTGTGGGTTTAATTTGCATTTGCCTCATGGTTAATGGTATTGAACATATTTTCATGTGCTTATTTGCATCTTTATAGAAAATAAGACATGTTTCATGTTGGGGTTTTTTCTCTTTTTTTTTTTTTTTGAGAGTATGTTTATCAAAGCTGATGACAGTGAAACAAGGAAGGGCTTAGGATAGAAGTAGCTACAGGAGAGAGCTGAGGTAGGGCTGCTTTGGCTGTCTAGAAATGTGATAGGAAAGAGATGAGCCTAGGCAGGGCTGCTTTGGCTCACTGAGAAGTCAGAGAAATGGGCGCTTGGAGATGGCTCCAGGGGCTTAGTCCAGGTGAGCTGCCACTGCCCTTTGTTCCTTTGGTTGCAAGTCTCCTGGGTCCTTGAGGGTTTAGGAAATGGGCACCTGAGAGGGAAGAAAAGGGAGAAGGGAGGGACACGGGCATGTTCCCAGGGGCGAAGAGCATGCTTTTTTAAAAATTGTTTTTAATTTTTTTCAAGTCATAATTTTATATTGAAGTTTAAAACCCTTGTTGAGCAAAAAATAATCTTTACCTTACTGGTTTAAAAAAGAAGTTTTCTTGTCACAAAACAAGTCTTAATACAGTTTAAAAGATTGAATAAGAACTCGGAACTCCCACCACCCAGTGTGCTTAGACTTGTCTGTAGCAAGGATGACACTGGGAGCCCCGTGGGACTTTCATTCCACCAGACCCGTGATGCCACTGACCTGTGGGCTCCTGACTTGAGATCCACACTCACCTCTTCATCCGTGGACACCATCAGAGATCCAGACTTTACCCAGATGCTTGCTCTGCTTGCTTCTATTGTGTAAGCTCCCCGTCTCTGTGTGTAATATACATATGACTCTATTGGCTTATTGGGGAGATCTCCCCTTAATAAACCTGGCATTATGAGAAGACAAAAGTAAAAAGAAAATTGAAATCATACAAAGCATCATTTCTGTCCAAAAGGAATAAAACTGGAAATGAACAACAGAAGGAAAAATGAAAAATCCACAGACACATGGAAATTAAACAATACTCCTTAAAAACCCATGGATCAAAGAAAAAAATTACAAAAGAAATGAAAAAACGTCTTGAGATAAATGAAAATGATAACATACATGACGTATGGGATGCAGCAAAAGCAGTACTAAAAGGCAATTTTATAGGTATAAATGCTTACATTAAAAAAGAAGACTTCAGCAACCTAATTTTACATCTTTTTTTATTGTTGTTCTATTACAGTTGTCCCAATTTTCTCCTGTAGGTCTCCCCTGCCCTGCCCACTCCCCCCTCCCCCACAGTCAAATGACCCTGTCCTTGGGTCATTTATACTTGTTTGTTAACTAAACCCTTCCGATCTTTCCTTCCTTATTCCCCTCTCCCTTTCCCTCTAATTCCTATCAATTTGTTCCTTGTTTCCCTGTCTCTGGTTCTGTTTTGTTTCTTTGTTTTGTTCATTAGGTTCCTGTTACAGGTAAGATCATATGGTATTTGTGTTTAGCTGTCTGGCTCATTTCACTTAGCATTGTGCTCTCTAGTTTCATCCATGCTGTCACAAAGGGTAGGAGTTCCTTCTTTCCTTCTGCTGCATAGTATTCCACTGTATATATCTTAAGAAATAGAAAAAGAGAACAAACAGCCCAAAGCTATCAGAAGGATAGAGATAATACAGAAAGATTGAGGCAATGATATATAAAGTAGAGAATGGAAAAATAATAGAAAAAGCAGCAAACCCAAGAGTTGATTCTTTGAAAAGATTAACAAAACTGACAGACCTTTAGTGAAATGGACTAAGAATAAAAGACTCAAATAAAATCAGAAATGAAGCCCTGGCTGGTGTAGCTCAGTGGATTGAGTGTGGGCCTGTGGACCAAACAGCCACAGTTCAATTCCCAGTCAGGGCACATGCCTGGGTTGCAGGCCAGTTCCCGGTTCCCAGCAGGGGACACACAAGAAGCAACCATACATTGATATTTCTCTCCCTCTCTCCTTCCCTTCCCCTCTAAAGATAAATAAATAAAATGTATTTTTTTAAATCAGAAATGAAAAAGATGCTACTAATGATTTCACAGAAATAAAAGGGATTATAAGAGCACTATGAACAATGACATGCCAACAAATGAGATAACTTAGAAGAAATGGACAAATTCCTTGAACATACAAATTACTTCCAGTTCATCAAGAAGAATTAGAAAATCTCAACAGATGTTTAATAAGTAAAGAGTAAATCAGTAATCAAAAACCTCTCAATAAGAAGAAAAGTCCAGAATCAGATGTTTTCACTGGTGAATTCTACCAAACATTTAAATAATTAATACCAATCCTTTTCAAATGTTTGCAAAAAAAATCAAAGGACACTTCCAAACTCATTGTGTGAGGCCAGCATTATCCTGATAACAAAGCTAGACAAAGACACTACAAGAAAAAACTGTAGCCTGATATCCTTTGTAAATATTGATGTAAATATCTGACAAAATAGCAAACCAAAATTTAGCAACTATTAAAGGGATTAATAAACAGACTAACGGGTATTAAAGGGATTAAAGGGACTAACAGGTATTTATTCCTGGAGTGCAAGAATTATTCAACATATGAAAATCAGTCAATGTAATATACATTAACAGAACACAGAGAAAACTACATGATCATCTCCATTGATGGAGAGAAACAAATTTGACAAAATTCAACACCTTTCATAATAGAAACACTCAACAAGCTAGAAGTAGAAGAAAATTATTTCAACATAATAAAGTATGCATAAGAAAAACCTGCAGTGAGTATCATATTCCATGATGAAGCACTGAAAGCTTTACTCTAAGATTAGGACTAAGTCAAGGATGTCCACTTTTAAGACATTTTACTGAGTGAAATGAACACTCACAGTGGGATAATTTCTATATGATTCCAATTGTAGAATATGAGATAACTAGAGTCAGATTCATAGATACAGAAAATAGAATGCAGAGTTTCAGTTTGGGAAGATAAAGTCTTAGAGATGGGTGGTGATAAATGCCCAACAGTCTAACTGTACTTAATTCCACTGACCTATACCCTTAAAAATGGTTAAAATGATAAATTATATGTATAGTTACTATAATTAAAAAAATTTTTTAAATGTCTTGAAGGCTATTGTGATTAGACCTAGCACATTTTTTAAAAGATTTTATTTATTAATCTTTAGAAGGGAAGGGAAGGAGAGAGGGAGAGAAATATCAATGTATGGTTGCCTCTTATGCGTCCGCTGCCGGGAACCGGGAACCGGGAACTGGCCTGCAACCTAGGCATGTGCCCTGACTGGGAATCGAACTTCAATCATGTGGTTCGCAGGCCCACGCTCAATCCACTGAACTACACCAGCCAGGGCAGAAAAATGTTTTTAAAGAAACCATCTTTTTTAAAAATTATTTTATTGTTGTTCAAGTACAGTTGTCTGCATTTACCCCCCACCCCAGCCATCTCCACCTCCCTCCTCTGCTTCCATGACCCCTTGGTTTGTCCATGAGTCTTTTATAGTTGTTCCTGAAAACCTTTACCCACTTCTCCCCATTGTCCCCTGCCCCCTCCCTTCTGGCTATTGTCAGATTGTTCTAAATTTCAGTGTCTCTGGTTATATTTTGTTTGCTTTTTTCTTTTGTTGATTATGTTCCAGTTAAAGGTGAGATCATATGGTATTTGTCCCTCACCACCTGCTTTATTTCGCTTAGCATAATTGTCTCCAGTTCCATCCATGCTGTTGCAAAGGGTAGGAGCTCCTTTCTTTCTGCTGCGTAGTATTTCATTGTGTAAATGTACCATAGTTTTTTGATCCATTCATTTACTGATGGGCACTCTGGTTGCTTCCAGCACTTGGGTATTGCAAATTGTGCTGCTATGAACATTAGGGTGTGTAGGTTCTTTTGGATTGGTGTTTCAGGGTTCTTGGGATCTAATCCCAGCAGTAGAATTGCTGGGTCAAAAAGCAGTTACATTTTTAGTTTTCTGAGGAAGTTCCATACTATTTTCCACAGTGGCTGCACCAATCTGCATTCTCACCAACAGTGCACTAGGGCTGTCTTGTCTCTGCATCCTCTCCAACACTTGTTTGTTGATTTGTTTATGATGGCCATTCTGAGTGGTGTGAGGTGGTATCTCATTGTGGTTTTAATTTGCATTTCTCTGATCGCTGGTGATGCTGAGCATCTTTTCATATGTCTCTGGGCCCTCTGTATGTCCTCCTTGAAAGAGTGTCTGTTCAAGTCTTTTGCCCATTTTTTAATTAGGTTGTTTGTCTTCCTGGAGTGGAGTCATGTAGATTCTTTATATATTTTGGAGTTCAACCCCTTGTCCAAGGTATTATTGGCAAATATGTTTTCCCATATAGTTAGTTCTCTTTTCACATTAATACTGCTTTCTTTAGCCATGCAGAAGCTTTTAAATTTGAACAAGTCCCATTTGTTTATTCTTTCCTTTATGTCCCTTGCTCTAGGGTACCTATAAGGGAAAATATTGCTGCATGGAGTGTCTGAGATTTTCCTGGATATCTTTTCCTATAGGAACTTTTAGTGTCATGACTTATATTTAAGTCTTTTATTCACCTTGAATTTATTTTGGTGTATGGTATAAGTTGGTGATCAAGTTTCATTTTTTTGCTGTAGCTGTCCAGATCTCCCAACACCATTTGTTGAAGAGACTTTTTACTCCATTTTATGCTTCTTCCCCCTTTGTCAAATATTAATTGACCATAGTTTTGGGTTTATTTCTGGGCTGTCTTCTCTTCCATTGTTCTATGTGTCTGCTGTTGTGCCAGTACCAGGCTGCTTTGATTACAGTGGCCTTTTAATACAGTTTGATATCAGGTATTGTGATCTCTCCCACTTTGTTTTTTTTTTTTCTCAAAATTACTGCAGCTGTTCAGGATCATTTATGGTTCCATATAAATTTCTGAAGTATTTGTTCTTTATCTGTGAAATATATCACTGGTACTTAATAGGGATTACGTTGAATCTATAAATTGCTTTGGGTATTATGGACATTGTGATGATGTGAATTCTTCCAATTCATGAACACAGACTATGCTTCCATGTGTTTGTGTTTTCCTTAATTTCTTTCTTCAGTGTTGTTTAGTTTTCTGAGTACAGGTCTTTTACATCCTTGGTTAGGTTTACTCCTAGGTACTTTATTTTTCTTGTTGCTATATCAAATGGTTTTTTTTTCCTGATTTCTGTTTCTGATATTTTATTGTTGGTGTACAAAAATGCCTATGCTTTCTGAAAACTGACTTTGTATGCCACACTGTTTTGCCAGATTTACTAATTAGGTCAAGTAGCTTTTTGTGGACTCTATAGGATTTTCTATGTACACTGTCATGTCATCTGCATACAATGACAGTTTTGGTTCCTCCTTTCCAATTTGGGTGCCTTTTATTTTTTTTCTTGTCTGATTGCTGTGGCTAGGACTTCCAATACTATGTCAAATAGGAGTAGTGAAAGCAGACATCTTTGTTTTGTTCTTGATCTTAGTGGGAAGGCTTTAAGTTTTTGCCCATTGATTATGATCTTGGCTGTAGGTTTCTTGTATATGGCCTTTATTATTTGGAGGAATGCCCCTTCTACATGTTCCCACTTTGCTGAGTGTTTTTATCATAAATGGGTGCTGTACCTTATCAGATGTTTTTTTCCACATCTGTTCATATGATCATGTGATTTTTGTCTTTTGTTCTGTTTATGCAATGTATTACATTTAGTGATTTGTGACTATTGCACCATCCTTGCATCCCTGGGGTGAATCCCATTTGGTTGTGGTGTATGATCTTTAAACATATTGTTCAACATGGTTTGCCAATATATTGTTGAGGATTTTAGCATCTATGTTCATCAGCGATGTAGGCCTGAAGTTTTCTATCTTTGTTATGTCTTTATTTGGTTTTGGGATTAGGATGATACTGGCTTCATAAAAAGAGTTTGGGAGTCTTCCATCATTTTGGATTTTTTGGAATAGTCTGTAAAGGACAGGGGTTAGCTCTTCCTTAAATGCTTGGTAGAATTCTCCTGTGAAACCATCTGGTCCAGGGCTTTTGTGTGTCAGGAGTTTTTTTTATTACTGCTTCAATTTTATCTGTTGTTATTGGTCTGTTTTGGCTTTCTGCTTCTTATTCATTGAGTTTTGGAAGATTATATTTTTCTAGAAATTTGTCCATTTCACCTAGGTTTTCAAATTTCTTGGCATATAGTTCTTCATAGTAATTTCTTACAATCCTTTGTATTTCTTTGTATTTCTTTTGTATTTCTGTATCTCTCCTCTTTCATTTTTGATTGCATTTATTTGGGTCCTCTCTTTTTTCTTGATGAGTCTACTTAAAGGCTTACTGATTTTCTTAAAGGAACCANTCTTTCTTCAGTGTTGTTTAGTTTTCTGAGTACAGGTCTTTTACATCCTTGGTTAGGTTTACTCCTAGGTACTTTATTTTTCTTGTTGCTATATCAAATGGTTTTTTTTTCCTGATTTCTGTTTCTGATATTTTATTGTTGGTGTACAAAAATGCCTATGCTTTCTGAAAACTGACTTTGTATGCCACACTGTTTTGCCAGATTTACTAATTAGGTCAAGTAGCTTTTTGTGGACTCTATAGGATTTTCTATGTACACTGTCATGTCATCTGCATACAATGACAGTTTTGGTTCCTCCTTTCCAATTTGGGTGCCTTTTATTTTTTTTCTTGTCTGATTGCTGTGGCTATGACTTCCAATACTATGTCAAATAGGAGTAGTGAAATCAGACATCTTTGCTTTGTTCCTGATCTTAGTAGGAAAGCTTTAAGTTTTTGCCCATTGATTATGATGTTGGCTGTAGGTTTCTTGTATATGGCCTTTATTATTTTGAGGAATGCCCCTTCTACATGTTCCCACTTTGCTGAGTGTTTTTATCATAAATGGGTGCTGTACCTTATCAGATGTTTTTTTCCACATCTGTTCATATGATCGTGTGCTTTTTGTCTTTTGTTCTGTTTATGCAATGTATTATGTTTAGTGATTTGTGACTATTGCACCATCCTTGCATCCCTGGGGTGAATCCCATTTGGTTGTGGTGTATGATCTTTAAACATATTGTTCAACATGGTTTGCCAATATATTGTTGAGGATTTTAGCGTCTATGTTCATCAGTGATGTTGGCATGAAGTTTTCTATCTTTGTTATGTCTTTATTTGGTTTGGGGATTAGGATGATACTGGCTTCATAAAAAGAGTTTGGGAGTCTTCCATCATTTTGGATTTTTTGGAATAGTCTGTGAAGGACAGGGGTTAGCTCTTCCTTAAATGCTTGGTAGAATTCTCCTGTGAAACCATCTGGTCCAGGGCTTTTGTGTGTCAGGAGTTTTTTTTATTACTGCTTCAATTTTATCTGTTGTTATTGGTCTGTTCAGGCTTTATGCTTCATTGAGTTTTGGAAGATTATATTTTTCTAGAAATTTGTCCATTTCACCTAGGTTTTCAAATTTCTTGGCATACAGTTCTTCATAGTAATTTCTTACAATCCTTTGTATTTCTTTGGTATCAATTGTAATCTCTCCTCTTTCATTTTTGATTGCGTTTATTTGGGTCCTCTCTTTTTCTTGATGAGTCTACTTAAAGGCTTACTGATTTTCTTAAAGGAACCATCTTAATATAAATGATGGGATGATAACTCTGGTAAACATATCTTTCTGACCTTAATGGAAAGATAATTTTAAAGTATATAATTTTACAGTAAAGATAATTATAGTGTATATAACTTCTTTGGAGAGTAAAATGAGCATTTACTAATATTTTTCTTACATGTCAATTGATTTTTGAAATTATAAAATACCTAAATGTATGTTATTGGAGAATTGGTGTAATAAATCATGGTATATCTAAGCAATTCCTTAAAAATACACGTTTTAGAATCATACCAACTGAATTCTATACCAGACTCCATTGTCTACTACACTTGTGACTGTGGGCAAGGTATAGTGATGCAGATCTTGGCCTGCTGACCATACACAGATCCCAGATCTGTGTATGTTGTAGCTGCTAGTGAACAAATACACACAGACAACAGAAGTTCTGTGGAGAAAAAGGGACGACATGGCCACTCTGTGAGAGAGAGGGTGAGAGGGCCCCAGTCCCTGCCTGGCCAGGCTTTTATTGTTTCTTTGGGTACATTACATGGACAGTAGTCCTTATTTACTATGCACAGGTTCACTGCAGGAGATTACCTTTTACAGATAACTAAGGAAAGAATGTTGCTAATTACTTGGAAGAGAAGAATATTGCAGACCAAGGGGAAAAGTGGTTAAACCGGTCACACTCCATACTTGGGAGGTTTAGGTCAGATTTTAGGAAGTTACAGTAAGCATTTACTGCCTCAATTCATGGTGAGGGAGTTACCTTACCCTGCTTTTTAGCAAAAGCAAGTCTCATAGCAGTCTGGGTACAATGCAAGCCTGGTTCCCCATGGAAAAACCTCTTCGTGAGCATAATTCGGTACGCCACTCACTCCCCACTGATTTTCCACATGGAGGCTGGGCTACATTTCCACGCCATGCAAAGCAGTTCCCTACAGTATGTAACTGTTCCTTGTCCCTGTTCAGTCATCTGATAGTGTCTACTTGTTAACAAGGATTGAGTTAATACATAAGTATTTAGAACAATGTCTGGCATATGTAAGTGCTTAACAAATATTACTATTACCACTCCAACTACATCATTGTTATTATTTAGTGGCAATTTAAAAAGAAGGTAGTAGGATCTGTACCTATGGGCATGAGAAAGTATCCATAATATATGTTTGAAATAGTAGGTTACAGAAAATGTGTATGATACAATTCTATTTATACATTGTGAAATTATATGTTACCTCTTACTCTTTCTGTTGGAATAGTTTACTATGAGCACATATCAGAAAGAAATAGAGTTCCATTTTGAAAAAAATTACATTCTTTTGCTGATGTTGTTGTATTGTGCTTTCAATGTTCAGAAAACACCCCTTAGGTGAAAAAAATAAATGAATTTGAAAAGAAATTATTTCATGTAGGGGGTGGAATTCCATTTAATAATAGAAAATTTACATTGTGATATCTTCAGATAAAACTGTGGTATAAATTTAAGAGCACTACACTGAGAACTTATTTCTTCTGTGTTTACTTATTTATAAACAAAGTGAAATTACAATATTCAGTGCTATCTTTAAATAGAATTTGTTCTCTTTTCCTAGCCATTTAGTGTTGATTAGCATAATTGCCACTTACTATGTTAAAAGCAGACACTTACAATTATGTTATTCATATGGTTTGGCAAATTTATCTCTAATTTTTTTCCTTTGAATCAATTGCAGAACTACATTCTAAGTCTGATACATTTATGTTTTTCTACTTTTCAATATATTTACATTATAAATGGAAAATACTTAGAAATCTCCTTTCTGATCATATTTTTTAAATGAGCAAAGCTTTTAATTCATAGGATAAGCTAAATCAATCTCTTTCTATTCCTTTATCTCAGACAACATGTGCAAAAAGAAGAGAATCAGTTTCTCTTCCCTTAACTCATTGATTGTGATTCTTATAGCGGCATATTGACAGCTTCTTCATTGTTGACTGTTATTAGCCGTCTTCAGAGACTAGCTATTCTTTCAGATTTCTAGAAACAAGATTTGAAATGATATGGTAAGAGAACAAGAGTTTCTAACTGCAAGATACTGATGGTTATATGAGAAATGGATGTTTCAAAGACTTTGGGAATGAATTTTTGGGAAAAGTGATTTTAAGAGCATGGGGAAAGAAACAAAATGGCCTTGGAAAGGTCAAATGGAAAAGAAGTCTTAAATATAATAGAAATGTTTGCAGCTATTGCATCTCTTGAACTTTGTGGTCACTTCATTATGTTTTAACTGAAACATTTTGTTTCCCTACAGAAGTGTTAGGAATTAATTACATGTGTTTTTGGCGCGACAAAAGTAAGGCAGTGTGTTTTCTTTTCTTTTTTTTAACATTTTTTTAACATTTTTGATTTTTAAATTCTTAATCTTAGACAAAAAGCTAAGAAGAGATATTTCACAGTTATATTGAATGAAGTTTGAATTCAATGAATGTGTGTTTGATAATGAAGTATAGTATTCATTGTTTTCATAATAAGAAATTCAGCTTATTCTGTGGTTTAGGTAATAAGTATATTGGTTTGGGAATCAAGATAAACCATCAACCTTGGAACAATTTTCCATTGCTATCTTGCCCGAAAAACGTTTTTAAAAATATGACTACAGAGATTTAAAAATGTATATTTAATAAACCCAAATAACCACTCTAGCTATTGTGAATGAAACCATTTTAATCTTTGGGAAATAGTTTACTTACTATTAGGGCTTAACCATTGTTTTTTAAAGCCATTTTCTTTAAAAAGTAAATAAGAATGCATCAAATTAAGGCTTGAAGGAAATAGAATGTCAAATGAGTGAATTTTACAAAGTCTTTATAATGGATGTACATTAAAAGCACAAAGGACATCGTGAGAAAGATTTTATGGTAGCTAAACTGCTTGTGACAGTGAAAGAAGTGATTCTTTCTTGTAATGTATCAACTCCTTCTATAGGACTGACTGCTGATGCTAGAGTAGTAATAAACAGAGCCCGTGTGGAGTGCCAGAGCCATAAGCTTACAGTTGAGGACCCGGTCACTGTGGAATATATAACTCGCTTCATAGCAACCTTAAAACAGGTAAGCCAATAAATATAGCAACAAATTGCTGTGAATTTCCTCCTTTAGCATTATGGGTCTAGTCGTGGGACTACTTCAGTCATTTAGTCTGTTAAATCTGCCAGATTCCTGATTCTTTCTCAAACTTCCTATTCACACTCTTCACTCCAGTGGAATGAATTGACTTGATCACTAGGCATCCCAATCAGTATTGGTTCTGAGAATTATATTAAAATTTAAAAGAGCAAGACATCTAATATTTTAAGGGTATTTCTTCACTTCTGGAGATAAAGTAATGAGAACCATTTTTTAGAGTTTACCAAAGCAGTACCCATGATTCTTTCACCAACAAACTTAAACACAGCTGATCAGGTTCAGGTATGACTTCTGAATTCATGAGTAAGTACATTAACATAAGTATAATCGTGATATATACAAGTATTTTTCCTCTTACTATGTTATGTATTTTGTATATATGCCAACATAGTCCTTATATAACTAAATACAGGCAGACCTATTGTGCTTCACATTATTGCACTTCATGGATGTTGCATTTATTACAATTTGAAAGGAAGACCCTCCACCAGCAAAAAGATTAGGACTTGCTTTATTGTGATAAATTCTCTTTATTGCGGTGCTCTGGAACCCAACCTGCAGTATCTCGGAGGTATGCCTATAATGTTGTTTTTAGTTGCTATCAATAATTCTTTTTTAAGTATGTTTTATTGATTATGCTATTACAGTTGTCCCAGTTTTTTCTCCCCTTCATCCTTCCTCCTCCCAGCACCCTCCCCCGCCACACTCCAGCATTACCTGCCCCCTTAGTTCATGTCCATGGGTGGTACATATCTGTTCTCTGGCTTCTTTATTTTCTATACTCTTCTTAACCTCCCCCCATCTATTTTATGCCTACCAGTTATGCTTCTTATTCCCTGTACCTTCCATTCTTCCCTTCCCCCTCCCCACTGAAAACCCTCCATGTAAATCTCCATTTCTCTGGTTCTGTTCCTATTCTAGTTGTTTGCTTAGTTTTTGTTTTGGATTTTAGGTTCAGTTGATAGTTAAAAGTTTATTGTCATCTTACTGTTCATAGTGTTTGATCTTCTACTACTTCTTAGATAAGTCCCTTTAAGATTTCATAAAATAAGGGCTTGGTCCCCTGGCTGTTGTGGCTCAATGGATTGAACGCTGGCCTGTGAACCAAAAAGTTGCCGGTTCCACTCCCAGTCAGTAAACATGCCTGGGTTGCAGGCCAGGTCCCCATTAGGGAGTTCATGAGAGGCAACCACACATTGATGTTTCTCTCTCTTTCTCCCTCTAAAAATGAATAAATAAAATCTTTTTAAAAATAAAGGCTTGGTAGTGGTAAACTCCTTTACCTTTACCTTATCTGGGAAACACTTTATCTACCCTTCCATTCTAAATGATAGCTTTGCTGGATAGACTAATCTTTGATGTAGGCCCTTGCCTTTCATGACTTGGAATACTTCTTTCAAGCCCCTTCTTGCCTGTAAGGTTTCTTTTGAGAAATCAGCTGATAGTCTAGTGGGAAATCCTTTGTAGGTAACTGTCTCCTTTTCTTTTGCTGCTTTTGAGATTCTCTCCTTCTCTTTAATCTTGGGTAACTTAGTTATGATGTGCCTTCCTCCTTGGGTCCAATTTCTTTGGGACTTTCTGGACTTCATGGACTTCCTGGAAGTCTGTTTCCTTTGCCAGATTGGGGAAGTTTTCCTTCATTATTTGTTCAAATAAGTTTTCAATTTCTTGCTCTTATTCTTCTCCTTCTGGCACCCCTATGATTCAGATGTTGGAGCACGTAGAGTTGTCCCATAGGTTCCTAAGCCTGTCCTCATTTTTATGAATTCTTATTCATTCTGTTCTGGTTGAATATTTACTTCTTGCTTTTATTCCAAATTGTTGATTTGAGTTCTGGTTTTCCTTCCCTTCACTGTTGGTTGCCTGTACATTTTCTTTTATTTCACTTTTCATAGCCTTCACTTTTTTCTTCATTTTGTGACTGAACTCAGTCAGTTCTGTGACCATCCTGATTACCAGTGTTTTGAACTCTCCATCAGGTAGGTTGGCTATCTCCTCATTGCTTAGCTCTTTTTTTTGAGTTTTGATCTGTTCTTTCATTTGGGCCTTATTTCTTTGTCTTGGCACACCTGTTACATTGCAAGGGGGCACAGCCTTAAGTATTCACCAGGGTGGGGCAACCCTCTTTGCTGCATTGTGGTGCTGTCTGTGAGGGAGGGGCCATAGAGGGGACAATGCTGATGACTTCCTCCACTTTAGCCCCACTTTCCATTGAATGCTCCTTTGAGACTGGGAGATTCGCCTGCTGTTGCAACCCCCCCGCAGGATTTCACAGCTAGTTTTGAGTCTTTGGTTTCCCATTCAGCCAGCCCCATCTCACCAGCATGGTTCACCACTCTGCTGTAGGTCTTGTCCACTCAGCTGTCCATCTCCCATCTGTGCCCCCACTACTGGTTTGGGCGAATGTTTATTTAACTCCTCGGTTGTCAGAGTGCCATGCAGTTTGATTTCCTGGCACTTCTGGTTGTTTATTGTTTTTAAATTGGTTATTATCCTTCTTTTCGTTGTGCAAAGAAGTAAAGCATTTCTACCTATGCCTCCATCTTGGCCAGGACATCTTGTTTTTAGTTGCTATCAGTAATTCTTTAGGCCGTTTCTAGTTTCTTTCATTTTCTTATTTCCTCTCTGGCTCTCAGGCTCTCAAATTGCTACTTTGATATAACATTACTGTATCTTTGAAACAGCTTTTATTTTTCTTTTTTGAATTATATTGTTAAATTAATTTTCATTATGGGATTACTAGATTAGAGATTATAATTGGTTTTAAGATTCTTGTTATATATAGCTAAATTACTTTCTAAAAAGATGGAACCAATTTTTATTGTGCAACCAACAATGCATAATTATATCCCTGAAGGATCATCAGCATTTTTTTCATTTTTCTTTTATTTTGCAAATAAGCACAACCTAGCGCTTGTATAGTTGTTTTAAATTATATTTTATAATTAGTGGGGAGGTTTATTTTTTTCACATTGGTTCATTATTTTCATTTCTCCTAAAATAAACTATTTTCCCTTTAGACAGTGTGCCCTCCAGTGGTTAAGAATGTGTCCTCAGGAGCTAGAATTTGGGGATTTGAATCTTGGTTCTGCTGCTTCCTAGTTAATCCTTTGTGCATAATACTTGGCCTATTTTACCTCAATTTTGTTATTTATAAAGTGAACATTACAGTAATACCTACTCTGTTGAGTTGGATTAAATGATTTAATACGTTTTAAACATTTAGAACACTTTCTAGCATGGGATTTGCCATTTTTCTGTGTAGAGATAATTTTATATACCATATTTTCTTTATATTAAAGTTGTAAATTATATACTTATTTAAAATTGGTCTATTCTTTAAGTTTAATTTATGGATCTGGGAAGTCCAACATTTTTATATTTTTCTGCTTTTTTTAATTTGCTTTGATTTTTCCAGAGGTTATAAAACTATCCAGTAAAAAATAAGGTGTAGAACATTGTGTATACAAGATTCCCAATTGTAATTTTTAGGTTTTCTTCTAGAAATACAAAGTTTATGCATAGCACATTTACAGAAATAGACATTTTAAAACTGTAACAGTGAAGTTGCCACTGGAGAGGGTCCTGAGTTCTGGGCAAAAAAAGTTATATACTTTAGATACACTTTTGGTACTTTTAAATTACTTTAACCATGTGCATGTATTACTTTTTATTTTAAAAAATGGTTGATTAAGCAAATAAACTAAAAGGGTTTGTCCTCCAAGGAATATTTACAAAGCATCTTCTTTATATCTTGGTATGATCCAGGGACATTAGGAGATACAGAGAAATTAAAACATAAACTCTTTATTTTTTAAGAGTTTATTTATGTTTGTGTAACCCAGTTATTTGCATCTATAATTTGAAGTGGCTTATTACAATGCATATGTAATGAAATGTAAAAATAAAAAAGATATAATACACAGACAAGTCCAGGAAGAAAGCTTGGTATAAAGCTATTTCCAGCCACAGAGTTACACACATACAGTTTCTAAAGCTGCCTCCAAATGTGGTCTGGAGCTTCTGTCAGGGCTCCACCGCACGCGCCTAGGAGCAGCGGCCTCAGGGTTAGTGTGAATTCCACTCTCCAGAGCACAGATCCAGGAAGTTCCTAGCACTGAACTAAAAAATAGGGTTGGTTTCCAGTGTCCTGTTGTCTGTAAGGGAAAAACATGCTTTTTCTTGAAGAGAAACAAAGATTTCCTTGTTTTTGAACTGAAAGAAATGTTTTATTTGGGTTTTATGTAGAGATAACTTAGTATATTGTAGACAGAATATACATGATAATAATAGTAAGTAAGAACACTTAATAATAATAATTGTAGTGTCTCCCAAAGTAAACCACAGCATGATTCCAAAGTATAATTCACTAAAATCAGCTTCCTGGGAACCGAAATTGTGTGACATACACAGTTCTCTGCTGTATTAAAGAGACTGCAATCTGTTTATCTTACCAAAATTTATATAAAGCAACAAGAGAAGAACTTTAAGAGCATATATCAGTAAACTTAGGATTTTATTTTATAGACTATGTACATTGATTTTTTTGTAATTTCATTATGGATTTGAGGTTAGTCCAGAAAGTTAAGGAAGAGGATCTTAATGATATGCAGACTAAGAATCAGTAAAGATCACTTTGGCAAGAATACTTCACTATTAGAATTTGTTACTTGATAAGTAATGATATGGCCTTTGTATGACCTATACAGAAAGTAATTATGAAAACATTTTATTTTTCAGAAATATACTCAAAGCAATGGACGAAGACCTTTTGGTATTTCTGCCTTAATTGTAGGTTTTGATGATGATGGTATCCCAAGATTATATCAGACTGACCCCTCTGGTACATATCATGCTTGGAAGGTGAATCATGAATTTTTTTATGTATTTTTAGAAGTTGAAAAAAATGTATTCACTGTAAATGCTTCATCACTTTCAAGGACATGACAAAATTGTTAAATTAAAATATTGATAGTAGTAGAAACTTTATGTAACCATTTAGCTATTCAGCAATTATGATGGTTTTTGGCAGATAGAGAAATATTGAATACTTTGGCCTTAATGTAAGGGTCTTCTCCTTACATTTGAAAAGCTGTGAGAAACCCAAGTATATACAAATGGCCAAATAAAAGAAATATCTAGTTCCTTGTTCATCATTCATTCTTCCAAAGTAGTACTGCATTATATTGTTGCTTGCTTTGAATAGAAGTATGTAATCTTTCCGCTTTTAACAAAGAACTAAGTGAGCTTATAAACTCCATACTGATCTTTAATGCATCCTCTATTCTAGGAGAGTCAAAGCACCGCAAACTGTGAATTTATTCTTATGTGTAAGAATACACATAAGAGTACATTGCAATTACCTCCATATAATTCCTGGGTTATAGTTTGTTTTTTTGGTTAAGTCATTATTCTTGTTTCAGTATTCAACTAATAACTGTGTTTAATATCACGAAAATCTAGGACCTAGCAAAACTAGTACCAGTTTTTAGAAGTGAATTTTTGTATATTCTCATATATAAGAATAAGACTACGTTATAGAATCTAAATGATTTTGACTCTATTAAAAGTTTAAGTACTTAGGCCTAAAAATAGGTTTATGAAGAGTTTATTTTACTATTTTTTAAGCAGATAAATTAATTGGAAAATAATTGCCTTGATTTTTAAGCCTGTATTAACCGAAGTATTTCATTTGAGCTGACTATCCTCATACAGTTTTATAAACCAGTAACCAAACCAGCAAAAACAATGGATTATATTCTTACCACAAAGATCTGAATACTCGTGTTAGCTGTACATCTTCTTTTAAGATACCTAGACAGTCTTATTGGTAATCAGAAGCTATGAATTTACCTGCTGCAAATACCAGACTTTTTTGTCATATTGTGAATTTTACTCTGAGCAGGAACAGAAGTCAATGATAGCAAAACAGAAACATTAAGTAATTTATTTAAATGATCCTTCTAGCTACTATGAGAAAAATGCATGGGGAGAGGGCAAGGATAGATGCAGGTAATGTAGTAAAAATCCAGGTGATTTGAGGCAGGTGGAAGTGCTAGAAATGGTGAGAAGTGAGTAGATTTCAGTTTCATTTTGCTGGATGAGGACTGGTGTGAGGCTTTCTCCATGGATATAAGGTGTGAGAGAGGAGAAAGAGTGGCTGAAATGTGTTGGAATATGTATAGATTTATGAAAATGATATAGTGAAGAGAGAAATTTTGATAATGTATAGGCAAATGGAAACATGTTTTAAGAGCAAAGACTTTAAATAGGCACAAGTCGTGGAACTCAATGTGAAAGCAGTTAGGAAGAAGCATGGACAGTTCCAAGTTTTAGCTTTCAGATAAATAACTGTTTTTAGTGGAACGTTTCAAACATACACCTAAGATTACAAAATTTAAAAGTAAATGCATGTATTCATCAAGTTTAAATAGGTGTAACACTTTACCATATTTGCTTAAAGTTACTTTTTAAGTGGAATAGTACAGACTAATGAAAATAATGTTTAAAACACTCCTAAAACCACCAGCCAGCTTGAATGCTAGAAACGCTTCCTATATGTCATTCTTCTCTCATTCCCCTCCTACTGCATCCCCTACTACCGCATCCCCGCCTACCGCATCTCCTCCTACCTGCTCCAGGAAACCACTTTCCTAAATTCGATGTTTACTTTTCTATGCATAACTTTACACTTTCACTGCACATGGAAGTATCTATAAATAATAGGCACTCTTTTGCATATTTTAATTTTTTATATAATTAGTATTATATTATGTATATCACTCTACAACTTAGAATCTTTTTTGTTTAGTTTGACATTAAGTAGAGGTACGCATAGTAATAAAACTGAAGTGCTGGACCATGTCCTAGAGCACAAGAGGGAGTTGACTTAGATTTTGGACAGAGGAACGTTTCTCTGAGGAGGTGACACTTATTAAACTGAAACTAGATAACAAGGAGCCATAATCCTCGACTATATCAGGACAGGGATTTTTCCCAGATTATTTTAATTTAAAAAGATGTTAGAAACGTATGGGTAGGTTCTGTGGAATCTATATTGTGTAGGAGTTTCTTGGCCTTCTAAGGTCACAGGACATAGCCACAGAAGAAAGCAGCAGATCTCTAACTGTAGTCTTCAGACCCCTATCTGTGAGGTAGAAAGTATTTTCATAGTAAAACTAAGACAGTACTTTGATTTCTTCACTGTGTGAACATTTGCCCTGATGGCGTAAGAGCACGGGTGGTTAAAATTCCTGGTGCCACACCACCCAGCTAGATCAGTGTTCATTGTATTCTTTACCATTATGCACTTGTAGTAAGTAAATTCAACTTTCACATTATCGTCTGTGATGAAAAAGTACAAATTATCAATTTTATTAAATCTCCATCTCTTTTCTCATCACAAGAAGAAAGTTTAACTGTGTGTGATGATGAATGTTAACCACTTATCATGGTGATCATTTCACAATGTATACAAATATTGAATCATTGTGTTGTATACCCAAGACTAATATAATGTTGTATGTCAATTATATCTCAGTTTTTTAAACATTATTTAAAAACTCCATACTTAAGTATGCACATTTTAATATTCTGTGTTATGTACTGGAAGGATGCTTTATTAAAGCACACATCTACTGCAGGTACAGTGGTGGTTTTGAAGAAAAACATTATGCAGTTGTTTGAGTTGCAAGCTGAACTAGCCCATTTTTTATGGAACTTCGTTTTCCTTGATAGAACAATAGATAGAATAACTGTGGTTATTCAGACTTGGACATCTTCTCAAGAATGAATGATACACCCTGGCCAGGTAACTCAGTATCTTCCCAGTAAGCTAAGGTTGCTGGTACGATTGCTGGTCAGGACATATACAAGAGGCAACCAGTGAATGCATTAATGGGTAGAACAACAAAATCGATGTCTTGTCCTCTCTCTCTTTAAAATTAAGTGACTAAATACATTTTTTAAAAAAGAATGAATAATTCAAGCCTTTTACTTTAAGGAAACAACTGACAATATTTGTCGCCGGTGATAATATTCAAGCTTTCAAACAAAAATTAAAGTTTTGGAAAACATATTTACTACAATGAACTTGACAGTTTCTCAGTAAAGACTTCTCTGATGAGATTGGTCATGAAATTAAAAAGCATAAGTATTTGCTATTACAGAAATCAAATGAGTCAGTATTTGAAAGATCTTCATAATTCAGTGAAGCAGTATTTTTCAGATGACCAAAGCTTAGTATTACAAAACTAACAATGGTAAAGCTTTGGGAGTCATATTTTGCTCTTGTCAGTAGTACTCAAAACAGGAACAGAGTTAATGATATATTGTATACTTCAGACAGCATAAAAGTCATGTTTTGCTCTTGTCAGTAGTACTTCAAAACAGGAACAGAGTTAATGATATATTCTACACTTCAGACAGCGTTTTCCAAAATGTAACTCTTGATGTTAGTTGGTGAAAGTAAATAAGCTCTCAAGTTTGGGGAGATGTTTGCTCAAAGAAATTTACTAAGTTTTATTAAGTTCTGGATCTTCTAAAAAGCATTGTACATCTTCTACCCCCCAAGCAGTAGCCCCCCAAGATTACTTCTATTTAGAGCCCTTTCTCCATTCTGGTATTCTTTGGAAAATACAGCCATAGACACATAGAACCTCAGGACTGAAAAGACTTTTAAAGGCTGTTAAACCATCGTTTTTAGGAAGTGTATGAGGAGGACCAAAAAAAAGGAATTTATTTATAAAAATTGTGTATTCGTTCTTACATGTTTAAACTTCAGTCACCTTCAAAGTACTCTCCATTTGATGCAATACACCTATCAAGATTTTTTTTCCACTGCTCAAAACACTTTTTGAACTTATCATTGATTTTGATGCCTTTTAGTGCTTCTGCCATTTTTTGTTTCATCTCTTCCACATCAGCAAAACATTTCCCTTTGAGGACTTTTTCATCCAGGAAATACAAAACAAAAAGTTGATTGGCGCAAGATCGGGTGAGTAGGGAGGGTGGGGCACAGGCATCATGCTGTTTTTTCGGTCAGAGTCTGCTGAGCACTCAGTGCCAAGTGGGCAGGTGTGTTCGTAAATCACTCATGAAAGGGGCAAATGTGTTGAAAGAGTCTTCAGAAAAAATTCACTGCAGCTGAACACAGCCTCCCACACCACCACCAGGTGGTGCCCTGATACAGATGGGTTCCTGGAACACTCGCATAAGCAGGGGAGGCCTGTACTACAAGGAGCCCACTGTCCAAAAGATAATTCTGGTTTGGTTTTGTTTCTGGGGGGGTCTCCTCTCATATTAGGAAGTGCTTTTAGGATCAGATTTGTTGAAGGGAAGGAAACAGGATTAGGCAGGGGAAAAAGTTATGCTCGGTAAAGACCTCATCAACCCTTTTTGAAGCTCTGGATAAGGAGTGGCTCTTCAGAGTTGTTCCATGTTGGAATGAGAGGACTGGACATTAATAGCGCTTTGCCAGTCAGTCATTGGATATTGGCCACCTCTCGAAAAGAGTGCATGGCCTTGAGTGAGGCAGTCCTTGTTAACCAAGGCACCTCTCAAAGAAAGTTAAGATCTGAGGGCTCTTTGCCATTATAGGTGCTTTCAGCACCTATAGGAATAAAGGTTTCATTTCTGAAGGAGGATGGGGCAGTGTGTCACAAGAGCCACCCAGAGGTGTATATGTGAGGTATTGTTTTTGACTTGTACTAGCAGAGATGTGATGACTCTTAACACATAGGGGTTTATTTTTCTCACATAATGAGAAGATGGAAGGTAGGCACTTGCTGGTGTTTGTCTCTGTTATCATCTTATTCTTTTCCCATGCTCTCAGTGGCTGCTGGACCTCCAACCAACATGTCTGCACTTCAGGCAACAGGGATCCCAAGAGATTCTACCTGGTTTCTTCCACTTGTAGATTCCTTTTGATAATGGGGGCTAGGAAGTGACATCATCTATGTCACAAAGGAAGAATGGCTACTGGGGGTGGCAACTAATATTCTTTGCCAGAGAAAATAATCATTAGATAGGCTAGAACAGAAAACATTAAAAAACCATCAGAGTCTGTTGAAGTGGGCTAGGGGGAGTGATGGAGTTAGAGGGGGGTGGGGATATGAGTGTGGCAAGAAGCAGCTAGATTTTAGGAAACAAGTCAAGTAGGTAAGAGTTAAAGAATTTTGACCTCTGCAGTTGGAAGAAGTGGAAAGGAAAGTCACCAGGAATTTACAAAGTGACCTGTACAGACTCAGTTTTCTTTGGTTAAACCACACCTTATATATACTTCCTCTGTGGGGAGCAACCAATTAGATGCTCCCTCATCCCCCCCAAAAAAACTAGTAGCTAATAAACTCCAAAATCACACCAAGCTGAAGGTTTTACCTTTGATCTTAGTGAAATTTCAAGGCCAAAAAATCAATTTAAAAGTTTACAGCTATTTTACTTTAACCCCTGGAGATATAAAGAATGAGAAAAAAATATTTGAAGTAGCAAAACAATAACGCTCTCATGTAGTACAGAAGATGCACTCACTTACTAAACATCTTCTTTGAGAATCTTCCCTGTAATCATAATACTAACCAGGTGAGACTGAAACATTCCCACTTTATACCAGGATCCTTCAGTGAGAGGAGGGCCCTTTCTGCTGGTTCCTCAGCAGAGGAATATGTGGCAGCACAGTGCATAGAGTTCAAAGATGGATTGTCAAGTCCATTTGGTTTCAGAGTTCAGCTCTTCTGTTTACCCGCTATGTGATCTTGGGCATGATTACTTAAGCCAGTGATTCACAAATAGGGGTGATTTTGTCCCCCTAAGGGACATTTGGCGTTATATAAAAATGTGTGCAGTTGTCAAAACTAGGGTAGGTGGTGCTACTGACATCTAGTGGATCCAGGCTGCTTAACATCCTACACTGCACAGAACCACCACTCCACCTTCCCCCAGAGAAGAATTTTCAGGCCCAAAATGTTGATAGTGTTGAGGTCGAGAAAACTCATTTTAACATTTCCAGCCATTCATTTCTTCATCCATGAATTTTGGGTTTGTAATATTACCTATTTAACTGTTTTGAAGATGGTTAGGTTAGGTGAGATAATTCATGTAAAATGCATAACATATTACCTGGAACACAAGTGCTTGATTAATGTAAATTATTGTTATCATCACCCTTATCATCATCACTAGTACTAGTCCGGAATTTAGATGACCTGTAGCCATGTAGCCAAGGAAGTTTGTTTGCCTTTTCCTTCATTTAATGAAAAACTCTGAAGAATATAGAAAAATGCAAAATGAAACAAAAGAAGCCCTTCTTGCTTATAGAGTCAAAAAAGATAATGAATTAATAATTAGTATACTTGAAGTTCTAAAAAAATGTTGTCCTATTCATGTAAACAGCTTTCTTCATGTTGATTTTCCCCCCTCTTGTCTGTCTGCTTTTCACACCATATTGCAAAGTCATACCTTCTTTCCTCTCCACACCTTTTGGAGCTTCACCTCTTTCCATCTCCTCTGTCTATCAAGAACTTGGGAGCCATTAAAGCAATAGAAAGCATTGGCCACTATAAAGCACTGGTGTATTTGAAAAATTACTCATGGCATCACTACAGATTATTCATATAGGACCAAATGAGCTGCTGGAATGTTGGCTATTTTCAAACCTACAATTTTCCTTTATCAATCATGGTAAGAAGTACTAGAATAAACTGTAAACCTTTAAACTTCATTTAGTAACCGTAATGTCTTTTATATTGCAGTGATATTCAGGGTTATTTTCTATTTTTCTAGGCAAATGCAATAGGCCGAAGTGCTAAAACTGTCCGAGAATTTCTAGAAAAGAATTACACAGAAGATGCTATAGCAAATGACAATGAAGCTATCAAATTAGCAATAAGAGCTTTATTAGAAGTAAGTGATCTAATAAAGCATATTCAGAAAAGCATAGTTTTTCCCCTCATTCAATTGTTTATTAAAACACAGAATTTCTTGAATTCTAATATTGCACTTGTTCTACATCAGGTTGTCCAGTCTGGTGGCAAAAACATTGAACTTGCTATAATAAGAAGAAACCAACCTTTGAAAGTAAGTCATTAACCAAATAGGAAGATGCAACTGTAGT
Organism: Sturnira hondurensis; assembly: GCF_014824575.4. Classification (NCBI taxonomy): domain Eukaryota; kingdom Metazoa; phylum Chordata; class Mammalia; order Chiroptera; family Phyllostomidae; genus Sturnira; species Sturnira hondurensis. The sequence continues at coordinate 5,768,803 of NW_028074503.1, forward strand.
ATATTTTGACAAAAGTTAAAATACTGACACCTGTGAATCATCATTGTAAGCCTTAAACATCCCTTAGCGTCAATCGACACTATGACAATTTCTCTTTTGTTTCTGTAGGCCAATACTGATTTGTATGTGCTTAGTGCAAGCAGTTACCCATCTCTAGCCCGTTGTGAAGAACTAGAGGTGCTGATATGGACCAACCACATTTAGTACATGTTCTTTTAAGTACATGTATTAAATGCACTAAATCAGTCCTTAGTGTGATCAGTATAGCACATTCCTTGTGGAGATTCATTCCTGGCACCGTATGGAGAGCAGTTACTCTTCCTGTATTTTTAGATCTTCCAAAATCAAGATATACTTCCAGCTAAGTGTCATTCAACTGCCATTTATGTACTTGCTGGACTTCCAGGCTTCTAACATAGTATTATCTTTCATTATGTCAAAAAAACTCCACCTATTCTTGGTTTTTATCTATTTTTTCCACTTTGCACATGAAAGTGCCCTGAGCCACTGTTAAGACTTAAATTTTAACAGCTAGTGTGATGACCCTTCTATATTTCTTTGTGACAAGTCTAACACTATTATTTATTTACCTTTTATTATCTATTACAGGTTAAAACTGCTGGACTGCAAAATAAATTGTTCAGAACAATGCAATAAATTGTTCTGAATTTTATGATAGAGGACTCATTGGCTAAAGAACACTTGAAACATGGTTCACTATAGTTTATTAGGTAGAACTTTACAGTGCAGTTTGCCAACCAGCTCTCTTCAGTTGAGAGTATACAAAACCATTCAAAGCATAGGAAACTATGAAAAGTGTGATAAGAAGTTATTTTACATACACCTTTTGTTTTGGGGAAGTATTTCCAGGGGAAGTAGTGGCGAAATGAGTGTGTTGTGGAGCAGTAGGGTTTTCGGGGGTCTTTTTGGAGGAGGGACTTGTTATTGTTGTGACTCCACATTCCCAGATTGTATTAGTTAACCAGTGGATGGGGATATGAGGATAGGGCAGCCGCTAAGTGTCAGCGAATTGAGAAATAGGGACAGGGTGATGGGATCTTCCCCTACACAGCCACAACTAAATAATCAGGATGCTGAACACAGAATGTGGAGATTGCAACTATGCCAGGTGTCATGCCTGCTGCCGAGGGCCTGGGTACATGTGTGCCAACACTGCAGGGACAAAGAACCACTGAGACTAGAGTCACCTCTCCAGCCCTATCCTATGTGTATATACACACTCAGATAGACATGTGCACACACACCCAGCTATATATATATGTTTTTTACTTATGAGTGGTAAGATAGTATGTGTCTTGATAACGAAGCTACACTATCCGTCCATGTGATGTTTCAGGAGAGGCTGTGTGGTGAATGGAGCACACGCTTTGGAATTTGATAAATCTGGATTTAAGTTCTAGCAGATAAGTTCATATGACCTTGAGCAGTTTGCTCCCATTTTTTATTTTAAGTAAAGTATTGCATTGGCCAAAAGTCCGTTATGTTTTTTTCTGTAAAATAAAAGACATTTATCATTTTGACCAATAACTTAATTGATTTCAATATTTTAAGGATGTTGCTTATCTCCCACTATTGGCTTGTAGTGCGTAGAGGCCAGGGGTGCTGCTAAACATCTTCCAATGCATAAGACAGCCCCACAGCAAAGAATCATTTGGCCAAAATGTCAATAGTACCAAGAAACTTCACAAACCACGTTTTTTAAAATATTCTATTTATTTATCTTTAGAGGGGAAGGGAAGGAGAGTGGAAGAGAAACATCAGTGTATGGTTGCTTCTTGTGCCTCCCCTGCTGGGAACTGGCCCCTGCTGGGAACTGGCCTGCAACCCAGGCATATGCCCTGACTGGGAATCGAACCGCGATCGTCTGGTTCACAGGCCCGCGCTCAATCCACTGAGCTACACCAGCCAGGGCCACAAACCACTTTTGACACATTCGATTAGTCACAGCACCTTCTCCATACAGTCCACAAATCTTTTTTGGCATTTCAGTTGCATTTTTACCTTTCTCAAAATAATAAAGCATAATATGCCGAAAATGTGTATCTTACATCTCCAATATTTAAAAAGCACTAAAATTCATAAATTTTTATGGTTTTTTAAAAATGCACGCTGATATGATGGCTGTCACAGTACAGTCTAACAAAATTGTTTCAAATGAAATTAAAGATAACTAAGCACTACTAGAGATAATGTACAGAAAAAAACATAATGAACTTAATGGCCAACCCAATAAAAATGATTTAAATAAAAGAAAAACTTTTTGCTTTGTGTTTAGTGAAGGAGTTGTAAATAAAGCAGTGTAAATTATCTTTTCCCTATCCTTTATGGCTATTCTTTGAGCTGATAAAATAGTAAAACCCTATGACACGGGGGGAGCTAGAGGGAGTTTAGTGATAGTTACTTGCTCTTGAATAGAGCAAGTCTTGCATTAAAGTGGTTTTAGAGTTACATTTTATATAGGATATATAATTCAATATCACCTTTACCCAACTTTCCTTTTTGGCACAATGATAGTGGAAATGTCATAGAGTTTTGTTATAAATATGTTGCTGTTGAGCCTTTTAGATCATTCCATTATATATTTGAGTCCATAAAGTTATAAATAGAAAACAGACATAAGATAAAATAGGTTTTTTTCATATTGTAAATATTTAGAAATTATTGGTATAATTGCAGTTTGGTTTGTTTTTCCTTTTCAGATGTTCAGTGCTAAAGAAATTGAATTACAGGTCACTGCAATAGAAAGGGAAAAGGAAGAAGCAGAGAGAAAAAAATCAAAGAAGACTGCCTAATTTTTCGTGTGAAGACTGGGAGCTTTTAATGTTTTGTTGTACTTCCTGGAATTATTAAGTGACGTTCTAATGGAAATAAGTTAATTTATAGCATTACATTAATAGTTAATGTGCTGTTTTGAGGATGCCAGATTTGTGGCTCTCTTTAATTTATTACACAGATAGACATACATTAATATAAAGACTTTCTTTGAAAATATTTTAGCAATTGTTGAAAGCTTCATAATTCCACATAAGCCTGAGATGATATTCTATAACTTGTCCAGAGTGTTACATTTCTTCATATAACATGTTCCGTCAAATATATGAGTGCTTATTACATGTGCTAGAGTATTGAAAGGAACAAAAGGAATGTAAAAATGATCCCTCCCTACAGAGGGTGTTTAATCTAAATAGCCCATGAAAAGACTGTGCTTACTGCCTGTAATGAAGTTATATTTTTTGAAAGCAAGGGATATTAATAAAGTATAAAAAGAAAAGCCCATCTACCTTTATTATTTCAGAGCTTTGTCTTTTTTAATGTTCATTTTAAAAATGGGGAAGAGAGGTTGAATTTTTGCAAAGGAATGGAAAGCTCAAAGGAGATGGTAAAATCAGTTTGGAATAAGGTCTAATCCATTGGTGATTGTAGTTCTCTGAACAAGAGCAAAGGGGAGAGCAAAATCAGAATATTAAGAGATACAAAGACCTTACATGGCCACCTCACTGGTTTTTGTCATGGATCAAATTCTAGTGGCTTCCTGGTGCTGCACGTCATTTGCTCTGACATGAAGACTATAGGGCATTTTCTAGAATGGAGTATACAGTCTGTATTCCACTCTGCTAATTTCATTGAAACCATGGAATTTCATGCCTCTCTATACCCCTCCTCTTTAAAACTTAGAATTAAAGCTGAATATTTGTTTCCTGTCACCTCCTGGCCCTGCTTAGCTATCTAGAAGCAAAGGTGCTTCCCAAGCAGAAGGCTTACTAAACAAAATTTTAGCACTTTGTGTGTGGGGGAACCCTCAACTTTTAACAATCAGATCAGCTCCCACTGAAGATATGTCTCCATCTGGCATGCACACAACACAGAGAGGGCAGGATGTTCACATTGTGCTACTGCAGTACACCCATTGTAAGTCCTTGGTACTCTGGGTACATGGCTTAGCATCTTCCCTTTATCTCTCGGTACTCATACTATATTGAAATCACCTGTTTGATCTACCTTTTTGGACAAATATTGAGTGCCTTAAATGACAATGTGTTATTTGCTAGAGATATAGCATTAAAGTAGACTCATTTATTGTCCTCATTATTGTGTTGTGTAAGAAGGCAAATATTAAACCAAAATAATTATAATTACAATTGGGATGAGTGCTGTGAAACTCTGTGTCTGTTTTCCCTACTAAACTTGCTCTTCAGGAAGCAGGGCTGGAACCCCTGTCTCTTTCATCATTGTTTCCACAGCTTGACTGTTGTCAAGACATTAATACATACTTGAGCAGGGTTAACTCGCAGATAGTTGCAGATATCAGACTCTGAGAAGAAGGGAAAGACAGATCATCTAGAAATGGTCCCCAACTTACTTATGATGATTCAACATATGATTTTTGACTTTATGATGGTGTGCTAATGATGCAACAGAAACCATATTTAAGCATTCTCCCATGCTAGTGATAATGCGGTACAATACTACCTTGCAATGCTGGGCGGTAGCAGCAAGCACAGCTCCAAATCAGTCACACAGTCACAAGGGTAAACTACTAATACTCCATTGTATTCATGATGTTAGATGATTTTTCTCAGACATTTAAATGCTCTGAGCATGTTTAAGGTAGGCTAAGCTAAGCTATGTTAGATGGGTTGTGTATTGAAAGCATTTCAACTTAATGTTTTCAGTCTATGATGGTTTTTTTAAATTTAATTCTTGTTCAAGTACAGTTTTCTGTCTTATATTCCCAGCCCTGCCCCCGTCAGTGCTCCCCACCTCCCTCACATTTCCGCCCCCCACCTTAGTTATTGTCCATGTGTCCTTTATACTTGTTCATGTGAGTCCTTCCCCTTTTCCCTGTGATTCTCTTCCCTCTCCCCTCTGGTCCCTGTCAGCCTGTTCCTTATTTGAGTGTCTTTGGTCATATTTTGCTTGCTTGTTTGTTTTGTTGTGTAGATCCCTGTTAACGGTGATACCATATGGTATTTGTCTTTCAACCGCCTGGCTTATTGAGCTCACCATAACACTTTCTAGTTCCATCCATGAGGTTAGGAGCTCTTTCTTCCTTTCTGCAGCATAGAATTCCATTGTGTAAATGTACCATAGCTTTTTGATCCAGTCATTTACCGATGGGCATCTAGGTTGCTTCCAACTCTTGGCTATCATAAATCATGTTCAAGACAGCCACAGACAGGACTCCGCTATGTGCTGCTATGAACATCAGGGTGCATAGGTTCTTTTGAATTGGTGCTTCAGGGTTCTTAGGATATACTCCTAACAGTGGAATTGCTGGGTCAAAAGGCACATTCATTTCTAGTTTTCTTAGAAAATTCCATACTGTTTTCCAAAGTGGTTGGACCAGTCTGCAATCCCACCAACAGTGAACTAGGGTCCCCTTTCCCTACAATCTCTCCAGCACTTGTTGTTTGTTTCTTTGTTTATGATAGCCATTCTGACTGGTGTAAAGTGGTATCTCATTGTGGTTTTAATTTGCATCTCTCTGATAGTGATATTGAGCATCTTTTCATTTTGAGAAAGAAAAACAAAGTAGGAGGGATCACAATACCTGATATCAAACTGTATTACAAGGCCACTGTAATCAAAACAGCCTGGTACTGGCATAAAAACAGGCACATAGACCGATGGAATAGAACAGAGAGCCCAGAAATAAACCCTAATTTCTACAGTCAATTAATATTCGACAAAGGGGACAGTAACATAAAATGGAGTAAAGATAGCCTCTTCAACAAATGGTGTTGGGAGAACTGGACAACTACATGCAAAAAAATGAAACTCGAGCACCAACTTACACCATACACCAAGGTGTAAATTCAAGGTGGATAAAAGACTATGATGCTTTTAGCAGGACAAAACTCTGTCATAAATCAAGGAGCATCTGTAGTCTGATCTCTCATTTGGTATAGAAGTCAACTTCCTAGTTTCTTTGGCCCGTGTTTAACATTATAGTGATGGGAAGACACCACACATAGACTGACTACATACAGAGTCCCTAAAACTGGATTCAAGCCCCAGTTAATAAAGTGGGGGGCTTCCAGGAAAACAGGAATTTTTATTGTATTTTTTCATTACCATTTATCTGCCGTATACCCTTTTCCACCTCCACCCACCCCCAAGGAATTTGTTGTTATGCAACATGGGATGGCCCTAGAAAACCTGAAGGTGTCATTCCCCTACTATTCATTCCTGATTGAACATGTTTTTCCAGGTACCGGAACTGAACAAGACTTGGCTTAAAAGAGGTCGTACTCCAAAAAAATTGAGCCCATTCTTACAAGTTATATGAATAATGAAAAGTATATCTCCCTTACAGTCTGTGAGTTTAATGTGGAGCATGTTGCTAATGGTTTCTGGAGTAATTTATTTAAATCTTCTCTCGTAAGCCCTGACGGTTGTGGCTCAGTTGGGTGTCCCGCAAAGACACCAGGTCACCAGGTGACTCCTGGCCACCAGGTACAAGAGACAGCTGATCAGTGTTTTTCTCCCTTTCTCCCTCCCTTCCCCTCTGAATGAAAATAAATAAAACCTTAATTTTTAAAAAACTGTTAAGTGTAGCACACATGCCAGATCTTGTAAAAAATGAGAACTATTTTGTGTATTGATAAACAAAAGAAGGGGGTGATACTTCTGTCTCAATTTCCACTTCTGATCTAAAGACAGGATATTCTACACCTCTGGATGGATTTAGCTGTAAATACATAAAATGCTGATGACTCTTCTGCACCTTAGCTCAGCTGTGTGGATGCCATGTTTCTTATCTAGGGGGAGTAGGGGCATCATCCAAATGATAGGGTTATAATTCCGCTCCTTATTTTTACTAGTACTCATATAGTACTACATGCCAGATACTGTTTTGAGTTGTTTTTAATTTTTATTGAATGTATTGAAGTGACATTGGTTAATAAAATTATATTGGTTTCAAGTGTACAATTCTAAAATACATCATCTGTGTGTTCACATCCAAAGTCATGTCTCTTTCCATTTATCCCTCCTTTACCCTCTTCTCCTGCCACTATCCCCCTTTCCTCTGGTAATTACCATACTATGTCTATGAGTTTTAGGGGGGGTTGTTTGGTTTTAATTAACCCCTTCACTTTTTTCACCCAGCTCCCCAACACCCCTTCCCTCTGATTTCCACATCTATAAATCCATTTATGTTTTGTTTATTTTCATTAGATTCCACAAATAACTAAAACCATATGTCATTCGTCTATCTCTGGCTGGCTTATTTCACTTAGCATAATACTCTCCAGGTGTTGTGGACCGCTCTGCCTGGTTCTAGGAATTGTAACTCTACCCCCTGCGGCTAAGGAGGAGTCAGTGGCCTCTGGAATGCCAGCCGCAGGAGACAAAGCCTGTCACTGGCAGCAAATGCTGCCTCGGGTTCCTCCCTGCCCCCAAAGCATTGTCGGAAGCCCTTGATGAGTAAGACCCCTCAGAGGAGGGGCAACCTAGGCCAGACAAGACCACTTGGGAGGCCACCATGGAAGGACTAGGGGGCTGCAACAAAGAGAAATGGACTCTCACCCCCTGGCTTTGACAAAGCCCCAGTCCCCATGTGCTCTGGGAGAAGTGCTTCCTGGCTCTAATCCCCTTAAACCTGAATGGGGAGGGGTGCAGCTCCTTGCCTTGCTAGAGCATGTCCTGGGGGAAAATCTGTCATCACAAAGAATTCCTGAAAAATCTGTGAAACCTGCTTTGCTAAGAGTGCTTTCATTCATATGTTAAGGGTTCGAGCAGGAAACCCTAAAACTCTGTTCCTGACAGACCCTGACTAAGACTAAACCCTCAGGTTTTTTTGAAATGTTATCTACTGTTTGATCCTTGCCGCCCTGTATTCCTGTGGATTACAACCCAATAAAAGCCCTTGGAGGAAGGGGCTCAATGCCTTTTTCCCCTGGGAAACTAGCCACTGCTCAAGACCTTTTTCCTCTGGTAAACTGACCGCCTCTTCTCCCCAAGCAGATCACGATAGGTCTCAGTCATGTTTACTCTCATCCGTGGCACATGGGGGGACTTGCGAGGAAAGTCGCCCCCACATCCAGGTCCATCCATATAGTCACAAAGGATAAGATATTTGTCTGTTTCATGGCCAAGTAGTATTCCACTGTGTAAATGTACCACAGTTTGAGTTCTTCACAAAAATTAACTTATTTGATTGTTTCTCCTCTCCTTGGATATGTTATCTAGTTTATGTCCATGATGTTAATGCTTCTGGTGGTTTGCCACTATTGAAATGGTGTCAGTCAGAGTGGACACATTTCTCCCAACTCTCTGCCCCAGGCTGTTTTCATGAGAATCAAGCTTTTATGGCTGATGGCTTTATTCCTCCTCTGACAGGCATGAAGGTCTAATGATTGCTTTGTTTCCTTTCGGAAACCTAAATATTACTCTGGCCAGCTTGCAATGATCTACACAAATCAACTATTTAATAGGAAGTTTTAACCAAAACATCCTTAAACATTGCTATTAAAGTTTCACTTTTACTTCTGTTACTGAGAGAAATACTCCCAACATGAAACACTTTGTGCTTTTTTTCTCACTCATATTCTCAAGGTGAGATCATCACAAGTATTTGGTTTTAGGAATCAGTTCAACAGTTTCTCTTTCCATCACAAGGAAATGGTTAATTAGGCAGTCTGAAAAATATTTCTCACTGCAGATAGAGAAATGCTGGACAAACTCTAACAAACATCCTCTTAAAGGTGTAACTGAACTCATAAGAAGTAAGGGAAATGCCAGAGGCCAAAAGCAGTGACCTGAAAATCAGAGAAGGCATTTGAGCAGATGCTGGTGCTGCCCTGGAAGAGGTGGTATTGGCACAGGGAATAAGCAAACTAAGAGTGAGACAACAGCCCAGAAACACCCTTACTGGGATACTCAATTTATGGCAGCTAGCATTTTGCATATCTGTGGTAAAGAATAAGTGGCCATGTGACTACTGGTTTTCCACTTGAAAAGAAAGAACACTGGACCTCCACATTAAATGCAATTTCAGATGAATTGACTTAAACATAAAACTATAAAACTTTTAGAAGACCATAAAGAAAAATAACTTCAAGACCTTGGGCTTAAGGATAGATTTCCTAAACAAGATACAAAAAGTGGTAACATTAAGGGAAAGATTGATAATTCAACTACCTGAAAGTGTAGATTTTTTTTAAATGTGTGTATTTTTAGCAGAGGCATATGCCCTTTAGCCAGCAATTCCACTCTAAGAAAGAGCTTACAGAAACTCTAGCACATGGGCATAAAAGTAATCATGTACAAAGGCATCATTTGTGAGAGCAAAATATATTAAAAGTACCTAATGCTCATCAACAGCAAAATGAATGAATAAATTGTGATTTACCACAGTAGCACACCATATTGCAGGAGACAGAAAGCACTATAGCTACATGTATCAACCTGTATATGTCTCGAACACAGCTTATTGAGCAGAAGTTAAAACCAGTTGTGAGAGAGCATACACAATGGAGTTTTTACAGAAAGCTTAAAGACCTACGAGGCTAAATATAGTGCTTAAAAGATACAATGTTTGAAGTAAAACTGAAGATAGCAAGGAATGGTGGTTTCAAAATTCAGGATAGTGATTAGTACTTCTGTTGGGAGACCTAGAGAGGAATGCACAGGAAACAGTACTGGGTTTGTAAAGCTCTGTCGTAAGTACATGTTCACATGGTGCATGTTCACTTCATTATTCTCTAAAATGTACATGTAAGCTCTCTGCACTTACACACTTCATAATTATGAATCAACAAGATATTCAACGCAGAAAAAAGAAAATTTAAACATGCATACCTGTGCTCAGGAAGCACACAGAAAAATTAAAAGCATGCATAATTACAGTATGTCGTGTTGTCTGTGGGTGTATCCATGTGTTCTTTGGCCAATCCTTTCACCCTCTTCCTTCCAGTCCCTTTTCTCCTATCTCCTCTCATAGCTGACAGTCTGTTCCATTTATCTATGCCTCTGTGTCTATTTTGATCATTGGTTTATTTTGTTCATTAGATTCCACATATAAATGAGGTCACATGGTATTTTTCACTGACTGGCTTATTTTCCTTAGCATAATGCTCTCCAGGTCCATCTGTCTTGTAGCAAAAGGTAAGAGTTCCGATGCTGTACAGGTTCCAGCCAAGATGGAGGTGTAGGTAGAAGTGCTTCATTTCCTCACACCACCAAAAGAAGGGTAGCAAACAATTTAAAAACAATAAACAATTGTTTTTTGGCCATTCGCCAGAAGATCAAACTGCATGGAACTACAACAACCAAGGAGTTAAAGAAACATTCATCTAGACCAATAGGAGGGGTGAAGGTGGGCAGCTGAGCAGAGAGGACTCAATGCAAGGCTTCAGACTGCATGGGCAAGGCAGGGCTGGCTGAATGGGAAACTAAAGATTCAAATTCTCCAGCTATAAATTCTGTGGGATTTGCAAAGGTGGGAGAAACTCCCAGTCTCACTTGGAAAGTAGGGCTAGAACTAAGTGAGCTGCATTGTTCCCTCTCTGACCTCTTTCCCACAACACAGCAAAGAGAGTTACTCCACTCTGGCAAACACGTAAGGCTCTGCCTCCTTACAACATAACAGGTGCACCTAGAGAAAACAATATGACCTAAATGACAGATCACAACTCTAGAAAAAGAGCTAAGTGATTAGGAGATAGCCAACCTATCTGATGCAGAGTTCAAAACACTGGTAATCAGGATGTTCACAGAACAGACTGAGCTCAGTTACAAAATGAAGAAAAAAGTGAAGGCTATGAAAAGTGAAATAAAGGAAAATGTACAGGCAACCAACAGTGAAAGGAAGGAAAACCAGAACTCAAATCAACAATTTGGAATAAAAGCAAGAAATAAGCAGCCAGAACAGAATGAAGAAACAAGAATTCATAAAAATGAGGACAGGCTTAGGAACCTATGGGACAACTTTAGGTGCTTCAACATCTGGGTCATAGGGATGCCAGAAAGAGAACAAAAGCAAGAAAATGAAAACTTATTTGAACAAAAAATGAAGAAAAACTTCCCCAATCTGGCAAAGAAAGGAAATAGACTTCCAGGAAGTCCATGAATCCCAGAAAGCCCCAAATAAATTGGACCCAAGGAGGAACACACTGAGGCACATCATAATTAAGTTACCCAAGATTAAAGATAAGGAGAGAATCTTAAAAGCATCAAGAGAAAAGGAGGCAGTTACCTATAAAGGATTTCCCACTAGACTATCAGCTGATTTCTCAAAAGAAACCTTACAGGCAAGAAGGAGCTTGAAAGAAGTATTCCAAGTCATGAAAGACAAGGGCCTACATTGAAGATTAGTCTATCCAGCAAAGCTTTCATTTAGAATGGAAGGGCAGAGAAAGTGCTTTCCCAGATAAGGTAAAGGTAAAGGACATGGACTAAGGGGGGGGGTGGATACTGGAGGGTATGGGGGCACAGGGCAGAGGGGGGAATAAATGGGATAAAAACACTGGGAGAACTGAAATAGCATAATTTATAAAATATACTTTTAAAAAGGTAAGGGTTTTTCTTTTTCACTATCATGTAATACTTCATTGTGTGACTGTACCACTGTTTTTTGGTCTACTTATCTAATCGTGACACTTGGGCTGTTCCCAGATCTTGACTATTGTAAATAATGTGGCTATGAACATAGGAGGGCATATGAAGGGGGAGTCCCCCCAAACCATAATTATCTTCTGGAGGGCAGGACCCTTGTAATACAGGCTTCCCCTACTAGGTCAGGGTCTCTTTCTATGGCTTTGTTTTGAAGTCTATCTTGTCTGATATAAGTATTGCTACCTTGGCTTTTTTTTTTCCTGTCTATTTGCTTGGAATATTTTTTTCCCAACCTTTCACTTTCACTCTGTGTAGGTCTTTTGTTCTGAGGTGGGTCTCTTGTAAGCACCATATGTGTGGGTCATGTTTGCTTATCCACTCAGCTACCCTATGTCTTTTGATTGGAGTATTTAACCCATTTATATTTAAGGTTATTATTGATAGGTACTTATTCATTGCCAGTTTATTTCCTTCATACCTGTGTTCCTCTCTTTCTAACTCTTTTTCTTCCTTTTCTTGAAACAGTCCCTTTAGTGTATCTTGCATTGTTGGTTTGGTGGAGGTGTATTCTTTGAGCCTTCTTTTGTCTGGGAAACTCCTTATTTCACCTTCCATTTTAATTGAGAGCCTTGCTGGGTAGAGTAGTCTTTGCTGCAGAGCTCTGCTTTTCATTACTTGGAATATTCCTTGCCATTCCCTTCTGGCTTGCAGTGTTTCTGTTGAGAAGTCAGTTGATAACCTTATTTGGGATCCCTTGTATGTTACTTCCTGTTTCTCCCTTGCTGCCTTTAAGATTCTCTCTTTGTCTTGGAATTTTGTCATTTTAATTATTATGTGTCTCAGAGTGGGCCTCTTTGTGTTCCTCTTGATTAGGACCCTCTGTCCTTCCTGAATTTGTGTGACATTTTCTCTCATCAAATAGGAAAATTTTTATCATTACTTTTTCAAACAGGTTTTCTATCCTTTGCTTTTCTGCTTCTCCTTCTAGTATTCCTATTATATGGATATTATTACGTGTCATGTTCTCCTGCAGTTCCCTTAACACCTCTTTGTTCTTTCTGAGTCTTTTTTCTTTTTCTTGCTTTTTCTGGGAGTGTTTTTTCTACCTTGTCCTCCAGTTTGATGATTTGATTTTCTACTTAATTTAGCCTGCTTTTGATTCATTCTACTGTGTTCTTCAATTCAGAAATTGTATTCTTCATATCCTCTTGGCCCTTGTTGATAGTTTCTATGTCCTTTTTCATGCTGCAATAGTTTGCAGTAAGTTCCTCATAGTTTCCCTGTAGTTTTTGATAATTCTCAGTGAGCTCATTGAACTTCTTTATAACCATTGTTTTGAACTCAGTATCTGATAGTTGACTTGCCTCTATTTCATTTAGCATTCTTTCTGAGGATTACTCCTTTCCTTTTGTTTGGGGGGTTCTATGTCTTCCCATTATTTGTGAGACTCTTCTTGTTTTCCTCTTCATCTTAAATTGATCTGTTTTGACTCCCTGAATTTGTGTTGTGAACTTCTATGGTAGGAGACCTGTGAGGTTCAGTAGTGCAGTATCCTTGATCCTGAACTTCATGCTCTTGGGATGCCACTTATACCATTTATGTTGGCTCTCTGGGTCCTTCCCTCCAGCTGGTTGAGTGAGGGTCACTCTACCCATCACTTCTTGTATTCTGTTGTACAGGTGCTGCCTGAACAAAACCACTTCCAGGGAATAAACCCACTTCCACAAAAATATCTACCCCTGCTGAAAGCCCACTATCAACAGCAAATGAGCTAGTATTAATAAGAGTATAAAGGGTTTAAGACTATTACAAGAAAGGAGAGAAATAAACTATAGTATAAAATCTGGTGACTTAATATACGCAAACTTGCTGGACAAGAAATGGATGTTAAAAAGCTATGCAGGAAAGAAAACATCACTAATTATGGAGAAGACCACAGTTGATTTCATCTCAGTAGCCTCTAGTATTTACCACTGTTTTTTCTTTCTGGATATGATGATGTCAAATGTTGACCCTGTCTGACCTTAAGGAGCCTGTTGAGACTTCTAGGGATCTACTGTCTGTGGCTGTCTCCTTCAGTTGTTAGTCTAGTCACTCTGCACTTAGCAGTCAGGCTTAAGCACCAGAGAGCTGGGGTGCAGTTTCTCCTGGGGTCAGGGCTGTGGTTTCCCCTCCAGCTGCTGCTGCTCAAAGGGGAGTGATCTGCCTGAGTGCAATGGCTGCTGCCTTATGGGGGATGACTCGGCACTAGGATCCTGCTGTTTATTCTCTCATCTCTCTCCCCAAAGCGTCCGTCCCCAGTCTCTCCTCAGGCGTCTTTAGCCCACTCTCTCCCCACCTTTACCAGAGCCCTGGGTATGTGGCTTCACATGAAAATTTGTGTGTTGGCCCTTTAATCACTCTTTGCTTCTCCAGCTGCCTATCTCTGGCAAAGAGCAACCCTGCCACTCTTCACTGCCAGTTGTTATCCATGTACTTTTTGGGCTCTGGTGCTCTAGGCTGGGAATCCCATATTAGGGGTTATACCTCATTCTTTTCAGGGGGATTCAACCAGCTGTTTAATTATCCTTCTGGTGCTGCCCAGCCAGCCCTCTTGTGTCTCCACCACACTCCTTACCAGTCAGTTAGTGCTGAAGCTGATTCTTCTGTCTGTCTGAGGTTATAAGGCTTCTCTCTAGCTATTGTTCTGTTTGTCTGTTCCAAGTGACTTCTCCACAATTTATTTGTAATTCCAGATTGGTCCTTGGAGGAGGTTAGTATGGTATCCATTCATTCCTCTGCCATCTTGTCTCTCCCTTATAACTGTTGATGTGGACCCTGGCTCATGGGGTCTGAGAGATTGTGGATGAGACAGGAGACAAATTCACACAGACTACTGAGTCCTGTGGAGGAAAAGGGACGGTGTAGCTTCTTTCTCAAGAGGAGAAAGCCTCGGCCCTTGCCTTGACAAGCTTTCATTTCTTTTCTGGGTCGATTATAATGATGGTCCTCATTTACTATGCAGAGGTTCACTTTAGGTAGTTACCTTTTACAGAAAATGAAGGAGAAGGTACCAGTAATTACATCACAGAAGAAGGATATTTGCAAATACAAAGGGAAAGTGGTTGAACTGGTTATACCCGTCCTTGGAAGGTTTAGCATGGATTTTAGAAATTTACTTTGAAAACATACAGTACACTTTTTTTTGCCTCAATTCAGAGTGAGGGAGTTTTAGCAAAAGCAAGTCTCATAGCAGTCTAGGTACAATGCAGGCCTGATTTCCCATGGGAGAACCTATCTGTGGGCATGTGTCCTGTGCATCTCTGTGTGGGAGTAGGGCCCACGCCACGCAGAAAGTTCTTCTATAAACTGCTATTTTAAACTCTGCATCTGGTACTTGGGTTTCTTCCATTTCATCTATTTATTTACATCCTTTTTTTCTGGGGGTTCCTCTTGTTCTTTTGTTTGAGACATTTCTTCTTTGTCTCCCCATTTGGTCTCTGTGTGTTAGGTAGATATGCTATGTCTCCCAAATTTGTTTGGATTGTTTTTTGATGAAGGTGTCTCTTAGGCTCAGTGTCACAATCTTCCAGGTGGTCTGCATTCCACGTTCTAGGAGTGTTTCTTGCGCATTATTTGCACCCACTAGTGTAGTTGAGTCTTGAATGCTGTTGGCCCTTTTGTGGGTAGTTACCCCTTCAGGCTGGGAGACTGAAGGGTAAACCTCAACCACCGCTTGTGAGACACTGTGCAGGGTCTGCCCCTTGAGGCAGCATTGTTCCTTGCAGGGTTTGGTACCTGCAGGAATCCCCCTTTTTGTGTACTTGTGCAATTAGTTGGGTTGAGTTCTGGTATGGTCTGAAGCACACCACTGCTTTTGTTGGTTCTGGGTCCATTTGGGTGGGGTTCAGATACAGGTCACCATTAGATGTTGTGTTTAATTGTCCTTGGGCTATCTGCTATAGCTACCACTCTGCTGTTGTTTATGTTTGTGTCCACTGGACCTGCATGTGTGTGTGAGAAGCCAATCTGTGTAAAAGGGTCTGCTTCTTCCTGCTTAGAGCTTTGGACAGATCTGTAAATGGCCTGAGGTTCCCAGAAGTCCACCTCTACCTTTCAGCCACTTTGCCCCTCCCTAAGGTTACCTGGTCTTCCTCCAGAGACTTTCAATGAAAGACTGAAGAATGAACCCAGGATAGTTGAAACAGGGCTAGTGGGTCCCCTACTTAGGGGTCACGCAGTCAGTCAGGCACTTAATGAGGAGAAAGTCGCCCCTGCTTCAAAGCCAAACCCCTCAGTCTCAGCTAGAGTCTCCAACACTAGTTTCCCCAGGGAGCTCACAGCAGATTCAGGTTGGTCCACCCAACCATCCCCTTTGCAGGAATGAGTGTAACCACAATGGTTTAAGAGGATAGATGAAAAGTCCCCTTCTGGGGCTGATGCTGGTCCAGCCCACGAGATGAAGCTAAGCTCTCTGGCTTATTCCCAGACAATAGCTTCCAAGGGTCTCACACTTTGAAAGTTCATATTTTGAGCTGCTCTTCCTTCCATTTGTGGAATTGCACCCAGTGAGGGTATTAGGGGCTTGGTGGGGATGATCTTAACAATTTCGCATTTGGGGATGGTGCCCACAAACTTGTAGGAAGGAGTTGGACACTTCTTCCCTTTCCTGGGTTATTTCAGGCTGAACTCACATGGGAGACAGGATTTGCTTCCCTGCAATGTAACCAAGCAGCCCAGTACTCACCCATATGGCTCTGAGACAGAAGCCTCCTTAGGAGACAGTCTGAAAATCTCCACTCTGTGGGGCTCCCTAACTTGCCACCAAAACAAGCAACACAGAGCCAGAAATCCCAGTCCTCTGCTGCACTCCAATCTCTCTACGTGGCTGGACTCACAGGGCCAGGACAAAAGTCTGCTCTGCAGTAGCTCCTAACCTAGCAGACTGGAGCTGAAAGTCCCAGCTTGACTCCTCTGCACAACCAAACTGAGCAGCAGGAGTGGCTTAACAGGTAGGGAAAGTGGTGCCAACTGTAGACTTGTGGACTTGGGTCCCCTTTCCCAAGCCACTCAATTTAGTCACTGCCTAAATCTCCACTTAAAGCCTTCCCAGAAATTGGAAGGCCCAGTAAAGGCAGTGCTAGATGTAGCCAGTAGACCTCTCTGAAGTACCTGAGTATGGCAATGCAGTCTTTCCAGCAGTCAGAGTTCATACCCTGAACTTTCCAGGCTGGTGCTACAACAATAGGAGTGCTCTATCCTGGGAGGGCATGCTCTTAGTCTCCCAGGCAGGGTGAATCCCCACCCATCCCCACCACCAGCTGCTGCACACATTTCTCTTCTTGTTTCTGTTGCTATGGGTTGGGGTTCCCTGTGTGGGGTTAAGACCCCTCGCTCATAGGGGGAGGGAGTTCCACAGCCACAATATCTCTCTGGTTTCTCAGCTGCCACTGCATCTTCACAAACAGGTTTTCCCTCTCCATGTCTCAACAGTCTCTTCAGTCTCTGTGTAGCATCTTCTGTACTCCTTGGTTATAATATTTTCTGTCAGCCAGGTTTCAGCTGGTTGTTCAGATTGATTGGTCTGCAATTCATCTGCAAAGCCAGGTTGGATCTAGGAGCAACTGGATGCAGCTTCTATCTACTTTGAAGCCATCTTGGAATCCCCAAGATGTCAGTTCATTTTGAACCATTGTTTACAAGCCAAGCAATTTTTTTGTTGTTGTTCAATTGAAGGCTCTTTATGGGACACTGTCCAAGTGAAAATAGAATCAGACATCTACACTTGCAGTTCCAAACTCAGTCCTAGCAGGAGAGGCTCCCTGTTTGTGAGGATCTCCTCCTTACATTCCCCAGGTAGCATGGTCTCCCTGCATAAAAAGTTTTGGAACCTAATAATTTTCTTCTTGATCTTTAGAAAAGGGTGTGGTTGAAAAAACTACTCTCCAAGTCTACAAGTCTACAAGAAACCCACAAGGGACTTGGGGATCTTAATGAAGACTTTAAGTCACTACTCTAAGTTTGTGTAACTTTTGAATAAATAATTCTTTTTCACCAATCTTTAACATTGAGAGCTATAATTCCCTGGGGGCAGGCAGGGGAACCTAGTATAGGGTGACCCTGGGAGAAAGGGGGGTCCATTCAGTAATAGTATTTTGTTCCCTGCCACAGGTCCATTCTGTAACAATCTCACTTTTGTCTCCCCATAACTAAGTTCCTCTTCCTGGAGGAACTGTTATCAGCATGTTTCCACTGACATTTTCAGTACACCTCTACTGATGTACAAGCAAATTTGAATATATCTTTCAGTGCAAATATCCTATCTATGTTTTGTAGCTTGCTTTTTTACTTAAGAAATCTTTGAGGATTGCCCTGACCAGTGTGGCTCAGTTGGTTGGGTGTTGTCTCACAAAGTAAAAGTTACCAGTTTCATTCCTGGTCAGGGCATATGCCTGGTTTGCAGGTTCAATCCCCAGTTGGGGAATGCATGCGAGAGGCAACCAATCAATGTTTCTCTCCCTCTCTTTCTTCCTACTTTCCCCTCTCTCTATAGGATAAATAAATAAATAAATTTTTAAAGTCTTTGAGGGTCTTCTCATATGAGAATGATTGCATCCAATATACAGATATAACATTAAACTTTTAACCAGTCTTCTATTGATGAACATTATGTTCACAGCGTTGCAAATGCAAATAATGCCACAATGAATAAACATTTTTGTCATTTTACATCCGTGGAAGTATGTTTACAGGATAAATCACTATAATTACAATTGCAGGACTTCCGCCAAGATGGAGGCGTAGGTGGAAACACTGTGCCTTCTCCCACAACCAAATTTAAAGTCAACAAAGTTTTAGTAACAAAAACACAGCCAAAACACAGAAAATTGAACTATACGGAAGTCTGACAACAACAAACTGTTCAAGCCAGACTGGTGAGAGGGGTGGGGCCAGCAGCAGAACAGGGTCAGGCAGGAAAGATTCCCCAACCCAGGCATGCAGGCAGCCATGGGCAGATCCCAGGTGTGGGGTAGCAATGGGTGGACCCAGTGAGGGCATAAGGCGGCAGGCTGACAACAATCACACATTCGCACACAGATAAACCAGCGATGGAGTGACCAGTGAGACAGACCATGCAGGCCCCAGCAGCGGAAAGCAGTAGAGGGGACCACCATTGCCCCTCTTTGACCTCGCCCTGACATACAGAGTCACAACCCAGCGACTGAGTTGCCCCACCCTGGTGAACACCTAGGGCCCCGCTCCTCAAACGTAACAGGCACAAACAGACCAAAATATGGCTCAAGAAGAACTCAAAGCCCCATAGCCCATAACTCTAAGGAACCAAAAAATAGCCAACCTCTCAGATGCACAGTTCAAAATACTGGTGATTATGATGCTCACAGAACTGGTTGACTTTAGTCACAAATTAGAGGAACAAATGAAAGCTAAACTAATAGAAATGAAGAGAAATGCATAGGAAACCAATAGTGATGGAAAGGAAACTGGGACTCAAATCAAGGGAGTGGACCAGAAAGAAGAAAAAAATGACCAAACAGAAAAGAATGAAGAAACAGGAATTCAAAAAAAATGAGGAGAGGCTTAGGAACCTCCAGGACATCTTTAAACGTTCCAACATCCGATTTATAGGGGTACCAGAAGGGGAAGAGGAACAGTCACAAGTGGAAAACGTATTTGAACAAATAATAAAGGAGAACTTCCCCAGTCTGGCAAAGGAAATAGACTTCCAGGAAATCCGGGAAGCTCAGAGAGTCCCAAAGAAGTGGGACCCAAGAAGGAACACACCAAGGCACATCATAATTACATTAGCCAAGATTAAAATGAAGGAGAGAATCCTAGAGGCAGCAAGAGATAAGGGGACAGTCACCTACAAAGGAGTTCCCATCAGACTGTCAGCAGATTTCCCAAAAGAGACCTTACAGGCAAGAAGGGGCTGGAA
The DNA here is from genome assembly GCF_014824575.4 of Sturnira hondurensis. NCBI lineage: Eukaryota > Metazoa > Chordata > Mammalia > Chiroptera > Phyllostomidae > Sturnira > Sturnira hondurensis. The sequence continues at coordinate 5,788,319 of NW_028074503.1, forward strand.
AGAAGTATTCCAAGTCATGAAATCCAAAGACCTATATCCAAGATTGCTCTATCCAGCAAAGTTTTCATTTAGAATGGAAGGACAGATAAAGTGCTTCTCAGAGAATGTCAAATTCAAGGAGTTCATCATCACCAAGCCCTTATTATATGAAATGTTAAAGGGACTTATCTAATAAAAGGAAGATAAAAAATATAAACAGTGAAAGGACAGCAAACTCAGGGTTATTAACAACCACACCTAAAACAAAAGCAAACTAAGAGGACAGCTGGATCAGGAGCAGAACGGGAGAAATGAAGATAACATGGAGGGTTAGCAACAGGGGAGTGGGAGGAGGAGAAGGAGGGAGAAGATACAGAAAATAAGTAGCACAGATGGTAGGTAGAAAATAGACGGGGAAGGGCAAGAATAGTATGGGAAATATAGAATCTAAAGAACTTGAGACACGTGGTCATAAACTAAAGGGGGGAATGGTGGGGGAGGGCTGTGCAGAGTGGAGGGGAATGAAGGGGGGAATAGAACAAGTGTAATGGCATAATCAATAAAATATATTTAAAAAAAGAATTGCAGCATTGAAGATATGTTATATAATTATACAAATTTGTATTTCTCCTAACAGTGAATGAGGATCCCTCCCCTACACCTTTCCCATTGGAATTGTGCTGGTTTTGTTTGTGTGGTGTTGACTCAGCTAACCTGGAACTATTTCCTAGAATTCTCTCTATGTATGGCCACAAGAGAAGTTTGCACAAATTGTGAAAGGCAGAAAGGAAGCAGCTCAGTATAGGTTACTAGGCACTGTAGCAGGGGGCTCCCTTTTTTGGTGTGGGAAGGCAGCCCGGCCCATAGCTACTCCAGTTACTCCAGACCTGCTGGATCTCTTCCTTCAGATTCTTTGGGAACAGGGCCCAGCATACATGCATGCAGCTCACAGCAAAGAAAACCAGCTTTTCTTGCAGATCACTAGTATCATTCTGGTTGCAAATGGTAAGAAATACACGTGAGTACTGTTTGTCCTCAAGGGTTACAGTTTGTTCTCCCCCTTCCCACTTCACATCCACTTATCCTTCCTGACTGCCAGACTGAGCTGAACATAGTGCCGTCAGGCCCAGCACAGAGGCAACAGTTTTGCAAAGCCTTTTCCATCATAGAAAATTGCTTTTCACAATGGTTTTCTCTAATTGAACCCAAACTGATACTCTTTGAACAATAAACAGGTAAAATCTCAATACTTTTTACTTAAGATTGTTTCCCAATACTTGATTTGCATGTTCTTTTATGATAAATGATGTTGAACATCTTTATCTTTGCTTAAAGTTTTTTTTGAGTGTTCCTTCCACTAATTGTACATATCCTTTGCCTAGTTTTTTTCAATGGGTTTGGGTATTTTTCTCACTGATTCGTAAGACCATTTTAGATATTTGAAAATCACCCTTGGCTTATGTGTTAAGGCAATGCTAGGTACTGTAATAAATGAACCTGCCTGAGAGAAGTGAACTTCTCAAAAATCTCATTGCAATAGAAAGCAGTTTTCAAAGCAAAAATCTAGGAACTACTCCTCCTCTCATTTTGTAATTCTGCCAAGTTTAACATTTTCAGTTTAACATCTTCAACGCCCAAGATTTCTGTACCCACCAGCAAATGCTAGCAAATAAGAAAAAGTTGTGTTGGCTCAATTGTGATGAAAAACAATCAGTAAACTAAAAATAAAAGGAGACTTCTTTTTTTTAAACTATTTTATTTATTTTTAGAGAGAGGGGAAAGGAAGGAGAAAGAGTGAGAGAGAAACAGCAGTGTGTGGTTGCCTCTCATGTGTCCCCTACTGGGGTGCTGGCCTGCAACCCAGGCATGTGCCCTGACTGGGATTCGGACTGGAAACCCTTTACTTCACAGGCCTGTGCTCAATCTATGGAGCTATACCAGTCAGAGCAGAAGGAGACTTCCTCAACATGATAAAGACCATTTAAGAAGAGCCCAAAGCTAGCATCATACTCCACCGTGAAGGCCTGAATGTTTACATCCAAGATCAGGAACAAGACAAGAATGCCCACTACTGTTACTTCTATTCACCATAGTACTGGAAGTCCTAGCCAGAGCAATTAGTCAGGCAAAAGATATAAAAAGCATCCAAATTAGAAAAAAAGAAGTAAAATTGCCTCCGTCCACAGATATTTGTTTACACCTAACATTTTTTTAAAAAATAAAATATTTTCTTAAATGCTAAGTTTTTTGCCCTGGCTGGTGTGGCTCAGTGGAGTAAGCACTGACATGCGAACCAAAGGGTCACTGGTTCAATTCCCAGTGGGGGTACATGCCTAGGTTGCAGGCCTGGTCTCATGTATGTCTCAGGCCTGGCACGCAACAGGCAACCACACATTGATGTTTCTCTCCCTCTCTTTTTTCCTCCCTTCACCTCTGTCTAAAAACAAATAAATACATTAAAATCTTTAAATTCAATTATTTTAGTAAACATTTTTTGTGAATTTTCTTTAGTTTTAGAAAGAGGAGTGAGGGGGGAGAAAGAGAGGGAAGGAAATATTGATGTGCAAGAGAAACATAGATCAGTGAAACATGGACCAGCTGCCACTCGCATGCCCTCACCTGGGGACCTGGCCCACAACCCAGGTGTGTGCTCTGACTAGGAGTTGAACCATCAGCCTTTCGGTTTCTAGGCCAGTGCTCAATCTACTGAGCTACACCAGCCAGGGCCTAAATATAATCTGTAGAGTAGAAAACAAAGTTGCCGAATAAAAAAAAAATCAACATGCAAAAAGTAGTTGTGTTTTATACACTAACAACTAACAATCCAGAGAGAAAATTAAGAAATTCTACTTACAATAGCATCAAGAATAAAATACTTAGAAATAAACATCCAAGGAGGGGAATGACTTATACTCTGAAAACTACAAAAAATTACTCAAAGAAATTAAAGAAGACATCAATTAATAGAAAGATATCCTGTGTTCATGGATTGGAAGTCTTAATATTGTTTTTTTTTTTTAATCTCTAGAGATGAGGGGAAGGAGAGAAGGAGAGAAATATCAATGTATGGTTGCCTCTTGTGAGTCCCCTGCTGGGAACTGGTCTGCAACCCAGGCATGTGCCCTGACTGGGAATCGAACCTTGATCGTATGGTTCACAGGCCTGGGCTCAATCCACTGAGCTACACCAGCCAGGGCTGGAAGTCTTAATATTGCTAAGGTGTCAGTAATATTCAAAGCAATCTACAGATTTAATGCAATCTCTTTCAAAATCCTAATGATGTTTTTGCAGGAGTAGAAAAATCCATCATAATCTGAAAATTAAAGGAAAGGTACTAATTGTATTTTCCTATTTCTCTGTGGAAGAAAGTTACTTACATAATCTAAACTGGTGCTTCTCATACTGTAATGTATATATGATTCTCAGGATATTGTCAAAATGTAGGTTCTGATCCAACAGGTCTGGGGGAGAGTCCGAGTCTTTTCTGTCAAGCACCCAGGGGATGCCTAAGATGGATGCACTAACGCACTAGGAACGTGTTGGATCTTGTTAGCTAAGTATTGTGGACTCTGAGAAAGAAGATACTTACTAAAAAGGACTAAATGGGCTGAAAATTAAAAAGTAAGCAAACAAACAAACAAGCAAAAACTCCCAAAACTCCAGAGCCTAGCAGGCATGTCTGCACAGGGGCCTCTCGTGCAAACTGCACTTCAGGGAGAAACCTGCACTGCACCACCTGCCTCTGCACTGCACTGCCTGCCTTTACTGTGTTTCTGCCATCTGAACCAGCCCTTATAAAGCAGTTCCTGGAATCCTGTTTCAACCAATAGAACTGAGGCCTTCCATATCCAATCAGAGCCAGGCAGCTATATCTTTATCAGCTTCTTCACCAACCAATCAGTGGGTCTATTTTGAGAAGTCAATGCTTTCTTGACCAATACAATTTTGAGGGTTTGGAGTCCTCATTTACATGAGAACAAGCCAATCAGGGATGTCTGTCTCTATAATTCAGTCCCCCCCTGGCTCTGAGAAAGCATTTTCCCTTTCCACCAAAGACTGAAGACTTTGTTTCCCTGACTGGAGCTGAAACACTTAAGATAAAACACCAAAGATGTCTCCCAAGAACAGAAGAGAGCAGAGAAGACCAGTGCAGCCAAGAGCAGAGCAGACGAGCACAAAGCAGAGCAGAGCTGTCTAGCAGGGAAGTGGCCTGGCCCCTGAGATGCTTGGCCCTAAGGCCCCCTGGCAGCCCTGCTATATGACAATTGAACTGTTTCGTTTGACCAAATACATTTTCCTTCTTCACCACAGCCCAGATTGGGGATTCCTGTCGACACTGAAATGGTGCCAAAAGTTGATAGTAATCAGGAGAAATTTACGTGTAGCTCCTACTATGGCCTATGTCCCCTGCCCACCTCTTTGCTTTATCTACTGCTATTCCAGCTATTTCTGCCCTACATTCCACAGCCACTCTGGCCTCCCTGCTATTCCTCATATACATTAAGCAGGCCCCTGCCTCAGAGTCTTGTCACTAATTGTGTCCTCTGCATAAGGGACGTAACAGGGGAAAATACCAGGAGGAAAACAGAAGCACAATGGATGGTATTTGTTGGGGAGGAGGTCAAAGAAGACTTCTTTGAGGGCAGCTTTTCCCCCACCTCTTTGCCTGGCAAGAGGAGGATAGCATCGCAAGAAATTTGGTGTAGGAAGAGGGAAGTAGCCAGAAGTGATGCTAAACAGGGTGATGCCATGACATCCATGTTTCAGTTTTACTCTTACTTTTTAAAGATTTTATTTATTTACTTTTAAAGAAAGAAGAAGGAAGTAGAAAGAGAGAGAGAGAGAGAAGCATCGGTAGGTTGCCTCTCACATGCACCCCAACCAGGGAGTGGGGCTGCAACCCAAGCACGTGTCCTGCCTGGGATTCAAACCAGCAACCTTTCACTTTGTAGGATGACACTCAAGTAACTGAGCCATGCCAGTCAGAGCTGGGTTTTACTCTTGGGACATTGGAGGAGGCTAAGGGGGGAAGGGAGCCATGGAAAGTTTTAAGTATAGAAGAAACCTCATGTTTTGTTTTAGAGAGGCAAACATTAAACAATTAAACCACTTGAGGAAATATATCGGATCAAGACTAAGAAGCATATCATTTTTATTCAACATTTTTATGGAGATTATATATAATTGATGTAATAATAATACAAAACCTTATGATTTATAAATTAATTTATTTAGTCAACAATATTTATTAAACAGCTACTATAAGCCATACACTGTTCCACGCTATACGAATATAGCACTGAACAACAAAAAGATCCCTGTCTTCATAAAACATCATTTGAGAAGAGACAAATTAAAATCTTGCCGACCTCTCAGCATTTCACTCAGGTAACACTTTGTCTTGACTTCCTGTCTTTACCTCTTTTGATTTTTTTTTCACCTTAACTTCCTGACTTACTGCTTTGGGTTGTTTTTCCTGATGTCTCCAACCTCTCCTACTTCTCTAGTTCCATTTATTGGCTTCTTTTTCTATGCCACCACTAAATGCTGAGGTTTGATATGGAACTTCTTCTTCTCTCTTTACTATACCTTCTCTCTCAGAGATAACATCCAGTCTCATTAGTTCAAATATAGTCTATACTGTGTCAGGAAGTGCAGATAGAAAGTGACATAAAACCTAGTCTGTTTCACTTTCAAGTTCCATTTGATCTTTCTTGAACTTGAACTCTTGATCATTCTCATCAGAATTGTTCCATCTCCAATTTTTCCTGTCAATGTGAATATAATCACCATCCACTCATATTTCTCCAGCTAAAACTTCAAGAGTCACTTTTAACACTTTCACTCCCTCAGCTACTTTATTCCACCTACCACTAACATCCATCGATTTTCACCTCCAAAATATATTTCAAATCAGTCCACCACTACCACCCATTTCCATAGCCACTGCCTTCACCCTATTTCAAGCCACCTTCATCTCTCACCAGGCACATTACAACAGCCATCTAGCTAGTTTGCGTCCTCCTTTGCCTTCCTGAAGTCTATTTCCCATGTAACAACCAGAATGATCTTTTAAGAATGTAAGTTACTCAAAAAATGTAGTTCACTCAAAAAACAATGTAAGTTATTCAGAAATATCAAATAAATACAAGAGACAACTTAAAGGAGATCTTACTGTCCAAATCTGGGACAATTTGAGAATCAAAATAAATTATGATAATAGCTGACCACAACTCATTTTCTAAAAAAGAATGCATAAATTCATATTGATACATACACGCTAGGAAGGAAAAACTATTTCTGGTAGAGTGTCAAACAACAATGCAGGAGAAATGATGATGTAGGGAAAACCACCATTTCTCAGCCATCATAGTAATAATTGATTCAGCCAAAAGTCATTAATGGATACAAAAATTAACAAGTCAAAAAGCTTGATGAAGAATAGGAAATTTACATACTCCTGAAATATGGCCATGTGCTGCACATTAACTATAAAGAGGAAAAATAGTAACTTCACAGTGAGAAACCTGACAGGTAACATCATGAACAAGGAATCAAATTTAATATAAACAATAATTACACAAACTTACATCATGTGTCTCTTAATGTGATACAGAGGACAGAACATCCCTCATGCAGTTTCTCTGTCAAAATGCATAACTGGAATTAGTCATGAGGAGACAACAGACAAACACAAATTGAGGACATTCTACAAAACAAATGGCCTGTTCTCTTACAAATTGTAATATGAGCCCTGGCCAGTGTGGCTCAGCTGGTTGGAGCACCATCCAGCACACCGAAAGGTCATGGATTTGATTCCCAACCAGGACACATAACCAGGTTGCAGGTTCAATCCCTAATCAGGGAACCTAGGAGAAGAAGGCAACCAATCGATTTTTCTCTCCCATATCAATGTTTCTCTATCTATCCATCATCTGTCTGTCTGTCTGTCTATCTATCTATTATCTCCCTCCCTCTCTCTAAAAGCAATGAAAAAATGTCCTCAGGTGAAGATTAAAAAATGGTGATGTGAAAAACAAAGAAAGGCTGAGGAACTGTTTTAGATTAAAGGAGACCAAAGAGTTAAAAACTATATGCAATGAATGATTCAGGACTGGATCCTGGACTAGAAAAAAAAACTGCTATAAAGGACATTATTGGAACAATTGCTAAAAATTAAAAGATCTGTTGACTAAATAATTATATCAATGTTAAATTTTCTAATTTTGTTAATTGTGTTGTAAGCACATGTCCTTGTTTATAGGAAATATATATTGATGTATTCAGGGGTAAAGGAGCACATCTACAACTTTTAAGTAATTCAGGAAAAAATGGTATATATAGTTGCTTCGTATTATTTGCAGTAGTTACGTTCTACTAAGTCACCAGAACTGAATGAGTAAATACTCAACAATTGCTTGTAGGGGAAATACAGGGTTAGGGTCTTAGAAGCCTTTAGTGGTAACATTGTGTCCCACCCATCAATATATAACCTGGTTTTATGTGTTTTCCTGTTTGAAGACACCTTATTTAACATATGTATTTGATTCATTAACCAACAGCAATATAATTCATGACTGAATGAAGCCTATCTGATACATATTTTTTCTGTAAGGCATATCACAACCTTCTTGTGCTTAGGAACATTAGCACTTCATTCACCACTACAACTGGGGTCCATTTTAAACAGCAAAATCACCAAAAATAGCCCAAAAATGTGAAAAATGTGACACTAAATAAACTGCAAAAAGGACATTGATTTACAGCATGAGAGCTAAAACAAGAAGGCACAGCACCATCTTCTTCAACCTCAGCTGGGAATGTGAATTTTTGGCAACTCAAATTTTTTGCTGCTCTGTACATACCTGCAAAAGACCTTGAAAGCACAGTGAGTGTTGATTTTTGGGGGGTACAAGTACATTTTAGCAAGTAGGTGAATATGCAAATATGGAATCTGCAAATAATAAGGATCAAGTGTGCGTGTACACACACACACATATACAGAATGAGAGAAAAAGAAAATGATGAACAAATCAAAATGTTGAAATTGGTGAATCTGGATGAAGAAGGCAACATGGGAGTTGTTGGTACTGATTCTTGCAACTCTACCCTAAGTTTCAAATTATTTCCAAATAAAATGTTGAGAAACGTAAATAAATTTGTTTTACTCCTATGCTTATAACATTTCAATTGCTTGCATTTGCATGTCACACAAGACCCTGAAGGGGTCAGGCCCCTCTCTGCCTCTCCCATAGCCTTTCAGGCCACCGTTCCTCTAATTCACTCTGCCCCTGTCTCATGGACGTTCTTTTAATTCCTGCAGCATGTCCCTAGCTCCCTAGCTAAATTAGATCCCATGCATTATTCTCTTTTAAAGCTCCTTGGTCTTTTCTTTTGTAGCACTTGTCACCATTCGTAATTATATGCAAACCGTTGTGTTCTTATTTATTAAATACGATGCATGAAATGATAATTATGACCTTTTAGAAATATGAAATTATTCAAGAGATCTGACTTAAATGTTTAGGCATGGAAAATCATTTAGATAAAGTGAGTTCTAAATAATATACAAAATCAGAAATACACTTCACATACAAGCAACATATAATGAGCAAGGATTTGACAGTAATTTGAAAAAATGAGAATTTGGCTTGAATGATGAAATTAGAAATAGTTAAAAATAAAAATTAGACTTCCGGCCAAGATGGAGGTGTAGGTGGAAACACTGTGCCCCCTCCCACAACTAAAGTTAAAGACAGCAAAGTTTAGAAACAAAAACGCAGACAAAACAGTGAAAATTGAACTGTATGAAAGTCCGACAACAACAAACCACTCAGCCAGACCAGTAAGAGGGGCAGAGGCAGCGGCGGAGCGGGTCAGACTGGAAAGATTGTTCAGGCCTACCCACCCAGGCGAGGAGGTGGCAGCGCTTGGTGGATCCCAGGTGTGGGGTGGCCCCACCCATTGAGGGCGCAGGGCGACTGGCTGACTGCGGTCACACATTCAGGTGCAGATAAACCAAGCAAAGGAGTGAACAGTGAGACAGACTGCTCAGGCTAGGGCCCCAGTGACGGGAATTAGAGCCTGAAAGCACCAACTGGAAAGACTCTCTCGGGGTTGAGGGCCCGAGAGAGGCTCCCAGGCCCACAGAGAGTTCATTGGAGAGACCCACAGGGTCCTGGAGAGTACACGGGCCCACACACCCAGGAACCAGAACCAGAGGGGCCCAATTTGCTTGTGGGAAGCCGCAGATGAGACAGAAATCTCTTGAGAGAGAGCAGAGGAGAGCAAAGCACCATTTTTTTTCTCTCTCTGATCCCGCCCCCACATACCTCGTCACAAATCAGCGACTGGGTCGCCAGGACCTGGTGAACACCTAAGGCTTCATCCCTCAAACATAACAGGTGTGAATAGACCAAGCATTATGACTCAAGAACAGTTCAAAGCCCCAGAGCCTATAATTCTAAGTGACCAAGAAATAGCCAACCTCTCAGATGCACAGTTCAAAATACTGGTGATCAGGATGCTCACAGAATTGGTTGATTTTAGCCACAAATTAGAGGAACATATGAAGGCTAAACTGATTGAAATGAAGGGAAATGCACAGGAAACCAATAGTGATGGAAAGGAAACTGGGACTCAAATCAAGGGAGTGGACCAGAAGGAAGGAAGAAACAACCAAACAGAAAAGAAGGAAGAAACAAGAATTCAAAAAAAATGAGGAGAGGCTTAGGAACCTCCAGGACATCTTTAAACGTTCCAACATCCGAATTATAGGGGTACCAGAAGGGGGAAAGAAACAGCCACGAGTGGAAAACTTATTTGAACAAATAATAAAGGAGAACTTCCCCAGTCTGGCAAAGGAAATAGACTTCCAGGAAATCCAGGAAGCTCAGAGAGTCCCAAAGAAGTTGGACCCAAGAAGGAACACACCAAGGCACATCATAATTACATTAGCCAAGACCAAAATGAAGGAGAGAATCCTAGAAGCATCAAGGGATAAGGGGACAGTCACCTACAAAGGAGTTCCCATCAGACTGTCAGCGGATTTCTCAAGAGAGACCTTACAGGCAAGAAGGGTCTGGAAAGAAGTATTCCAAGTCATGAAATCCAAAGACCTATATCCAAGATTGCTCTATCCAGCAAAGCTTTCATTTAGAATGGAAGGGCAGATAAAGTGCTTCTCGGATAAGGTCAAATTCCAGGAGTTCATCATCACCAAGCCCTTACTATATGAAATGTTAAAGGGACTTATCTAAGAAAAAGAAGATGAAAAATATGAACAGTGAAAGGACAGCAAACTCATAGTTATTAACAACCACACCTAATACAAAAGCAAACTAAGAGGACAGCCAGATCAGGAGCGGTACCATAGAAATGGAGATCATATGGAGGGATAGCAACAGGGGAGTAGGAAGAGGAGAAGGGGGGAGAAGGTACAGAGAATAAGTGGCATGGATGGTAGGTAGAAAATAGACAGGAGGGAGGGCAGGAATAGTATGGGAAATATAGAATCTAAAGAACTTGAGACACATGGACATAAACTAAAGGGGAGAATGGTGGGGGAGGGGTGTGCAGGGTGGAGGGGAGTGAAGGGGGGGAATGGGACAACTGTAATGGCATAATCAATAAAATATATTTTTTAAAAAGAAATGATTGTGTTTTTAGGTTCCTTTCAGTAAAAAAAGAAAAATAATCCTAAACCAAAGAATGATGATTATAATGTTAACACTTAAACGAACATTTTGAATAAATGCCTTTCTGATTGCATTTGGCTTTCCAAAGACAATAAAGAATAGAGAATAGAATGGAATGGAGGAGAAATAAGGCTGGAGACATGGAGGGAGACCAGCTGGCATAATTTAAGTGAGCTCACTTGAATATGGACTGAAAGGGTGAGAAGGGGAATGAGAGAAGTCAATGGACTCCAGAGATATTGTAGATAAGACACGAGATCCATTAACAGGATCTAATGACTCTTTAAGTAGGGGTGAAAAAACAGAGGAAAAATTCAAGGTCAATTCCTAATTTTACATCTTGGGCAACTGGAAGGAGGTTGACTGGCTCACTGAAATAGGGATCGTGGGAGAAAAAGCAGTTTTGAAGATGAGCTAATGAGCTTAGTTTTGGACCTGTGGGACATGCAGATGGAAATAGTAAACAGTTGTCTACACAGATCTGGAGGCCAGGAAGGAAATCTGGGCCCAAGATAGATAGATGTGAAAGTAATAATTATATAGATAGAAGTTAAGCTGTAACTGAGAAAGTTATCACCCAAAGAAAGTATGGCCTGGAAACAGAAAGCTAAAATATTAACCTCCTATTATTATGTGGAGAATTGCATTAAACACCAGGGTTATACAGACATGACAAACTTCCTGACCCTAGTAGCAAATGTAGAATTTGAGAGTGAGCTATGAGTCATACAAATACTCCTTGTCAAGTATCTACTATTAGGTTCTCTCTTCTGATCCTGAGATAACCTGACAGCCTCAGGGATCAGGAAATTCAGAGTTTAATAGTAGAAGATACAGAAGAAAAACAACTTGAAGACTATAATATAATAAATGCTATGGTGAGGTACTACGGGAGAAGGAAAAGAGACACTGAATTCATCCAGTGTGTGTTTTTGCCTTTTGAAGGCCAAAATGCAACTGGCCAGGTAGAACATGAGTTTCAGAAGGGAAAGGTCTTTGAAGGGAGGTAAAACAATGTATGAAGGATGAAGTTGAGAGTTTAGGATATTTGGGAAATTCCTGTAATCTATAATGGCAATGGAAGGTGTCCCTGGATTCATAGTAAAGTGATAATTGCTTGGACAAATGAGCAAGTACCAGATGGTAATGAGCCTTATTACCATGGTAGCTACTTGAGATTTTATCCTGTGAGTAATTAGAAGATGTTAAAAAGCTGTAAATGTAAGAATTACATAAGTAGATTTGCATTTTAGGAAGATCAATCTAGAAACAGTAAGAGATATGGGTTAGATTAAGACTCTGGCCCCTTCTCTTCTCCATTTAAACTCCCTTTCTCCATGATCATAGTGAGTTCAACAGTGTTAAAATATACTATCTACATGCTGTGAATATATGTATGTATATATGTACATATTCAGCCTGGACCTCTTCCTTGAACTCTGGGCTTGCATACCCAGCTTCCTATTCTATACTCTATTTTTAAAAATATTTTATTTATTTGTTTTTAGAGAGCGAGGAAGGAGAAAGAGAGAGAGAGAAACATCAATGTGTGGTTGCCTCTCACATATCCCCAACTGGGGACCTGGTCTGCAAACCAGGTATGTGCCCTGACTGACCATTGAACCTGAGACCCTGTGGTTCATAGGCCAGTGCTCAATCCAGACCCATACCAGCCAGGGCTCATTACATGTGTCAAATTAAGCACCTCATTTCCCAACCCTTATAGCAGTTGTCCTTGTTCCAATTAATAGCAACTCATACTTACAGTTTGCTAAAAACCTTTGAGTCACACTTATTTCCTCTCTTATACCTCACACTTGACCCATCAGGAAAATCTGTTTGGATCTACTGTAAAATACTCCCTGAATATCATTTTTTACCACTTCCAATGGCATTTAGCTTAGTCTAAGCCATCACCTCTCACTGAATTTTTTCAGTGGCTTCCTTGTCTTTTTGGTCTACTCAAACAGCAGCCATAAAGAAGCCTAAAAATATAAGTCAGATAATGTCACTGTGTGCTCAAAATCTTCTAATGCCTCCCCATTTCACTCGGGGTAGAAGCTAAAAAGTTTACACAGGGCCCAGTATAATTTTGCTGAATTCTCTGTCTTCCCTTCTCAACATACCTATAGTATTTCCTATGCTCTTGTTTTATTTTCTTTTCCAGGACATTTATCATCAACTAATATAATTTACTTTTTTATTTTGTCTTTTTCCACTGGAAAAATGTATGTCTCACAGGGACTGGATTTTTTTGTAAAGATGTTTTATTTATTTATTTTTAGAGAGAGGGGAGGGGAGGGAGAAAGAAAGGGAGACAAACACCAGTGTGATTAGATACATTGATCTGCTGCCTCTTGCATGCCCCTGACTGGTGACCTGGCCCACAACCCAGGCATGTGCCTTGACTGGGAATCGAACTGGCAACCCTTTGCTTCATAGGCCCATGCTCAATCCACTGAGCTAAACCAAGTGTCTTTTCTTTTCTTTATTTTTTAAATTTATTTATCTTTAGAGGGGAAGGGAAGAAGAAGAGAAATATCAATGTATGGTTGCCTCTCGTGAGTCCCCTGCTGGGAACTGGCTTGCATCCCAGGCATGTGCTAGGAATCGAACCGCGATCCTTTGGTTTGAAGGCCCACGCTCAATCCACTGAGCTACACCAGCCAGGGCTGTCTTTTCTTTTTTAATTGACATATCCTCTACTGCCAAGCACATAGTAAGCATTCAGTAAACATTTGTTATGTGAATGGCAGACTGACGGTAGGTGCTGAGGTTCTAAGAATATATAATTTAAGAAAATGAGTGCTGTCATAGACAATGCAAGTATAAAGTTCTGTGATTGCAAAATCTTCTAGAAAACAAGATTATTTCTGGGATTATGGCTTCTTGAGCAGTCTTATTACTTTTTCTACAATTAATATGAAATTAAAGGAAGTGAATACTCACACTATTAGAAAATGGTCCATTTTCCTAGGTTAAGGCAGTGAGCTTTTGCTTGGCATAACTTGAGCAGGCTAATATATTTGCCCAGCTTCATAAAGTTGAGTGAGGTTTCTTGTATGCTCTAAGGAGGAGACTAAGGAGTACTTAGCTATACTTACAGAAATGTTTCTAAGAATACATATTTTAAGGAAAAAAGTAATTTTTATTATGAAAATATTAATCCATTGTAAAAAAATTGGAAAACACAGAGAAATAAAAAGAAAGTGACCACTTACAAAGTCTCCAAACAGAGATGTTCTCTGTGAATAGTGTGGTACATAACCTAGATTTCTTATGAACTATATTTATCTGCTTGTTGGAGAAAAGTTTGTTTATTTACAAAAAAATAAAATCATACTTGTAATACTTTTTTATAATTATAATCTCATTTTTAATTTAACAATATATACTATAGTCATTTACCATGTCAATAAATGAACCTCTCCATGTGTAAATCTTAATGGCTGATTAGTATTCCATAGTGTGAATGGATTTCTTATGTTAGGATTGATTGGTTGTATCTAGTTTCTCTAGGAGCATTAGTTTTAAATACTAAAAAATTTAAGAAGTGTCTCAGTCTTCATTAAAACTTTCATGAAGGCATCAACATGGTTTCACATTAATACACATATTAATCATTGTTATATACCTGAAGCTAATGTTATATTAATTATATATCAATAAAAATGATAAAATATATGATAAAATATTAAAATAAAAAAAGAGAAGTCAATAATAAAGTCAAAACTTTTTAAAAATATAAGCTGCATCCCTTTAAGAGCAACAAAATGACAGACTGGTGTTATGGAAATGCGTTGTGTTACAGAAGATTTTAAATGCTCTGATGCAAAGGCACACAGATACTGGACTATATTCAAGGTATAAAACTTGAAGGCATTTGTTTCTGGATTACTTTGAAGCTGAGGCTATGACTATCTTAGCCAAATGGTTATACCTTCTCAGGTAGATTTTTCAGCTAATCTCGTCACAGATAAATAGTGCTTCCTCTTTAAATTCTACATAGTAGTAAGCTTTAATTTATTTTCTGAGACTGTAGGCACTTTAAAAATCATAAGGACGATAAGAATGATTTACATTGTCTACCCAATAATTAGACTCTAAGCCTTTGGTTTTGCCCAAGTTAAATTGTGTTCATGTGTGTGTGTGTGTGTGTGTGTGTGTGTAAAATATTGAAATATTGGAAATATAAACTTTGTATTTATTTGTAGTTTTGTTTCACTACCTAAATTGATGAGCAGAATATTTGGACAATTACTGATGAAGTCCTTCATTTAAAGTCCTTCATTGAATGGTATGAATGCTGTGTCACTCCCAAATTTGATAATGAAATTGTAAGTTCCAAAGGAGGTGGTATTAGTAGGTGGGGCCTTTGGGAGGTGCTTAAGTCTTGAGGGTGGAGCTCTCATAAATAGAATCAGTACCTTTTAAAAGAGGGTCCAGAGAGATCTCTTCCCTCTTCTTCCACGTGAGGTCACCTGGACAAGTCCTCACTCTGGAAAGTCCTCACCTGGCCATACCAGCATGCTGGCACCCTGATCTGACTTCTGGACTCCAAAACTGTGAGCTAAATTTCTGCTATTTATAAGCCACCCAGTCTGGTATCTTGTTACAGCAGCTCAAACGGACTAAGACAGAAGGTATTGTAAATAAGTATTTTTCAATTATCTTTAATTTTATCAGTATTTTAACAGATAATCATAATAAAATCAAGGTATAATATTTCTCTTCCATTTTTTCTTTTGTTACATAATGAGATAAAATGTATTTTGCTCTCTTACATATTGTTTTATTAGTGGATTTCTATAGGGAAGAAGTGTAGTAAACCTTATTATTACTAAACTCTAAATTCAAGACAGTAGTTACCACCTGTGCTGAGTAAGGAGTATATTTTGCAACTAGAGAATTAAAATCTCCATCAGTGAATCAAATTTTAAATCAATTATAAGAAAAATATGCTAAATAGCCTTAAAGAGAAAGTCTGCATACTCTGCCACACCTCTTTGTAACTAGATTGAGGTTATTTACATAGCTAAAAAAAATAAATGAGTTGGGAGTGGTGGTGTAAGTTTGAAACTGGAGAGCTCTCTCTCAGTGCGAACTATGTCTTCCTTCCACCAGTGTTTATTGAGCTACCTTATATGGAAAGAAAAGCACCAAAGCTAAACCATTTGCTGAGCTATTGAACAGCGGATCTGGGATTCAAATCCACTTCACTGAAAATGTTGCATGGCTCCATTTAATGAATTCATTTAGCACATACTTACTACGTACCTTTTATGTGCAAGGCATTTTGTCAGGAGCAGTGTGGGATAGGGTGAATCAGACATTTGTGGAGTAGTGGAAAGAGATGTACTTTGACAACATACAGACTGGTTTGAATACAGCTTCTTGGATATACTACTGTTTTAACTGCACTTTTTAAGTCAGTAAAGTGAGGTGGTTGGGGAAAAAAAGAGACAAGTAAATGTATCTCTTAGTGATCAGTACTCTAAGAGGTGCTCAATCAGTTTTTTCTCCCCCCCCCCCACTTCGAGGAATTTTCTAGAAGGTAAGTGATAAGCTAAGGTCTTCATGGAATAGGAAGGATGCGACTGATTTGGGTCATAGACAGGTTCTTGATTTGGACTTATTGAGATGTGGGAGACAGTAAACCTGTAAAGACTGAGTAGATCCTGTCCATCAGAGTTAACAAGGAGGAAGAAAATTAGAAGCTGTAAATGTCAGGTTGCCTGTGCACTTGTAAAATCTCCTTCAGTTCAGTGTCAGTTCCTACAAACGTGTAATATTATTGCAATAGCCTGAAATTAAGACATCTTCTCTGTAGAGATCTGTAAGGGGCAAGTTTTTCCTTGTGTGACTGGACTATTGATTCATTCAGCAAGCACTTTTAACTTACCCGAGGAATATCTAGGATTGCACCTAAGATCTGAGTGTTCCGCAGGTGTAGAGGTCAAAAGACACTGTCCCTTCTTTCAAGGAGACAGAAATCTTTCGAAATCTTTTTCCCTTCGAAATGCACGAAGGAAAAAATTTTCCTTGGGGCAGCTCAACTCTAAAATTACATGAGAATAGGCACATCTACAGACTACGCAATATTCTTAAACATTTAAAAGGGGGGGGAAGGACATTAAAAATTCACAATGTTAATTGTAATGCTAATTTTAGCAGCGCTTTAGAGAAAAGCCAGCATAAAAACACTGAGGAAGCGGGATCGAATTTTTACTGAATTACTGTTTTCCAAAATCAGTGTCCACGATTGTTTTTTTTCTTTTAAAATTTTTATTTTTATTTAATTCTTGTTCAAGTACAGTTTTCTTACATTCTCAGCCCTGCCCCCCCAGTGCCCCCCACCTTAGTTATTGTCCAGTGCCCACGATTCTTGCTTATAAAGTAGAATCCTGTAGAGAGTCTTATCTTGGCTTTTACGATACACGCAACTGGGAATACCTAAGAAAGGAACGCGGATGCCGCAGTTTTCTAAGCTCGGCTTGCCCCTCCCACGCGCTAGACTTTCCTCAACCGGCCTCTCTAGACTCCGGATTCGGAGGAAGATTCTGACGCCCCATCTGGAGCGGTCCCTAGTGACGTCACGAGCGCGATCCCAGTGTTTGGCCAATCGGGAGACTGGATTCCGGGGAAAGCCCGGGCGGAGACGGTGGCCTGTGCGCGTGCGCGAGGTCTCCGCGTGGCTATATAAACATGGCTGGCGGGGTAAAGTCGCTGAGAAGTGCTGAGCGTGCCTGAGGTCCTCTGGGTCGCTCGGGTTTGTGGTTTTGAAATTTTGGACGGGTAAGCGCGGCGCAGAGTTAGTCTGGGTGGTGAGAGCCAAAGTGACCCCCTTCCGGGAGCCGCACAGCCTCGAGCGCTGCTGCAGCGGGGCTGAGGCAGCGCACGTGGGAGCGCGCCACTGAGGAAGCGGCAGAGCAGGTATTGCTGCCGGCGGGGCCAGGCGGACCGTAGGAAGGTCTCGGACGCGTGCGTTCTGCTTCCTAGCCGGCGTCTGTCATTCACTTCTGTGTCGTGGCCACTGCACCTCTTCCTAGCGATGCTGTGGAGCCGGAACTTCACTGGAGTCGGCTGCCGCTTGTCAAGCCTCCGCTCGCGCGTGATCCCGGAACGCAAGCGCATCAGCTGCCACTGATCCACCTGGGGGATGTCCGCGGGCCTCACGGAACCGGCCGGCGCCGTTCCCCCTGCTGGTGTGAGCTCCTCCGGGACCCTGACCGGGGCTCCTGCCGGGGCTCTGCCGGCCCGGGTGGGAAGCACTCCCATGGCCCTGGGCGCAGTGACTAAGGCTCCTGTCAATGCCTGCGTGGAGTCCACGGTGTCCCAGCCCCTACGGTCCCCCGTGGGGACCTTAGTGACCAAAGTGGCTCCTGTCAATGCTCTTCCTAAACTCAGCAGCGGCCCTCGGCTGCCTGCTCCTCAGATAGTCGCCGTGAAAGCTCCCAACACCACAACAATCCAGTTGCCTGCAAATTTGCAGCTTCCTCCAGGTATGTTGATCACTTTTTCCAGTTTATCCATCTGCCCAGCCAGCGGTGACAGGCGCGGATTGCGCCTTCTTGCTGGTAGCTTTACAAAAATAGCTCAGCCAAGAGAGCCTTTCATAATCTTGGCTTTGCAGGACAGTGATTTGGCAATTGATACAGCCTCTTTGAGTCCTTACTGCATAGTTTTTCTTTACATGTATAAAGTAAATAATTTTTCCCCTACGTGACATGGTAAAAGCTGGAGCAGCATATTCTGGAAGGCCTTTGAGGCACTGACTCCTACTTGGGGAAGTATAGCTAAGTTTATTTCCACCTGGAGAAAGGATCAGTTTATATATCCACACACATTACGATGTTAACAAAAAGGGTATTTAAAAGATTCTTGGGTGTTAAGAAAAAGCTATTTTAAATTTAAGCAAGGTTACTGCTTTATACTACGAGAAAGGAGTAGTGTTGCTTTGTGCACAGTCTTTACATGTGTGATGTAACTTGCGATTAGAAGAGTCCCTCTTCCAGGGAGAAAGTGCCAGAGTTGACAAGTAGATCAGAGCAGTGCGGTTGTGATAGCAGGCTGTGAATGCCTCAGTTTATGATTACGCGACTTCTTTTTATCCTAGAGTTTACTCTGTTGGACTGTGTTTCATAATTTATGCAAGGGTCATTTAAATATTATAAATATGATGAAGGATATTTGAGTGTTCTTACTTGGTTTCCTTAAATGAAAGTCTCTTGGGGTTTCAGTAGATGGGGGAGAAAGCACATCTCACAATCCTCGGATTGAATTTTGCTCAGCAGTAATTGGAACTCTGACATGCCAAAGAAGTAAAGAAGTCAAAACATTTGATTTAAACGATTTCGGTATCCCTTAGCAAAATGATGGGGCTCTTTTGTAGCTAATGTTCTATTTGGTCATGAACATTGCAGAAAGATTATGTTCTTCACTTCTGATAAAAGTTCTGTTTCAGTTTTATGTGGTACATGGGTATATACAGTTGTTAAGCTGTGCGTATCACTGGATATGTTTTCTGCTAGTTCTAAATTGCCATCTTGCATACTTTCGTATAGTTATGAATGTGTTGAATGAAGTCACCCCCTAATTTCTTAAAACTAAATGCCTGTCTAGTCACTGAAGTGTCTAGAAATAATAAAAAATATATTTTAAATATATTTTTATTTAAAATAATAAAAATATTAAATACTAATATTTTGAAATAATAAATATTAAAAGAGAACCAGAGAACTTTCAAGAGTGAAAACTCGCTGATCACTTATTGAGAGTGTACTGATCACTTATTCAGGGCTAGGCACTTTCAATACATTATTTATATTCTTTTGTTTGTTGGTTATAATAGGTAGGTAGCAAATAAAACATTTCTCTAACAATAATTCACCCAAAGCAAAATGCATAGGCGTCAGAGGGAATTTAAATCCAAGACTGTTTTACTTTATGCTTTCCACAACATTTGCTTACCACTTGGCACCTGTGTACAGTATTTCTCATTGAGTATCAGGCTAAAAGGTGATGTGTAAAGTTTTAGAGCCCAATCTTTTTAAAACATGGAGAAACTAGACTGAAACTTGCGAGAGCTAATAGCAGTAAACTAGGACCACAGCCTAAGGATTTATGGCACTAACACGTTTTGCACTGTCAACCATGGAGAAACTCCCGTAAAAGAGAGGAGATAAATTGCCTTTAGGAATTGTTAGTTACAGAGAAGGTGGGAAGGTGCTTTTGAGAAGCAGCTTTTGGAAATTTCTGCTGGTGTATGGCAGAAGAGCATACTAACATTTGTGTTTTCATTGGTGCAGAATAAGATAAACCAATAGTTTGAAGGATGAAATGGAGGCACTGATAAACATTTTTAAAAGGTTATGATTCTCATACCATTTCTTTTATATACTGAACATTAGCAATTGATTACTCAGTGATATTTTCTTTAATTTTATTGGTCTTATTCTTTTAGTATAGTATACTGATAGTTTTAAGTATTTGTTTTTTCTCTTTACTTCAGAATTTCCTCTGTGAACAGAACTGTTTAAAGATATAAATATGCACCACAGGTTTTTATAGGTTAACAGAGGCCGGAACAAAAAAGGGGGAGGTACTTGTGAAGAAATGAAAGAAACTAGTAAAGTTCTGAAAGTTATTCTTGTGTTTAATGTTTTTGGGAAAACCTCTTCAGCCTTCTTTGTGAAGATGTGGGATTTTAGGCCAGACTATGGCTCTTTTTGTGGTATTCTGTGTGTCTCCTATTCTGTGTCTCTCCTATCAATGAGCAAGGACTTATTTATTTCTTTTATGTCATAAACTCTGATAAATTCTGTTTGCCAGTCACACTGTACAGAAAGTTACTGCTGAGACCATTGAAGTCCTTTTTCATCAATTCTTCAGGCTGAGAGGTGGCATAGGATTTGCATCTGCTTTCTCAAATTCCCGAACCAGTTCCTCGATAAGCTAGTGCCTCTTGTTTCTGTCCGGGTTTATCAGAGGAGTATTACATGGTCATCAGCTTGCACAGTTGTCGCAGTGATGCTGATGGGTTTCATGAAATGAGAGACTGTTCTTTTCAGTGCTCATCTTGTGCGCCACTGCCTCTTTGGATTTCAAAGGCTGTGGAGTCAACTTAACCCTGATCATGTCAATTGCATTAGTCAGTGTACGGATAGTCATCCCTCAGGTGAAAGTGCTGGCACTTCATTCTTCGTGCAGCCCTTTTTCGGGTCTTGGAGGGGACAGAATGGGAAGGCGTGAGATTTCATCATGCACTCAGAATGGTGTTCAGTTTAAATCTTAAGAATAGTTTATTCCTGGAATTTTCCATTTAATATTTTTGTTCTGCTGTTCACTTTGGTTAACTGAAACTGCAGAAAGTGAAACTGTGGATAAAGGGGGAACTACTGAGCTATTGTCTATTTGCTGCTATTCTAATCTTATCTCCTAGTGATACTTTGAGTTCTTAGTCGAAAAAAGAAGTATGGATCATGGACCTTTTGGAGTTAGTAACAACTATTACTGGTAACTTTAAAGTATGAACTATCCTGCCAGGCTGGTGTGGCTCAGTGGATTGAGCACCAGCCTGGGAACCAAAGGTCACTGCTTTGATTCCCCTGTCAAGGCACATGTCTGGGTTGTGGGCCGGGTCCCCAATTGAGGGCTTCGAGAGGCAGCCAACCGATGTTTCGCTTATTCATCAATGTTTCTCTCCCTCTTTTTCCCTTCTCTTTTCTCTGAAAATAAGTAAATAAAATCTTGAGAACAAGTAAAATATGAACCGCCCCCTCAAAAGTATTATCTCCTTTGATCCCTTTAACAATCCTGCGAGTTAGGTATTAGGTCTTTCAGTGATGGGGATGTCTTTCCATTTATTTATATTTTCTTTAATTTGCTCAAAAACATTTTGTAGTTTCCAGAGCATTAGTTTTGTACTCATTTTGTTAAGTTTATTTCTGAAGTATATTATTCTTTTTGATCCTTTGTAAATGGAATTGTTTTCTTATTCATTGCAAGTATATAGAAATAGTTACTTTTTATATATTGATCTTGTATCTGCTTTCCCACCTGAACTTGTTTATTAGTTTTAATAGTTCTTTTCATGGATTTGTTAGGATTTTCTATATACAAGATTATATTAGTGCAAATAGTTTTACTTATTTCTAATCTGGATGTATTTTGTTTCATTTTCTCACTTAATTGCCCTGGCTAGAACTCTCAGTACAATGTTGAACTGAAGTGATAATTGTAGGCGTCCATATTTCATTCCTCATCTCAGATATCTTTGTCTTGTTCCTATCTTAGGAAGAAAGCATTTAGTCATTCACCATTAAGTATGATGTTAGCTGTGGGTCTTTTGTAGGTCCCCTTTATAAGTTTGAAGAAGTTTCATTTTACTCCTATTTTGTTGAGTGTTTTTATCATTAAAAAAAGTGTCAGATTTTTGTCAAATACTTTTTTCTTCATCTGTTGGTGTAACCATGTGGTGCTTTTGGTTTTTATTCTATTGATAGGGTATTTTACAGTGATTAATGTTGAGATATTTAAACCAACCTTTCATACTGAGATATCACTTGGTTATAGAGTTTCATACTTTTTATATGATGCTGGATTCAGTTTGCTAATACTTTGTTGAGAACTTTTATATCTATGTTCATAAAATATGTTGGTCTCTAGTTTTTCTATAATGTCTTTATCTGGTTTTGGTATTAGGGTAATAGAATGAGTTGACACATCTTCTCTTCTATTTTTTGGAAGAGTTTCTAAAGGATTTAGCATTATTTTTCCTTAGATGTTCCTTAGAATTCATGAGTCAAGTCTTCTGAACTTGGACTTTTCTTGTGGGTATGTTTCTTTGTTAGAGGTCTATTTAGGTTGCCAGTTTTCTTGAGTTAGTTTCAGTACTTTGTGTTTCTAGGAATTTGTTCATTTCATGTAACTTATTTATATATTGATTTACAGTTGTCCTTAGTATTCCCTTATATATAATCGTATTTTTATAAGGTTGGTAGCAATGTCCTCTCTTTCATTCCTGATTTTAGTAGTTTGAGCCTTGCCTCCTTTTTTCTTACAGTCTAGGTAAAGGTTTATCAGTATTGTTGATCTTTTCAAAGAACCAACATTTGTTTTGATTTTTTTCAATTCTTTATTCTCTGTAGTACAGCCATACCTGGGATATATTGCAGATTTGGTTCCAAACTACCACAATGAAGTGAATACTGCATTGAAATGAGTCACATGAATCTTTTGGATTCTCATTGTGTATAAAAGTTATGTTTATACTATACTGTATAGTCTTTTAAGTGTGCATTAACATAATTTATAAATTTTTTATTGCCAAAAATACTAACCATCATTTTAGCCTTCAACGACTAATAGTCTTTTTGCTGGTGGAGGATCTTGCCTTGATGTTTATAGCACTTATAGGGGTGCTGGATGCTGAAGGTTGGGTGCATGTGGCAATTTCTTAAAATAAGACACCTTTGAAGTTTGCTGCATTGATTGACTCTTCTTTTCATGAGTGATTTCTCCGTAGCATGTGATGCTGTTTGATAGCATTTCATCCACAGAACTTCTTTCAAAATTGGAGTCAGTTGTCTCAAACCTTGCTGCTGCTTTATCAACTAAGTGTATATAATATTCTAAATCCTTTGATGTCATTTCAACAGTCTTCACCGGAATACATTCCGTCTCAAGAAACCATTTTCTTTTCTCATGCATAAGAAGCAACTCCTCATTTGTTGAAGTTTTATCATAAGTCTGCAGTAATTCAGTCACATCTTTAGGTTTCACTTAAATAATTCTAGTTCTCTTGCTGTATTTCCCCATCTCCAGTTACATCAGCAGAGCACTATCTATGGCAGCTGTAGTCTTATAAAATATATTTTTTCTTTTTAAAAAAAGATTTTGTTTATTTATTTTTAGAGAGAGGAAAGGAGAGAGGAAGAGAGGGAGAAAAACATAATGTGATTGCCTTTTGAACACCCCCTACCAGGGACCTGGTCAGCAATCCAGGAATGTGCCCTGACTGGGAATTGAACCGGCAACCCTTTGGTTCTCAGACTGACACTCAATCCACTGAGCCACACCAGCCAGGGCTTATGAAATATGTTTCTTAAATAATAACACTTGAAAGTCAAAATTGCTCCTTAATACATGGGCTGCAGAATGGATGTTGTGTTATCAGGCACAAAAATGATATTAATCTCATTGTATTTCCCCATCATAGCTCTTGGGTAAATAGGAACATTGCCAATGAGCAATAATTTTTTTAAAGGAATCTTTTCTGAGACAGGTTTCAACAGTTGGCTTACAGCATGGTTTATCCAGGAAACCATGCTGTAAACAGTAGTGCTGTCATCAGGCTTTTTTTTGTTCCTGGTCCAGTAGATTCAACATAATTCTCAAGAATTTTTGAAATGGTCAGTGAGTCTTGGCTTTAACTTAAAGTCACTAGCTGCGTTAGGCCCAAAGAAGATAATCAGCCTGTCCTTTGAAACTTTGAAACCATTTCACTTGTCCTTTCTAGTTGTGAAAGTCCTAGATGGCATCTTCTTACATTTTAAGTGTTTTATCTACATTGCAAACCAGCCATTTAGTGTAGCCACCTTCATTGTCTTAGCTAGATCTACTGGGTAATGTTATGGAGAATGGCTCCTCTGTTTTTTTCCTTTTTATTCAATTTTTTGGGCTGACACTGGTTAACAGGTTTTATACAGGTTTCAGGTGCACAATTCTACAACACATCATCTCTACACTATATTGGTGTGTTCACCACCTCAAGTCAAGTCTCTGTCCATCACCATTTATCAACCCTCCCCACCCCCCCCGCCACCCTCCGTATCCTACTCCATCTTCCTGCCCCTGCAGTCACCATACTGCTGTCCATCTCCATGAGTTTTTTCTTTTTTTTCTCAGTTCCTCCACCCACCCAACCCCCTCACTCAATAGCTGTCAGACTCTATTTATGAGTCTGTCTCTGTTTTATTTATAGTTCATTTTGTTCATTAAATTCCACATATGCGCAGAATCATATGTTATTTGTCTTTCTGTGCTGGATTATTTCCCTGAGCATAATGCTCCAGGTCCATCCCTGCTGTCACAAAGGGTATGATTTCCTTCTCTTTTTTTTTGACAGCAGAGTAGTATTTCGTTGTGTAAATGTACCACAGCTTTTTAATCCACTTGTGTACTGATGGGCACTTAGGCTACTTTCAAATCTTGGTAATGCTGCAGTGAACATAGGGGTACATGTATTTTTTCAAATTAGTGTTTCAGGTTTCTTTGGATAAATTCCCAGAAGTGGCGGTTCCATTTTTTCTTATTTTAATTTTTTAGAGAGAGGAGAGAGAAACATCGTTTTGCTGTTTCACTTATTTATGCATTCACTGACTGCACTCATCTGCATTCCTGCCAGTAGTACACAAGCGTTTCCTTTTCTTCGTGTCCTCAACAACACTTGTTTACTTATTGATAACAGCCATTCTGACTGGTGTGAAGTGGTATCTCATTATAGTTTTAATTTGTATTTCTCTGATGATTAGTGATGTTGAGCATCTTTTTATGTTTGTTGGGCATGTATATGTTCTTTTTGGAGAAGTGTTTAATCTATAGATTGCTTTGGATAATATGGACATTTTAATGATGTTAATTCTTTCAATCCATGAACATGGTATATACTTTCACTTATTTGTATCTTCTTTAGTTCTTATAATTTTCTTATAAGAAAATTATAATTCTTATAAGAATTATAAGAATTATTGTTCTTATAATTTTCTGAGTACAGGTCTTTTATATCTTTGGTTAAATTTATTTCTGGGTATTTTATTATTTTCGAAGCAACTGTGAATGGGATTGTTTTCCTAGTTTCCCATCCTGATAGTTCATTATTGGTGTATAAAAATGTAACTGATTTCTGGATGTTTATTTTTGTAGTGTGCTACTTTATTGAGTTTATCAGTTCCTGTGGTTTTTGGTGTCACCTGTAAATAATTGTAGTTTTATTATTTCCTTTTCAATTTGGATACCTATTTATTTCTAATTGGTGTTACTAGGACTTCCAGTACTATGTTGAGTAAGAGCGGTGAAAATGAACATCCCTGCCTTGTTCCCAGTCTTAAGGGAAATGCTTGTAGTCTTTGCCCACTGACTTGATCATACTAGCTATGGGTTTGTCATATATGACCTTTATTATGTTGAGGTCATATTACGTTCCCTTTATTCCTACTTTGTCAAGAGTTTTTATCATAAATGGGTACTAGATTTTGTCAAATGCTTTTTCTGAGTCTATTGATATGATCCAGGTGATTTTTATCATTCATTTTGTTTATGTGGTATATCAAGTGTATTAATTTGTGGATATTGTACCAAACTTACATACTAGGATAAATTGACTTGATCATAGTGTATATTTTTAATGTATACCTAGATCCAGTTTGTCAATACTGTTGAAGATTTTAGCATCTATGTTCATTAGGGATATTGGCCGATAATTTTCCTTTTTTGTAGTTTCTTTATCTAGTTTTAAAATTAGGATAATACTGGAATCATAAAATGAGCTTGGGAGTCCTCCCCCTTGAAGTTTTGGAAATACTTTCAGAAGGATAGGTATTCTTCTTTGAATGTTTGGTAAAATTCACCTGTGAAGCCATCTGGTCCAGGACTTTTGTTGGAAGTTTTTTGATTACTGCTTCATTTTCATTAGTTACAATCTGTCTATTCAGATTCTCTGATTATTCCTGATTCAGTTTTGGAAGATTGTATTTCTAGGAATTTATCCATTTTTTCCAAATTGTCCAATTTGTTGGCATATAGTTTGTGATATTATAATTTTTTGTATTTCTTTGTTGTCAGTAATTGCTTCTCTTTTTTAAAAAAAATTCTACTCTGTATCTTCAGAATAAACTTTTTTGTTCCATAGCTTATTGTTGTTTTGCCCTGGTAAAAATAGGCAGCCTCAGGGAGTCAGTAGTTGGGTGGAAACCAGGGGAATGTGGGATGAGGAGGTTTTTTTTTATTTTTAAGTATATTTGATTAGTTATGCTATTACAGTTGCTTCAATTTCTTTTTCCCTTTGTCTCTCTCCACCCAGTACCCTTATCCCTCCAGCAATCCCCCGCCTTAATTCATGTCCTTTGGTTGTGCATATAAGTTCTTAGGCTTCTCTATTTACCACACTATTATTAACCTCCTCCTGTCTATTTTGTAGCTATCATTTATGCTTTTTATTCCCTGTACCTTTCCCCCCAGTCTTCCCCCTCTACCTCCCTGCTGATAACCTTTTATATGATCTCCATATCTATAATTTTGTTCCTGTCCTAGTTGTTTGCTTAGTTTGTTTTTGTTTTTAGATTGAGTTGACAGTTGTGAGTTTGTTGTAATGTTAATGTTCATAGTTTTGATCTTTTCTTAGATGCATTCCTTTAACATTTAATACAATAAGGGCTTGGTGATAATGAACTCCTTTAGCTTTACTTTGTCTGGGAAACACTTTATCTGCCCTTCCATTCTAAATGATGGCTTTGCTGGGTAGGGTAATCTTGGATGTAGGTCCTTGCCTTTCATGACTTTGAATACTTCTTTCCAGGCCCTTCTTGCCTGCAAAGTTTCTTTTGAGAAATCATCTTACAGTTTTATGGGAACTCCTTTGTAGGTAACTCGCTGCTTTTCTCTGGCTGCTTTTAAGATTCTTTATTTTTAATGTTTGTCATTTTAATTATGCTGAGTCTTGGTGTGGTCTTTGAGTCCAACTTGTTTGGGAGTCTCTGTGTTTCTTGAACTTGTATGTCTATATCCTTCACCATATTAGGGAAACTTTCTTTGTTGTTTTTTCAAATAAATTTTCAATTTCTTTCTCTTCTTTTTCTCCTTCTGGCACTCCTAAATATTCAGATGTTGGCATATTTGGAGATGTCCAGAGGCTTCTTATTCAATCCTTGGTTTTTTAATTTTTTTTTCTTCTTGCTATTCTGATTGAATGCTTTTTTCTTCCTTATGTTCCAAATTGTTGATTTTATTTAGTTTCATCCCCTCCACTGTTGGTTCCCTATAGATGTTTCTTTATTTCACTTAGTGCAGCCTTCATTTTTACCCAGGTCTTTTTTATGCTATTGTAGTACCCAGTGAGTTCTTTGAGCATTCTGATAACCAGTGTTTCAAACTCTGTATCTGATAGATTGCCTATCTCCATTTCATTTAGTTCTTTTTCTGGAGATTTGTTCTGTTCTTTCATTTGGGCCATATTTCTTTGTCTCCTCAATTTGGCAGCCACCCTGTGTTTTGTTTTTTTTTTCTGTGTATTAGGTTGAGCTGCTTTGTCTCCCTTTCTTTGTGTG
Organism: Sturnira hondurensis; assembly: GCF_014824575.4. Taxonomy (NCBI): domain Eukaryota; kingdom Metazoa; phylum Chordata; class Mammalia; order Chiroptera; family Phyllostomidae; genus Sturnira; species Sturnira hondurensis. The sequence goes on from NW_028074503.1 coordinate 5,816,319, forward strand.
CTTGTTATATAGTAAGGGGCCTTAGGTATTGCCAGGGCTGGGCGTCAGAGAGAGAACAATGCCCTTTGCTCGGCCCTTGCCCCATCTGCGGTCACTTTGCCCACTTCCCATATGTGACTGGCACCCCACTAGTTATTGTCTTGGTGGATTTTGGTACCTACTAGTACCATGGTGGCCCTTTATGTGTACTCTTTTGAGAGATTGGAAGTTTTTCCTGCTGCCCCACCCTCCCACTGGTTTTTTGCAGCCAGAAGTTATGAGGCTTTATTCATGGATGTAGTAACCCTGGGCTGTGTGGTCTGACATGGGGCTGGGATCACTTGCTCCTCAGGTGTTCTTCCCGGTTTTTATCCACCACACATGAATGTGGGACCACCTGTTCTACCAGTTGCTGCTTCACTGCCGCCACACTGTATCCTCTCTGCCTTGGTTCCACGTCTCTGCCCCCCCCCTACTCATCTGGATGAGCATTTCTTCTTTAGATCCTTAGTTGTTGGACTTCCACACAGTTTGATTTCTGGCAGTTCTGGTTGTTTTTTGTTTTGAGGTTAGTTGTGATCTTTCTTACGGTTATGCGAGGAGGCGAAGTGTGTCTATCTATGCCACCACCTTGGCTGGAAGTTCTAGTTCTCTTTGATTTCTGATTTTGTTTATTAGGTCTCCCATCTTTTTTTCATGATGAGTATGGTTCAATGTTTATCTTTTCAAAGAACTAGCTCTTGGTTTCATTGATTTTTTGGTGTGTTTTTTTTAGACCCTTTTATGTTTTTTTCTGCTCTGATCTTTATCATTTCCTTCTTCTACTCATTTTGGGTTTTGTTTGTTATTTTCCCCCCTCAAGTTCCTTTAAATATAAAGTTAGATTGTTTATATGAGATTTTTCTTGTTTCTTGAAGGCCTGTACTTTTTTTTCTTAGGACTGCTTTTCTGTGTCTCATAGATTTTGGGTTGTTGTGCTTTCATTTTCATTTTTTTCAAGTTATCTTTTGATTTCTTCTTTGATCTCATTGTTAACCCATTCATTGTTGAAGAACATGTTATCTAGCCTCCATGTCTTTGTGTGTTTTTCAATTTTTCTCATTGTAATTCATTTTTGGTGTTATACCATTATGGTCAGAGCAGACACTTTATAGGATTTTAGTCTTCTTAAATTCATTGAGACTTATTTTGTGTACTAACATGAAGTTCATCCTAGAAAATGTTCCACGTGCCCTTAGAAAAAATGCGTATTTAGCTGTTTTGGGATGAAATGCTATGAGGTTATCAATTAAATATGTCTGATCTAGTGTGTCATTTAAGGCCATCTGTTCCTTTTCTGTCTGGAAGATTTATCCATTGATGTCCATGAGGTGTTAAAATCCCTGATTATGACTGTATTACTGTCGGTCTCTCCCTTTATGTTTATTAAAATTTGCTTTACATATTTAGATGTCCTGTGTTGGGTGCATAAATGTTTACAAGGGTGGTATTTTCTTGGTGGATTGCTCCCTTTGTCATTATGTAGTATCCTTCTTTGTCTCTTACTATAGCCATGTTTAAAGCCTGTTTTGTCAGATATATCTATTGCTACATCAACTACTTTTTTTCCTACTATTTGAATGAAATATCTTTTTCCATCCCTTTGCTTTTAGACTGTGTATATCTTTCATTCTGAGGTGAGTCTCTTGTAGACAGCATACGTTTAGACCTTGTTTTCTTATCCACTTAGCTTGGAGCATTTAAGCCATTTACGGTACCTTGCCTTTTTATTGTTTTGACTGTGTTTCTCTGTTTTCTTTTTCCTCTTCTCCCTCTCCTCTTCCTCTTCCCTCTCCTCCTCCTCTTCCCTCTCCTTCTGTTCCCTTTCTTCCTCCTACCTTGCCTCATCCTCCTTGTCCCTCCACCCTCCTCCCTCCTCCCTCCTCCTCCTCCTCCAAAATTCTTTAACATTTCTTGTAATACTGGTTTGGTGGTAACAAACTCCCATTAGCTTTTTCTTGTCTGGGAACCTGTTTATTTCTCCTTCAATTTTAATTGATGGCCCTGCTGGGTAAAGTAGTCTTGGTTTCAGGTCCTAGGTTTTCATCACTCTGAATATTTCATGCCAATCCCTTCAGCCATGAAATATTTCTGTTGAGAGATCAGCTGATAAGTCTTATGGGAACCTCCCTGTGGGTAACTGTCTTCTCTAGCAGCTTTTAAGATTCTCTTTTTGTCTTTAACCTTTACCATTTTAATTATGATATGTCTTGGTGTGGGTGTTTTTTTAGTTATTCATCTTGTTTGGAAATCTTTGTCCTTCCTAGACATAGGTTTCTTTTTCCTTCACCAGGTTAGGGAAGTTTTTGGTCATTATTTCTACAACTAGTTTCTCAAACGCTTGCTCTCTCTTCTCTGTTACCCCTTTGATGTAGATGTTGTTATGCTTCATGTGGTTTATAGTGTTGAAGTATCTGATTTACTTGTTGATCTTCTTTTTAGTTGTCTGATCTTATTCAAAGTGTAGATAGGTATTAACAGTCTACCAAGTATTACTGAATTATCAAAATTTTCTCTCCATTTATGTCAGCTTTTGCTTCATATATTTTTGGGTCTGTTGTTTGTTGCATACAGGTTAGGGGGGAAGTAGGTTTATAGCTGTTTGTATGGAAAATAATGTAATAACTAATGAATAATAGTACAAAAATAAGCTGTGTTTTGCATATTCACAACTCTAATCCTAGTTTTGCTCCACACTGTATATGTTTAGAAATGTTTCATCTTTCTGATCCACTGAGTCTTTTATCAATTAAAATGTCCCCCGTTTATTTTTAGTAAGATTTGTTTTAGTTTATTTGATCTGGTTCTAGTATAGCCATTTCAGCTTTCTTATGGTTGCTGTTGCATGACGTATTTTCTTTGTCCTTTTACTTTTAACTTTATGTATCTTTGAGTCTAAAGAATGTCTCCTGTATCTTTGGATCTTATTTTTTTTAAATCTAGTCTAACAATTTTTGCCTTTTTGATTGGATTATTCATCCATGTTTGATGTTATTGGTGTATTGCGTTTAGGTCTGCCATTAACTTTTTTTCTTTGTTTCTATCTTTTCCCCCCTTATTTCTTCTTTCCTGCTTTCTTTGCATTAAGTAAATATTTCTAGTATAACATTTAACTCCTTTATAATTCTAAAGTATATGAATGTATTTGTGGTTTCTGTAGAGCTTATCATATACATTTTACCAGAATCTGTGTCACATTTATATTAATTTATTTCAGTAAGATATAAAAACATTTAGTTCAATTTTCTTTTTATTTCTAGGCTATTAATGTTCTACGTGTTACATCTAGATATGTTACAAACCCAACAATTCTTTGCTGTAATTGTTACTTTATATAATTTTATATCTTTAAAGAAGATGACAGAAGAAAGAAAAACAAGAAAGAAAGGATGTATTTGTAGTATTTGTTTTATTTACCTTATTTACCATTTCTGGTTTTCTTTATTTGTTGCTCTGTCTTCGTTACCATCAGAAGTCAGTTCCTTAGTGCAGTACAGCTTTGCTCTCACCCACTTCCTTTGTGCTGTTATTTACAAATATATTTCTATGTTGTTGTAGGTTCAAAAATATAGTTATATACATATTGTGCCCTGGCTGGTGGGACTGCATGGACTGAATGCTGGCCTGCGAACCAAAGGGTCACAGATTCAATTCCCAGTCAGGGCACATGCCTGGGTTGTGAGTCAGGCTCCCAGTGGAGGGCACGCCAGAGGCAACCACACATTGATGTTTCTCTTCCTCTCTTTCTCCGTCCCTTCCTCTCAGTCTAAACACAAATATATAAAATCTTTAAAAAGTGTTTAAAAATATAGTTATATACATATTGTTCTATATAATTGTTTTTTAGAGCTACTAAGAGACAAATGGAAAAGTTACATGTATTCCTACTGTCAAATTACATAATTACGTTTATTAGTGTTCATTTTTTCATGTAACTGCAAATTATTGCCTGGGGCCACTTGTTTTTAGCCTGAAAGTCTTTATTGAGTAATTCCTCTATGGTGTCCCTGCTAGCAACCAATCTGCTCGATTTTATGTGGGAATGACTTTATTTTGCCTTCAGTTTCTTTTTTTTCATGTATTTACTCTTTTTTATTTTTTAATATAATTTTTTAATATAATTTTTATTTAATTCTTGTTCAAGTACAGGTTTCTGTCTTATATTCCCAACCCTGCCCGCCCCCCACCCCATGCTCCCCGCCTCCCTCCCCTTTCCACCCCCCACCCTTAGTTATTGTCCATGTGTCCTTTATACTTGTTCATGTGAGTCCATTCCCTTTTCCCCTATGATTCTCTCCCCTCTCCCCTCTGGACCCTGTCAGTTTTAAAAGATATTTTTGTGGATATTTGATTTTTGGTTAACAGTTTATTTCTTTTGGCAATTGGAATGTGTCATTCTACTGCCTTCTGGCCTCAATTATTTTTTTTCTTTTCTTTTTTTTTGAGATTTTATCTATTTATTTCTAGAGAGAGGGGAACGGCAGGAGATAGGGAGAGAAACATCAGTGTGTGGTTGCCTCTTGCACATCCCCTACTGGAGTCCTGGCCTACAACCCAGGCATGTGCCCTGACTGGGAGTTGAACCAGCAATCCTTTAGATCACAGGCCAGTGCTCGTCCACTGAGCCACACCAGCCAGGGCTGACCTCCATTGTTTCTGATGAGAAGTCAGCTATTAATCTTGTAGAGGTTCTTAGTATATAATGAGTCATTTTTCTTTTGCTGCTCCCAAGAGTTTCTCTGTCTTCGCGTATTTTTACTATGATGTGTCTTGATGTGGATCTCTTCGAATTAATGCTACTTCTAGTTTGTTGAGCTGTTTAGATGTCTGGATTGTTTGTTTTTGTTTTTTGTTTTTTAAGTCAAATTTAGGAAGTTTTCAGCTGGCTATTCCTTTTTTCTGATCCTTTATATATTTTTCTTTCTCCTTCCTCGTATATTCACATTGTTTTTATGTTGATGTCTTTATCTATGGTCCATGTTTCTTTGAGGCTCTTTTATTTTCTTCATTCTTTTTTCTTTCTGTTCTCTGAATTGCATGATCTCTATTAATCTATTAACATATCTTTTTTGATAGGCTTTCTTTACTTTTTGGTTTTTCTTTTTTTAAACTTTTAAAAATTATTTTATTTTTAGAGAGACGGAGAGGGAAGGAGAAAAAGTGGGAGAGAAACATCAATGTATGGTTGCTTCTCATGTGTCCCCTACTGGGGACCTGGCCTGCAACCCAGGAATGTGCCCTGACTGGGAATTGAACCAGCAACCCTTTGCTTCACAGGCCCATGCTCAATCCACTGAGCTACACCAGCCAGAGCTTCTTTACTTTTGATTTTATTGAATTTATTGAGGTGACATTGATTAAAATTATATAGTTTGAGGTATATATGCATCATCCATGTTTTGGATTGTGCACTTACTACCTCAAGTCAAATCTTCTTTTACCATTTATCCCTTTATCCTCTTCTACCTCCCCTACCCTCTTTTCCCTCTAGTAATCCCCACATTGTTGTCTATAACTTTTTTTTTCTCTGCATAATCCCTGGTACTTTTTTGCCCAGCCCCTTTATACCCATGTCCCTCTGACAGATGTCAGTCTGTTCTTTTTTTTTTTTTTAGATTTTATTTATTTTTAGGGATAAGGGAAGGGAGGGAGAGAAACATCCATGTGAAAGGGAATCATCAGTTGGTTGTCTCTGGTATGTCCCCCAACTGGGGATTGAACCCACAATCCAGGCATGTGCCCTGAATGGAAATAGGACAGGCAACCTTTTGCTTTTGCAGGGCAACACCCAGCCAACTGAGAGCAACACCAGTCAGGGCTCTCAGTCTGTTCTTTGTATCTATGAATCCACTCCTTTTCTTTTTCTTTTTCTTTGTTAGTTTACTTTGTTCATTAGATTCCATATACCAGTGAAATCATGTGGTACTTGTCTTTCTCTGACTGGCTTATTTTACTTAGCCCAATACTCTTCAGCTCCAGCCATGCTGTTGTAAAAGGTAAGGTTTCCTTCTTTCTAATGGCCAGGTAAGTACTGCATTGTGTAAATGTACTGTAGTTTTTTTTATCCATATATCTGCTGATGGGCAGTTGGGCAGCTTCTAAATCTTGACTATTGTAAATAATGCTGCAGTGAACATAAGAGTTCATATCTTCTTTCAAATTAATATTTTGAGTTTATTCAGATATATTTCCAGGAGTGGAATTGCTGGGTCAAAATTTTTCTTTAAGCTCATTAATGTTTCTTTTGCTCATTCAACTTTATGCCCTCTAGTGAATCTTTTACTTCAGTTATTATACTTTTTAACTACTAATTTTTTAATTATATCTATCTCTCTAATGGTATTCTTTTATTTGATATCATTTCTTCCTTAACTGCTCCAGTCGTGGTTTTTGTCAGTCTTTTGAACATATTTGTAATGGTTACTTTGAAGTCTGTTAAATCTGACATCTAGTCCCTCTCAGTGATGGTTGCTGTCGCCTGCCCCATTTCTCCCCTTGTCTCACACTTTTTTCTTTGCATATCTTGTTATTTGTTTTTCAAAACTAATGTTATGTAACAATCTAGTACTGGACTCTACCACCTTGAGTGTATTGTTGTTGCTTGTTTATATTTTAAATGTCTGGCTGAATTATTTTGAAGTCTTATTTTCTCTGCAGTGGGAAGCCTTTTATGTTTCTCCTTTTTAGAGGGCACACAGCCTTGGGTGTGAGCACAGGCAGGCACCCCAGCTGGGAGGGCAGCAGTTAGAGTAGGGCTCCCTTTCTTTGATGTCTCTGGAGAGCTGTCTGCCTCAGCTGGTGTCATGCCCAGCTGTAGGTCTCTCCTCACTGATTTCTCTGTTGTTTCAACAATGTCCTAGGGCCTAACTTGCTCCATAGTCTGATTTAATTAAAATTTGGTTTCCTGTACAAGGGTAATTTTTAAGGTCATTGTTTGAGATTTGTTCTGATCCCGGAGGGCTCTTCTTAGTTGTCTCTTTGGCTGTCTTTGGTAAACTAGAACTAGGCCTATGGCTTTGTTTGTGTCTGACATGAAGCTACCAGACTTTTTTTGTTTTTTTCCATTAGATTTGGGAGTGTCCTTAGTTTTGAGCTTCCCCACATTCTGAAATACAAAGTTTCTCTAGGGAGCTATTTGGAGCAGGTACCAGGGTTGTGGCATGCATCTCTTTAAGTGATATCCATGCTTTAGAAATGAGGACTGGGCATGGATGGTAGTCTCTGGTCTTGTCTGCCGACCTCTCCAGCATGATAACTCCACCCTGTGAAAGAACTGGGGTGAGGGCAGTCAGGGCCCAGGTATTCTCTGTTCCCCACCTGACATAAAATCTTCCATATTTGAGTCAGAATGGGCCAAAAAAAGTGGAACCTCTTGAACAAATTTGTCCTGTGCAGCTTGGGGTGGGGGAGATGACAAAAACTAGTGGCCTACTCCTTGTGGTAAGTACTATAGCCCTTGAGTTGGAGTTTGGGAGACAAGAGAGGTTCTGCATTGGCCACATTGCCTGGAGTGGAGTTCCTGTCATGCTGAGCTAAAAAGGGAAAGTGAGATGTGGTTCAGATGCCACAGGTTCTTGCTGGTCTTCCTGAGTTTTAGTAGATTTTCTTAAATAATCATGTAGCCATTTTCTGTATGCCTTAGGGCAACTTTCAAAGACATTAATTTGTTGCTTTTAAAATTGTTTTTACCAGTTATACTTGCTTTGCTGGGGAATGGGTTTATTGAGCTCTTCCTGCCGCCTTCTGGAATATGAATATTATTGATTGTGTCTTCTACTGAGAAGGATAAGAATTTCTTTAGATTTAGAACTACCAGGTTTAAGGTTATGAAGATGGAAGTTAGTATGACGCAATCATAAAATTGAACAAAGAAGTTGTACCAGATTATACTGTCACCAACAAAATAGAGTTTCTGTTGCTACACATCTCTGTAACACTCAATATTGTCATTAGGACTACTTAATTAATCTACGTAACTTAATTTACCTTTCCCTGTCATTGGTATCTGTATTCCTATTTGCATTTTGAGTATTTGTCCTTTTAATGTATGTGAACTAAAATTTCATCTCATTTATGTGGTTTATCTTTTTTACCCGGTGGTGCCTTTTGCTAAATAAAAATTCTTTGATATGTTCAAATCTATCAAACATTACATATTTAAGAAACTCTTATTCCAAGTTAAGAAAGCTAATTTTCTATGTTGTTTAAGAGTTTAAAAGGTTTTACTTTTTTACCCTTGTATCTTTAATGATTTTTGTGTATGGTGTGAAATTTTTCATTTTTTCTGTGTAGATAACTCATTGACCCAGTCCCGTTTATTGAATAGTCTCTCTTGCCTTCATTGATCTGCAGTGCCTCTTAGGAAAATGCAATATTACATATCCCTATGAGTTATTTTGTGGTTCTCTCTTCTATTCCATTGGTCAATTTGTCTAGTCTTATACCCTTACCATCATACCATTTTACTTATTGTAGCTTTATAAATAGTTTCATGTCATGAAGAAAAAGTATTTGGCCTCCTCCAGGAATATCTCATTCTGTATGCTTAGACTTTTAAGATTTTAAGTAGCTTTGAGTAAAAACATCTTTTCATATTCTATATGATGATAGGTGGGCATGGAATTCAATATGTACTAGTCAATTCAGGCCATTTACATTATTGAAAGAAATATGAGAAGAAATATATAATGATTATGCATCATTTATTAAGTAGTTCAAACTTTTTTTTCTCTTTAAATATAGGAACAGTTTTGATCAAAAGTAACAGTGGTCAGTTGATGTTGGTATCTCCTCAACAAGCTGTAACAAGACCCGAGACCACAAGTAACATAATTTCAAGGCCAGCTGTACCAACGAATACTCAAACGGTCAAAATCTGTGCGATGCCGGTAATATACCTTAATCACTTTTTTTCATCATCTTTAGTTTTCCAGCTGTTATCGTCATATAAACATGTATGTAATTTGCCAGTAAAAATATTCGAGGGGGTGATTTAGTTCAACTTTTGCAGTTAAGCTACCTTCTTTGAATATATGTTTATTTAATCAGGATGTTTGGTTTTGTTGTTTGGTGATTGCTAAAACAATAACAATTCAGTCCTCATCCTAAAAGATTTTGTAGTCCTCAAGGGAATGTTCACAGGACTATTTGCATTTCTAAATGGAAAGAAAACCATTCTGCTTCAATTTTAATTTATGGCAAAGTATTAAGACTACAGTTTAGTATTCAATTTTATCTATATCTTATAGGAATTACCTTTAAGAAATTCAGAACTCTGCTGTAATATTTTATTAATTTGGCATTGTTAAGGAATGATTTATTTTATATACATGACGATCTTTCTGGCTACCTGAAGCTTATCTTGTGTGCCAGAGTTAAAAAATATATATCCACACACATATATTTTATATATATATATATATACACATACACATTATATATTTTTATGGGTATTTTTCTTTGATTTAACAGAAAATGCTGAATATAGTGCAATATATTTTTGATGAGTCAGGTTCATCCTAAAGAAAGATGGCACTGTTTCCTGTGGTTAATTGTCACCCTCTGCCACTTTAAAATCCCCCTAACCCCATTTTGTTCTCTTCTAATCTGATTCTGGGTTCTCAGCCAAACATTTTCTCTTGTCACGGTGTCTGTCAGCCCCTTTCTAGTTTGCTTTATCTAACTGCTGTGGGTTGAGAAGATAGATTAGCAGATTTTTGTTTATAATTAGATAGTGAATAAGAATCCATGTTTCTGTATGCACCAGACAGTAGAGTTCAAGAGTTTAATGTTAGAATATTGTGATATTTATTTGTTAAATCAGTTGCCCCCTTAGGTGCATGAAATGAGTATCAGCTGGCCAGTTGACCAGGTAGGTACATAGTAGAGAATGTGCATAGAATTTATAAGGTTATTAAGCCAGTTATAATACAGAAATTTGCAAAGGTAAAGTGTTTTAACATTTGCCCTATACTGATTTTTTAAAAATTACTAACATCGATGACTGATTATTCCCCCAAATCTCCCAGAATTCTAATTCACAATTAATCAAGAAAGTGGCAGTGGCACCTGTTAAACAATTGGCGCAAATGGGAACTACTGTGGTAACCACGGTTCCGAAGCCTTCCTTAGTACAGGTAAGTTGTGACAGACTGTGGCCCTGTGTGCACTGGCTATTCTCTCATCTTTCTTTATTATTTGGTCACTTTCTGCCAGATGTATAAGGTGCTCTGGGACACTGAAGAGAGCAGTTCAGTGATATGTGATGACACTTATCAAACTGGTAACTATGGGAGGTATGGGGAACACAAGATAAACAGGAAGTATATTTTTGGAATATTAGTTATACTTGAAAATATTAAATTAATGCAAATGCATCAAGTAGCCATGTGTCACAGTGTCAGGAAGTAGGTGCAGGAACAGAATTTGGTGTGTGGGATGTTAATTAGGGAAAGGATACCTGTGGAAGGGAAGGAAGAGTAAGGAAGAGTTTGAACTAGATGAAGGCCCAGTAAAGCCTCTGTGAAATGGTGGAGAACTTTGGAGCAAATATGGCCTGTCAGAGAGTTGGCCCATTTGTGCCAACGTGGGCTGCTGGGCCTTAAGCTCCCCCTTGTGATCAGTCATTGGATGCACACTCTCTAGGGAGAGTTGTGCTCTTGGGCAAGGTAATTCTCTGAGGCTGAGTTAAAACGCGAAGGAACTGACAACTGTAGGTTTTCTAATAGCATTCCCAGCAGCTAGAACAACAGCGACCTCTCTCTGTGGCAGCATATCACCACAGTCTACTCCTTTCATTACTGGGATCTGCTTCATCATCCACTTTGAAGATCTGTTCTTTTGAGATTCTAGTGGATTACTTCCTTGAAGAAACAAGGAGGGAAGGAAGTTAGTAGGACTAAGTAGTTACCTAATAGTACTCATCTCCTTCTTTTATTATTATTTAGAGTCCCCTTACTCTCAACTACCATTCTGCTGGTCATGATAGCTTAACTGGGAGTATGACCAGACTTTAATCCCTGAGGATGTGAGGTCCTAATCACCATGCTCTTTTGAGGCAAGAGTTGCTGCTCTTGTTCATTGATTATTACAGTTGGGCAAGGAAGTACCAGGAGACATTTAAGTGGATCACCTGTATTTGCCACACATATTTCTCTTTGCTTCCACTGTGTAATAGTAACCCTGCCTATTCCAGATGTCAGGTCAGTTACCCCGTCATAATGAATCCTCACTTCTCTGCTGGGCTGGACGCAAGGAATCTGAAGTGCCCAGGAGGGAGCTATGGCATCTAGTTTATATGGATTCTTGCTTTGTCCTTTGGCGAAAGGGTGACCCCTGTGGTGGCCATAAAGGTTGAGTACCCAGATAGCAATCTCAACCAAACAGGTGGGAAGCTGAGAGACGGTGAGGGGCAGGTGCCTTTATTGAGGGCTGGTAGAGAGTGCACAAGCAAATGGCATGAGGGGATTTCATTGGTGTGCTTGAATGTTACTACATCACAGTCAGATGGGGACAGGCAGGAACTAACTTTATCACATTGATACACCTACTCACCTTGATGGAGTGCTCAGAGACTATTTGCAGGGATGTTGAGACATCAGAAAACAGGAAGTTTAAAGAATTTATTAATGATTATTTTATGGAAGGGTTTTATCACTTATGTAGCGAGTATATGAGGTTTTTTATTGGATCTATTTCTCAAAGATTTAATACTTAAAGAGTTGTTCTAAAATGGTATATCTGAGTTGTTCTTTTCCTTGGATTTTTAAAATCTCTATATATCTACCATTGATATATCCATGTAGATTGTAACTTTTTCTGCTTTAGATTGTTGCATATTATAAGCTAGGCTGCTCCTCAGTGGTAGGCCAAAGCAGTAGAAATTGTCAGAGTGGAGTTAATGAATAATATTTGTGTTCACTCTCATGGCTAAAGCATCTCAGTTTTATGCATTTCTTGGAAATAAGGAGCTAGAACTTTGAAATGAGAGAAGATAGAACTCTTTGTACTTGACTGTTTGGTGATAACGGCAAACGTTTGTTAAGAAATTTTGAAAAGTATTTTCCTATTTGTAGGTATTGATATTTATTAAAATGTCTTTACTAGACCAGTGGTCTGGTCCAGTAAATACAACACAGGAATTAGTTTGAAATCTTTGTTTAGTTTTATATTGTATTGATGATGGAGACATAGTTGACCCATTGTAAGGTTGGAATATAATGTGCAAATGATTACATTTAGAAAATAGTATTTCTAGTTACAAGTAAATCCAAAGTTGATTGCTTTTTCAGACAGGTATAGAAAATTATCTTCTTGAAATGCAGTGTAGTCTGCTAAATTTGCATGCAATTCATTTTACTGGCTCTATGTATAACTGATTTTTCACAGATTATTTCACACATGCCCCAGTTTTTTTTCCTCCTGTTCTTAACATATGCCTCATCAGTGCCAGTGTAGTCTTGCAAAGCCTGGTCTATAGAGAATCTAAGGCAGAGTTATGATTGAGTTTAGGTCGTTCATCCATTATGACAGTGAGGTTGTGTAGCTAAAGACTGGGATTATGTACCTCTCCATGCCTTTCAAGAGGTGGAATTCACATGGAAAGTGAATGTATCAGGAAGGACAAATTCTGTCCCTTCTTGATAAGAATAAAATATTGACAAGGAGTGTAGAAACGCTGTGCTTCCTCTACTCAAAAAAAAAAATAGAAACTTTTCCTGTGCTCACATTTCATTGGGCCTTATTTTGCTTGTAAGAGAGAGGGACAAAACTCACTGGGGGAACCCCTTCTACCAGTATTGAACGGTAACATACTCATCAGCTAAAGTTCCAGATTATACCTCTTAAATATAGTAACACAAAGATTTAATGACCGAACATAAAATAGACTCACTGAAGAAGGAATATTTACTTATTGTATATAAAGTTAAAAAAACTTATTAGAAAAATCTTGAAAAGGGTTTAGAGGAAAATGTACAGTAGCTGTCCATGGAGAGCAGGACTAAGAATAGGAACAGGAAAGAGATGTCATTTCCATTGTTGCCTTTGAGATCTGGTCATACTTAATAAAATCGAACTAATTTAAGTGCAGTTTTTTGTTTTACCCTTTTTTGCTTAACATTTCATCATTATGCCTATCAGTGTTTTTAAATTCTTTGCCATTTCTACCCTCAGAACATTCTTGCCTAATACATGCTTCAGTTTTTATAAAGTGGTTCATTCAAATTTACTTAACCTTTACTACTAACTACAGGAGATTTTCTTGAAGATGATAGCAACCTGAACTTTTTGTGCCATATACCTATAGAACACAAACATTTAAATTAAAATGATGGTACAATGTTCTGTTCTCTGTGTGAATTGTAAATACTATTCTCCCTGTACCCCCCAAATTTACTCACATTCTCTAACTTTAGTGTCTGTCTTTAAGATTGTTGCTTTATCTCAATATGGTTTTCTAAATTACTGCTTGACTTGTGATATACTGTATGGAATTTTTTAGCCTGCAGGTGGTGCTATAATCATACCTCATTTCAATAGAGGGTGGAAGAAGCAACTGAAATTCTTTTCACTGTGAAAATAAGATACCACTTTTCTAATATTTGTAATGCTTACTCTTGTGGTGTATGTACATAAAAGCAGCTTATCTGAATGTAAGATGACCAGTAAATCTCTTTGCTTTCTACTTATGAAAAAGCAGAGAATTACAGGGCAGGAATTCTGTATTTTCATACAAAGGCTTATTACTATTTCACATTCTTTTTAGAGAAATAGAAATAATATTTTGTGAGGGCTATGTGCTTAGCACTGTGTTTCACAAACTCTAAGATAGTAGATACTATTGCTATTCTTCTGTTGTGTTTTGTTTTCTTTTGCTTTTTAACAGGAATCAGAAGGTTAGCAGTATTAAGTAACTTGTCTCCTGAGGTCAACACTTAGTAGGTATCAGTGAAAAGGAGGTAGGTAGGTAGATGCGACTCAAATCCAGCTCTGCTAGAGTCCAGAGCATGTATAACTGTTACATTGCCTTAGACTGGTAGAACATAGGATAAAAGCAAAGATTTCAAGTCCATTTGTAGTGCAATAAGTGTGAAATGAGGCACCCACTATGGTGCATGTCATAGTTATGCATATCTAAATATATCTGACTTTTACTTTCAGTCTGTGGCTGTGCCAACCAGTGTTGTCACAGCTACTCCTGTAAAGCCCTTGAATACTGTCACTACTCTGAAGGCTTCAAGTTCGGGAGCAGCGCGCACCCCCATAAGTGAGCCTAGTCTCAAAGCAGAGAGTTCAGCGGCTGTTCAGACTAATCTTTCTCCGGTAAGCTCTCGTTTCCACCTCACATGATACAGCCCTTTACATTTTATTTGAACTCTTTTCTACCTAACATTTATGAATGTTTGCTTATGTTTCTACATGTAGATGATGGTAGAAAATGTGAAGAAATGTAAGAACTTCCTTGCAATGTTAATAAAACTAGCATGTAGTGGATCACAGTCCCCAGAAATGGGGCAGAATGTGAAGAAGCTTGTGGGACAACTTTTGGTAAGTTAGTAAGAATCCATAGAACAAGTTTTAAGTGGGAAATAAGTATTTTTAAGTGAGGTTTGTTTTAAACGGGTTTTTTGATAAACTTTGCTTTTGCTTCTTGAAAGCTTTGTAAAAATTATGAATCTTAGGTAAGGAAATCTGCTGTAGTGTATTACTTGATGTCAGTCCTGCCTCCCTTAGCCTAAAGAGGGCCTCCGAGAGAAGGTTGATTGTTTAGTCAGATAAAAAGTTACTAGAATTTTAAATGCCAGAAAGCCAGGCTATTAAATAATAAAATTCAGTTCTATATATGTTCAAACAACAAAGTTCGAGACCTGTGAAAGTAAGTTAGCTTCCTCGTGTCTGTTTCCTTTTCTATAAGATGAGAAGAATAAATGTGATGATCTTTGTGGTTTATGTAAGTGCCAAGATGCTGCGTCTTTTATTTACCAAATTACATATCCTTGGTTTCTTCTATCTTTTTCCAGGCAAAATGCTTAGTAGATGTGTTAAAGAACAGATGAAGGTGGAAACTAGCAAATATTGCATGTTGTATGCTTAAGAAATATGCTGTGGATATAACAGACAAATACAATTTTAGATTTAAAAAGTTTTATAAGAGTTTGTTTGAGCCAAGCTGATGGCATATGCTGAGGAGCAAGATTCCCAATGCTCTGGAGAATAACAGTTTTGCAGCTCTGTCTGTGCAACCCATTATTTTTTCCTGTAGGTTGTGTTTGTTGTTATGGTAGGAGAAGGTGTGGTACATACTCCTCTGAGGGAGGGTGTGACCTCCTAAGCATAAATATAGTGGAAATGTGTTAACTCAGATTTTTATCTTGCTCCAGAGCACCTATTGTTATCCTGTTAAAAACAGGTATGTGGCTGGAGGCAGTTAATCAAAGTTATGAACTTTTTCTGCAAGTACTATAGCGCCCCTCCCACCCCTCCTCCTCCTCCTAAAGTTCTGCTTAATAAAAGGAAGCAGTTATCAACTTGGCATTTTCTCTATCAGACCTTGGCAGTAGTGTAAGATGTGTCATTTCAAAAATGTCAGCTCCTAAGTTCCTTCCTCTAGGGATAGGTAAAATGCACTGTGAGGCTTGAAGGAATGCAGAAAACCAAAAAATGGGTAGCTAGGGAACAGGGAAGAACCAAGCAGCCATTTGGGCTTGCCATGGCCGTTTGTTCAATGTACAGCCATTGCTTATCTATGCAAGTTTTTATCACTTATTTTATAGTGCTTCTCATGCAATTTTAAATATTTTGAGGTGTTCTGAAACATTGCAAAGTTATTTCTACATAAACTGAGACTTTTAACCCTTAAAAACATCAACTCCTAGTGAAACTAGGAAGTAATCAATTACCATTCTTTAGCTAGATATTTTATAAACTTTAGAAACATTTTAATAGACATAAAAGTTAATTATTAACATGGATTTGCTATATAAAACTCAGGCAGAATAAAGACATCTGTTACTTAAAGTAACAAATTTAAGCTAGCCTTTATTGAGTTTGCCAAAAAGTCTTACTTTTTTTTCTGTACAGTGGCTCTAGGAGCTCCTTGGGTGTCTAATTTCATTTGAAACGATTTTGTTAGATTGTATTATGACAGCTTTCACATCAGTGTGCATTTAAAAAAACTGAACAAAATTGGTGGACTTTTGTGCAGCCATTTTAATGTTGAAGATATGTAACATTTTTGACATATTATGCTTTATTATTTCAAAAAAGGTAAAAACACAACTGAAATGCAAAAAAAAGATTTATGGAGTATATGAAGAAGGTGCTGTAACTGATCAGATATGTCAAACGTGTTTTGTGAAGTTTCTTGGTACTTCACAAAATTATTTTGGCCAAATAATTCTTTGCTGTGGGGCTGTCTTTTGCATCGGAAGATGTTTAGCAGCACCCCTGGCCTTTGCCCACTAGAAGCTGATGGCAGGAGATAGCCACCCTACTCAAAATATCCAAATCAATAAAGTCATTGGTGAAAATGAAAAATGTGTCTTATTTTACACATTTTCTTAGTTAGAAAAAACTAACCGGACTTTTTGGCCAACACAGTATTTACTGAGGATTAGTGTTAGTCCATGTGAACTTGAAAAGCATTTAAATTAGTTCTGTATTTCTGAGAATTTTGGAATACTCAGATCATTACAAGTGCTTGCTTTTAACCATCCCATCTGAAGGTAGAAAATTATTTTACATTTGCAATACATATATAGACATACAGAGACAAACAGTTGCGTCCAGATTTTGTTTTCCAGGCATTTACAATTTAAATCAGTCTTTTCAAGTTGAGTTCCAAATGAGCTTCCCCCCTTTAACATAAGGAGAGCCATTAATACTTCAAACAGTTGGATTGATACCTGCATGACATCATAAGTTGATCTATTTATTGAAATCCTCTTTCGAAGCTCTGAGAGACCAATTAAATATGTTTTTTATTCATTCTGCCTAATATATAGCCAGCTTTTTCTAATTTTGTGTACAAAAGATTAATTTAGAAGTATCAAAAGATCCTCCTCTTGACCATATTAGTATTAATGGGAAGCTGGCAACTTGTCATGGGGCTGAGGCACAATTTCTCATGTTAATTTTGAGATTGATAGAGCCTGAAGAAATTTATAGGGAAAACCAGTCCTTACATGCATGCCTGCACACAAGCCAGATGTTGTTGATCTCTCTATAAGGACCACTTTAGAACTCTAGAGGAAAGTTTTTCTCATGTAACCCCACAAAGATTCATGATCATTTAAGAATACCAAGCAGGGGCCAGCAAGAGTTCACGGGATGCTGGAGCCTCAATGCTTTCCAATGCACGGGCCCTGCTCTCAGGATGAATACATTCCAGGGCTCCCTGCCCTTCTCCTTGGGACTTTTGCAGGCTTCTCCAGGATCAGTTGTGCTACCGTACCAGACAACTCCTGGCACCCACCTCCACCACTCCAGATTCAGGGTTCTGAACAACTGTCACCCCATTGGCTATGGGGTTGGGAAAGCAAGTGTCCTTTCTCTTTTGGAGCTAGGGAGAGTTCAGTCTCTCATTTACCCAACAGAGATTTTGTTCAAAGTCTCAGTAGGCAATCCAATTAAAAGCTGAAATTAAAAGCAGCAACCCATTTTTTTCTTTTCCTAGGTTATCCCAACTCTTAGCCATCTTGAGGATTTTTCTAATAACAGCTCAAATAAATCTGGGGCTTACTATTTAAAGCAAAGAGGCCCAGATATTTGAGAGAAACTCATCCAAGGTCCACTATACACAGCCAGGAATGGGTGGGGCCCAGCACCAGTCCATGTTTGCAGGGTTGTTGTGGGTGGGCTTCTTTGGAACCCTGACAAGTAAATGGTGATGTAATAAATTTCCAGACCTGTGGAGAATTTTTATGAGAGTTTATTGTAGCTAACTGGTGACATACGCCCGTGACATAAGATCTCAAATACCACCTGGATTTTTTTAAACTACTAAAATATACAGATTCCTCTGATCATATAATGATAATTTCTGTCTCTTTTTCATATAAAAATGGTTACTTTTTTTCCAGCAGAATCATGTTGATGTGCAGTTGACTCTTGAACAAAATGAGTTTGAAACTGTTGTAGGTCCGCTTACATGCAGATACTTTTCAATAAATAGAGTTGGCCCTTTGTATCTGTGGGTTTGTATCGGTGATTGAACCAACTGCTATTGAAATCAGTATTTTCACACTCCCAACTGTGGTTCCTAAATACCGTTTTCAGTGCTTGGTTGGTTGAACCCAGGGATACAAAGGGCTGAATGTAGAGTCAGAAGTTCTACTCAGACTTTCTACTGTGCAGTGGTTGGAGCCCCAAACCCCGTGTTGTGGGGTCAATTGTATTGCAGATATTGTACAGAAAGACAAGCATACTTTATAAATATGAAAATACCTTCTTTATTACTATTTATGCTACCTATAATTTATTAGGAATATAGCACATTTGAAATAATTAGTTTTCTATTTGGGAAAACTTTTAGATATTTAAAATTATAAGTGATATTGTACCTGACAAAGTGGTACAATATCTCAGATCTCACTGGAGATCTGACTGCCTGCTGCTGTATCCATGTTTAACACAAGGTTGGTGAGGCATGGAAGAGGCGGCTCCTCTGCTCTCAGTCATTCTCTCCTGTGAAACACAGAAATCCGCTTGTTCTTCAAAAGACTGAAATCCAAATCCATATGCAGAGACAGCAGCCGGCCAACCCCCCACCTTCTATTCTTATCTGTCCTTTTGGAATCTAAGGCTGCTATGTAGACAGATTCCCCATCTCTCCAGCCTCAGGCTGTCTCTCTCTCTGGAGTGTGCACTTGTGAGGCCAGCACCTCCATTGCCTCGCCACAGCTCCTTCCTTCTCCCAGGGCTGGGATGCACTGCCAGGGTCCTGTTGACCCTTCCCCATTCTCCAGGAAAGGCAAGCTCTCTTGTCTTCTCAGGGATCCTTCCCCCACTCCGTGGAATACAGCCTGTCACATGGGATCAGCATTCCCCCACTCCCAGCCAACAACCTCCCTTGTTTCAATATGAACAAGTTTTTAACGTTTGAGGGTCTTTTTAAAGTAGACATTGAGCTTTTGGCCTTCCATTTTTAAGGTATGCTAGTTTTAAAAGGGGATCTGATGGCTTCTCTGAGGTGGAATACTCTAAATTGGGAGGCATGATAGAAAGGAACATGTATTCAAGAAAACATTAAAAATTTCTAAGTACAAAGAATTTCTGTGTATTTTGTGGACCGCTAGAGGCAGTTAGAAATTAATCAAATATCCTTTCTAGTGTAAGGTCTGTTTAGTCTAGAATAGCAAGTAGCAATTCTCAAACATTTTGGTATTAGAATAGCTTTATATTCTTAAAAATTGAGTATTCCCAAATTCATTTTGTTGTTGTGGGGTTGGGATTAAAACAAGTAAAAAATAGTAATTTACTAATTTATTTAAAAATAACAATAAACCCATCACATATTGATATAAACAACATATAAAATGGAAACTAGTTTCCAAAACCAAAAATTTGAGCGAAATGAGTGGCATTTCTTTATATTTTTGCAAATTCCTTTGATATCTGACTTAATAAATGTTATAACGATGAATTTTGGTTATTTGGAAAATGTTGATTCACAAAGTTGTGCAGATTTTCCAGATGTTGATGGGTTTGTTATTTGAGTTACACCAAAATGATACTTATAATCTGACCAACAATCTAATAGGGAAATTCTTTAAGTACTAGGAAGCTGTCAAACTCAGGATCATGGTTACAGATTGTCCAAAATTCTACCATATTGGATCTTAACCAAAAAGTATAGAAACCATCCCAAATTCTCATTTTAGCTTGAGAGCTCTAAATTTGGTGTTACCAACAGATACTATCGGTTTATTTTCTTACAGTGACAGACTTGGTTGGTTGGTTGGTTGGTTTTTGAGAAAATGCCTTGTCAATCAAATACATAAGCCTTCTGAATAGCCAGTTGTGGTTTGATATTCTTTCCAGTAAATCAACTAGCTCAGTAAGCAACTCAGATCAGAAAGTGCTTTTCTGTGAGCATCTTAATTTGGTCTGCAGCAGAAATATTCTGTGTGTGGTTTCTAGCTTCTTATACATAATTTTAAAAAGATGTTTACTGAAGGGTTGAGATTTAATAAAATTAATTTTTGCTCCCTCACTGAGTACATTTAAAAATGAAATTGCCTCTATTTTTTATTTTTTACCACTAATGCCTAGTGGTTTAGATTATGATGACAACACCTTTTTTAATTTGTTAGCGCTGTGTTTCTTGCCAACAGTTTTACCTACTGTTGGTTTTGTACCATCAGTGCAAATCTCAGCACTGTGAAAAAGGCAAACAGTCTTTTTAGTATTAATATGAAAATAATTTAGATCTCATAGATTCCTGAAATACTTAGAATATAGGGCAGTATGGAGGGCTTCCTAAATCCTTTGGAACAATAATGTATCTCTTACTATGGGCTTACAATAGCATTTTAGATTACATCTAAAAATGTAATCTTATCCTGATTAAGATAGTTTCAAAATTGAAAAAGAAAAAAAAAACAAAATAAAAACACAACAACCCCCAAAACAAAACAAAACAAAACAAAAACAAAACAAAAACACCTCAAAGTCCCCAAACCAAACCACTTCTTATCTTCTACCCTAAGGAATTTAGGACTCCTGTGTCTTCACTTCTTAATTGTTCCTAACAGACTGTGATGCAATAGCTTTATTCAGGCTACCAGCTCCACTCATCTTTTCCTTTCTGGGGTCATCCCTGTATGAACAAATATCTCTATTGTTTATGATTATTCATTTCACAAATGACATGAAAAAAATGCCGCCATCATCACTGTTCAGAGCTTGTTATGTCTACAATCATCATGAATTACATGCTGCTCCTGTTTTAAAATATTTGTAGACTTAAAAAATGCTGTTTTCTTTTTTCCCATCCTCAGGATGCAAAAATTGAAGCAGAAGAATTTACTAGACAACTCTATGTTGAACTCAAGTCTTCACCTCAGCCTCATTTGGTTCCTTTTCTTAAGGTAGAATTATGTATTGATTACATTGAAGAAATTCTGTGTTTACTTGCAAATAATTTAAAACCTGACATCAGTTTAAGGTGAAGATAACTAACAATGTAGGAGAAACCTCTCAGTGTTGTCTATAAATCACACTGATAATTTATATTCTTCAGATGAGAACACATTGAGAAAACAGAAGAAGTACATTCTGATTCATGAATGTAACTTGATTATGTTTTTTAATGCTTGTATATGCAAAATTCTTGACATTTAAAAAAATAAATGCTTTGTCCTAATGACTCATATTTTCTTACAAATAAACCACATAATGTCAAGTTTAGTGAAAAGGCTATTTTAAAAAATAAATTATTTCTTTAGTAGGCATATTGTTTTCTAAGATTTATTGAATAAACTAGAGTTTTGATGGAGAACAGTAAGTTTAATAACAAGAACTTGGTTTGGCAGGCTAAAAATACATATTTTTGGATATTCACAGGTATCTAAATTGAATTGAAATTTATAAAGTCATTGAAGACCCGGTACTGTGGTGAACCAAAGCCTCATCCATAAATTTTGAAATAATGGAATAAGGCATTGTCTTTAGAAAAATTTGTCTTAATTGTCTGGGAAACAGGCTTCATAGTAGATTTTCTTGGTTGCCTCATGAAAAAAGAGTGGGAGGGGAGATGGAGCACCACATTTTCAGAAGGAAAGGGAAGGTTAAAGGGTCAGCGTAGTATCTAGCATCAGTGGACCAGTGCTCTGTTTTCAGAGGGCCCTCTTGATTGAGATGTTAGTCTTCCTTGGGTCCCTTTCAGTGCAATGGTTGTGTGAACTGCAGGTGCTCTGCATTACACTGACAGTTCTGTTGAGTTTACAGTCATATCCAGTACTTGTGGTCTTCTGAACTTGTCAAACCCTGTACTCGTCTTATTTTGATGAGAAAAAAATGTTTCACCATTTGATTCTTGCTCAGGACTCACTACACTTGCTAGAACTTGTATGAGTCATGACACCACCTCGTAAGAGAAAATGCTTGATCACTTGTCACTTGCATGGTACTCATTGGTTTTGGCACTCGTGACAAGTTCTGGAACATATTAACGATGAGTACTGAGGTACCACTGTATTTTTATTTCCTACTCACTGGAGACATAATGGGGAGGAAGGAGAGAAGTTAGTAAGCACCTACTGAGTTTCTGATGCTTTGCTAGGTAGTTTACTTTTAATTTGCATTTTTATTTAATTTTCACATCAGTCTTGAGAATAGCTGCTAACAGTATTATCCATTTTAGGGATGAGAACACTCTGTAAGTTGACTAACTCAAGGTCAAACTCACAGGTCCAGCATTTAGCCTATCTAACTCTACTTGGTAGCAAACACTTTCTTGAGATTACCAAAAATTACCATGTACTAGTTGCACTTTTTATCTGTTTTCTAAGGACCTAGTGAGCCTTATGCATTTTCTTGAGAATTTTTTTCTCATTTTTGGGAGCTTTTGAGTGTTGGATATTGCATAGGGATAGGGGATTGGGACTTTGTTCTTAACTCTAACCAGAGGATCGAGAGAGAAATTTAGTATCTTTTTAAATCTTATTACTTTAATATTTCTTTCCAGTTGTGTTTTTCTCTGTACTCCCTCATCTTAGATTTCTAGTTTAAATTCAATCAAATCACTTCATTTGTGTATATATTTTTAAGGTGGCATAATTTTTCTACTTTCAAAGTTTGAAAAAAGATTATGAGAGACTCTCTTTTGTTAATTATTTTTACATATACTTGAAACCCTCTTTGGATAAGAATTCTATTATCCAAATAATAGAATATCCTAATATCTATTATTCTATTTGGTTTCTTCTATTAAAAAATTAAAGGAAATGGATCAAAAAACTATGGTACATATACACAATGGAATTTTATGCTGCAGAAAGAAAGAAGGAGCTCCTATCTTTTGCATCATCATGGATGGAACTGGAAAGCATTATGCTGAGTGAAATAAGCCAGGTGTTGAAGGACAAATACCATATGATCTCACCTTTAACAGGAAGCTAAACAATAAAACAAACAAGCAAGCAAAATATAACCAAAAACACTGAAATAGAGAACAGGCTGACAGTGACCAGGGGGGAGAGGGGAGGGAATTTCAGGGGAAATAGGGGAGGTATTTAGAGGAACATATATAAAGGTGGAAATGGGAGGGAGGGGGGAATACGGGGGGTGGGATGGGAAGGGAGTAATAGAAAACTGTACTTGAAAAATAATTAAATAAAAAAATTGGAAAAAAAATAAAATAAAAAATTAGAGGAAAGGAACAGTAGTTCTCATTTGCTTTTTAAATAATGGCAGTCTGACATTTTGTCAAGACAGGGAAATCTTCCAAAACAGCCCATGAACTTGCCAAGATAACCTACTATCTACTTGCTTTTTCAGCTTTGTTTTCTTACTCAAAAAAAAAAAAAAGAAACAAAGTAAGAAAAGAAGAACCCCAAACCCCAGGGATAAAAGGCAAAACCTTCTCCTTTTTAACTTGAACTGTCTTTAAATCTTTTAACAGCATATAAAGATAAAAACCAACTTAAAATTCAGTCAAAATATCCTAGCTCTATTAAGAAAATTGGCCATATTTGTATTAGCTTTATTTTGATATGAAGACTATTTCTGTCAAAAGTTTGAAAGTTAGCCTTGGCCAGTATGGCTCAGTTGATTGGAGCATCCTCCTTTGGCCCAAAGGATTGTGGGTTCAATTCCCTGTCAGCGCACATACCAAAGTTGCATGTTCGACCTCTGGGATGGCAACCAGTCAGTATTTCTCTCTCACATTGATGTTTCTTTCTCTCCCTCTCTCCCTTTCTCTCTAAAGGCAGTGAAAAAAATGTCCGTGGGTAAGGATTAAAAAAACGGCTTGAAAGTTATTTACCCCCAAATTTGTTTAGTCTGCTTTTGTTGAAACAGATTTACAGATACTGAAGTTATTAGTGACTTACTGTGGGATTTAGTTGAGTACAGACAAGTATGAAACTTTTTACTTTATTTTTATGATTATTTATCTTTAGAAGAGAGGGTAAGAGAGAGAGAAAGAGGGAGAGAAATATTGATGTGAGAGAAACACATCGATCGGTTGCCTGTTGTGCATGCCCTGACTCGGGGGCTGAACTCAAAACCCAGGCATGTGCCCTGACCCAGAATCAAACTGGTCCACCTTTCACTTTGCGGGGCAACGTGTGATCAACTGAGCCACACCAGTCAGGGCAAAACTGTTTAACAAATTGATTTTCAGGTATGCAAAATAAGCTTAATCCCCAGACATAATTTTGTATTGAAAAATAAAGCACTTTTGGGTTTTAAGTTAATTGAATCTTGGCTATTGACAGGGTATAAGTAAGTATCAGATTTTCTCAACTGAATTACTTGATGTACTTTTGAATTATTTTCTGTTGAAGGATATAAAATACAAAGTATTTCTGTTGTACTAGTAGCTAATTTATTCAGTTATCAGTGTTTTTTTTCTCCTTCCCTGTTTCTAGAAAAGTGTGAGTGCCTTACGACAACTCATGCCTAACTCCCAGAGCTTTATTCAGCAGTGTGTTCAGCAGACTTCTGGCGACATCATTGGTACCTGTACCATACCAGTAACAACTTCTGTGGCGACAACAACAGTTTCCTCAATACAGTCTGAGAAGCCTATCATTGTTTGTGGAGCAACGACACCTAGAACTGTGTCAGTACAAAGCCTGAATTCTCTTCCTGGTTCAGGGGGAGCAAAAACTGGAGTTGTGACACTTCATTCTGTGGGTCCAGCTGCCGTATCAGGAGGAACAACAGCTGAAACTGTTTTGGTTCAGACTCCAAAACCACTTGTGACATCTGTACAAACTACAGTTGGGACTGTCTCACTTCAACCTGAAAAACCAGTGGTCTCCGCGGCAGGAGTGGCACTGGCTCTTCCATCAGTAACTGTTGGAGAAACTTCAACATCGGCTGTTTGTCTCCCACCTGTGAGACCTGTCGTTACTTCTGCCGGGACCACGTCTGACAAGCCTGTCATTGGCGCTCCAGTCCAAATCCAACTTACACAGGCAGGACCCATCCTTTCACAACCAGCTGCTATTCCACAGGCAGTTAAAGTCAAACACCTAGTGAGTAACATTTTATTCCCCGATTTCTTAGTTTAAAAGTTTCAAACATTCAGAAAACTGAAAAGACTAGTGAAATGAGCCCCTGTGTACCCTTGACCAAGTTTGACCACTTGGTAACTTTTTACCACGTTTGCTTTGTTCTTTCTCTATGCACGTACTACAAAACACACACATGCAATTTTTCCTGAACCATTTGAGAGTGACAGAAACTGTGACACTGCGCCCTTACATACTGTCTGTCCCTTAAGAAAAAATTTTTAAACATAAGTACAGCATAATATGGGAAGTTAATATTGGTACAATAAGTATTTCCACAATTGTCCCAACAATGTCCTTTATAGCTGTTTTTTCTGATATTGTTTCTGATAAAGAATTGTATATTACATTTACTTGTCATTTCTCTTTAGGCTTCTTAATTCTAGAACAGTTTCCCAGTCTTCCGTGGTTGCTTGTTATGCTGTAATATTTTAAGTGCCTGAGATAGTTGTTTTCCAGAATGTCGTTTATTCTGTTTTGTCTGACTGTTTCCTCAAGATTAGATACAGATGGAATATTTTAGCAGGGTTATTATTACATAGGTGTTATTATGGTAACATTTCTTTTAAAAAATGTGCTGAGGGGAGAGAGGGGGTTGTGGGGAAAGGAGTAGATAAAACCTTATGTTTCCTAAATTTAGTAGGTTGGGAGGTTCTTGGGTAATAGAAATCTTAGCTCTTTTACCAGTGGGTGTTTTGAACATTCTACTTTCTGCTAGACCAGAAAAGTTTTATTTGAAGACTATGAAAGTATTGTTAACCTGTGTGAGATAGTACATGGTGAATTAATTAAAAATCATGTTTCTTTTTTTCTTTTAAAGTAAATTTCTCGCCTACCTTATTCAGTAATTAAGCTAGCTGTTTTTTGATTTTTGGTGATTGCCCTTATTCTCTTTTGTAAGCCTTTGTGGTAAAGGTTGTATTTTGAATCTCTTTTTTCAGTTTCTTCTGCTTGGAATAGTAAAATCTAAGTAAACTTCCCAGCCAGGTTTGTGTGATCAGGAGAGGAGGTTAGTATCTGTGGATGATTATCTTTGAGTCAGAGGACAGCTTTGAGCCTAGAATGAAAGGGAAAGATTAATTTGGACAGCCATCAAACTCTTGGGTAGGTAGGAAGGAATAGTCATTTCCTGGATACTGATCTTTTTTCATCTCTTTCTGCTCTGAGTCTGATTTTCAAATGGAGAAATAAACCTGCCTGGCAGAGGTTCTCTTGAGTGTCTGAATTTAACCTCAGATGAAACCTTTTTCGAAGTGGTAATTCTTAAACATTGGTCTGGTTTGGGAACCACTGGAACAGAGTAATTGCCCCAAGGAAAGGCCTCTTTTTGGTAGTACTGAACAGGATTGAAATCCTTTTTTTTTTCAGTTGTAGCTGAATCTTGAATCAGTGTTGTGTTAATCTTAATGGAATGTCTGTATCGGTCCCTGAAATGAAATAATGCTTTATAGCTACATAGAGTTTTAAAAATATGTCGTGTATGCACTGTGGATTTTAAAATAAATTTGTGATGCCAAAAAGTCAGGGAGAAAACTAAGAGTCAGGAAATTGAAGTGACTCATCACTGGCATTCAGTGAGTCATGGATCTCAGACTAGAACCCAGTATCCTTTCCGTTAGGTTATGGTAAGCAAGAACTTCTAGGTTTCTGGAGTGTCCTGAAACAGAAAACTGTCTGGTAATAATATCTTGGTGGTGTTTCCATTTTGTAGTTTTGACTTGTTATACGTTAGAAATAATTTCAATTAAAAAATGTAACAAAATCCAATAGCAAATAATAAGGATTTTTGAAAGATTTTATTTATTTATTTGTAGAGAAAGGGGAAGGAAGGGAGAAAGAGAGGGAGAGAAACATCAGTGTGTGGTTGCCTCTTTCATGCTGCCTACTGGGGACCTGGCCTGCAACCCAGGCATGTGCCCTGACTGGGAATCAAGCCAGCAACCCTTTGGTCTGCAGGCTGGCACTCAGTCCACTGAGCCACACCATCCAGGGCTCGGATTTTTTTTAAACTTCCTACTTTTGTTCTTTTAAGGTAGTGAAATGATTTAATTTTATTTGTGAATTCTGCTTTCTTCTTTGGCCTCTATTTCAATTTTAGCAAACAAATCTGATGTCAGTGTTCATACCTTCCAATTTAAAATGGCAAAAATGCAGCTAGATGCTGCATATATATGCATTCTAATCTGTTTTACAACAGATTTTAAAAAATATTCTATTTATTTATCTTTAGAGGGGAGGGGAAGGAGAGAGGGAGAGAAATATCAATGTATGGTTGCCTCTCATGAGTTCCCTGCTGGGAACTGGCCCGCAACCCAGGCATGTGCCCTGACTGGGAATCAAACCACGATTCTCTGGTTCACAGGCCCAGGCTCAATCCACTGAGCTACGCCAGCCAGGGCCAGATTTTTTAAATTAATATTTATTCATTCATTCATTTCTCACCCAAGGACATGCTTATGATTTTAGAGAGGGGCAGGGGAGGGAAAGAGGGAGAAAATCAATGTGACAGAGAAGCATCCATTGGTTGCCTCGCACATAGGCCCCGTTGGAGACCCAACTTGCAGTGTTTTAGCTATGTGCCTTAACCAGAAATTGAACTTGCGACCTTTAGGTTTATAGGACAACGCTCCAACCAACTGAGGCACACTAGCCAAGGCAATATTTGTTTTTAGTGCTTATGCTATTACAGATATCCCTATTTTTTCCCCCTTTGCCCACCCAGACCTTGCCCTTCCTTTCCTCAGGCCACCACCACACTGTCATTTATGTCCATACATTATACATATATAGTCTGTTCTTTGGCTAATTGTTTCACCTTCTTTCATTCAGTCCCCCTGTTTTACAACAGATTTTTACATGGGTCACTAAAGAAGACAAACTGTTCTCTACAGTAATACCACAGAGAGGATTGAGCTACGCTGAAGTTTGAATTAGTATTTCTTGAGTAATTAAGAATATCATCAGTAGGTTCATTGCAAACTATAGTCCAGTGTAATTCTAGGTACATATGAAGAGGAATGCTCAGGTGCTAGAAACATCAGAAAATAGTTAATACAGCTTAGAAGAATTTTGGCAAATATGATTTAAAATATGGAAATTGCCATACTGGATCAAGTCTGTGGTTCCTACAACTCAGGATGCAGTCCCCCAAAATGGTCTGAAGAGTACAAGCGTGGCCGTCTTGTCCAGTGCTAGGTTTAAAATTTGTGTCATTTCCTTTAATAATTGACCACAAATTTCACAATTTCCCTTACTACTATATTCTAGCTTTTACTAATTTTCCTTCAGAAGTATATAGGTTTCCTGCCTTCTGGATAAGACCTTTTAAATATCACACTTTCAAGTGATAAAAATTTTGTCAGTCTACCATTGCTGAGTTTAGGTTTTGTACAGTTGTTATTATTTTATTAATTTATATATTTTTCTGTATTAAAGAGATCCTTCCCAATTTTAAAAAAATTTAGATTTATCTTATTAATTATTGTATATTATCCTCTATGAACTTCTGAAGCTCTCATCCAATAAGTGAACTAGAATTGCTCAGTTTCCTCAGGGAGAAGTTTTTAATGTTGTACCAGTAACTCAGTGCTTTGTGTATTTTGGTCCTCCAATGCTTGAATTGTTGAAACATGGACCTAATGAGTAGTTCTTGGGATTTCACAAGAACCTACTTCTTAAAAATGGTTAATCTTGCCCTGGCTGGTGTAGCTCAGTGGATTGAGCGCGGGCCTGTGAACCACACGATCGCGGTTCGATTCCCAGTCAGGGCACATTCCTGGGTTGCAGGCTGGTTCCCTGCAGGCCAGCTCCCAGCAGGGGATGCACGAAAAGGCAACCATACATTGATGTTTCTCTCCCTCTCCTTCCCCTCTAAAGATAAATAAATAAAAATAAATAAAAATCTTTAAAAAAATGCTATCTGCACTTTAATTTCACCCTTATTTAAAAAAAAATGGTTAATCTTATTATTTATCAAGTTTTGGTGTAGTTGTCATTTGATGTTCTATACTCCAACTAAATGTTGAGCTTTAACACTTTCCTAAAAGTTATGAAAGAGATTGGAATTGGATTATAGTATACTTTAGATAATTATAGAAGATAGATAGATGGATAGATAATTAGTAGAAGCTTTCAGGAGTTTCATTTCAATGCTAAAAAGTTTTTCTTAGGATATTTGTGAAAAAATTTTTACTGATAATTAAGCAAATGCTAAATTTACTTAAAGACAATTTAATTTAAACTTAATTGACAAAAATTAATTTTAAAGATAAATTTTAATTTGATAATATTTAAAATTATATTTGGTAAATTTTAATAACCAATTTTACCACATAAACAGTAAGCCTCTCAAATTCATAACATGTGTGAATAAAATTCATGAATGAGAAAGTTCATTGGAAATTCCTAGTCTTTGGATAAAAAGCCAATAATTTTATAGAGTAAATTGAATATTATTATTATTAATAATTTTGTGTTTATATATCACTTGAATATCTGTGAGCATGATTTATGCTTAAAGTTAGGGCAGGAAGCTTTAATATTGTCATAAATATTTTTGTGTGTGTCAAATACATATATATTCCCCAAGTGACTCTGTTACTTTCATTTCTTCCTTAATGGAATTGTAAAGATTTGATAAATAAGTGGCCAAGTATATTCAGCAATAATTCTCCAAATATAACTGTTCCATGTATATAAGAGAAAAACAGATCATTGTTAGCATATTACTAATGTGGCAATTTTCTATTTTATTATATTGCAGTAAAACTTACACCCTAAAATTGACCCAGAATATTAGAAAAAAAATTTCCTGTTGCATCATATATTTTGCTAGTACCTAGTTATTTTGAAGTAATGGGGAACCTTTAAAGAATTTTCAACAAATACATTTTTATATGAAATATAAAAATATATTATGCTGATTGACTTAATTATACTGATTAACTCGGACTTCAGTTCTCACTGGATAAGGAGAAAAAATTTTAAGATGTAAATTTTAGTCTCTAGTATGCTGGTCTCCAGTATTTTCATTAGAGAAGTTTAAATAAAAATTGAGTAAGAAAAAAAGTATCGTTGGTTGTTTTATTGGCTCAAGTAGTTCACTCTCAGTTTTGTATTAAACTGACCTAGGATCCAAACTTAAGCTGTTTGTCTATTTTCTTCCTGTTTCTGCATTGTTAAGGATAAGAGGAGAGGTGTTATTCAGTTGGTGATTAGAATGACTTAAATAGGACTAATGAAAGGTTTGGTGAAGACAGATTGAATCCAAGTAAGGCCTACCCTTTATTTACCATACATAGGAGTCGCATAGTAAAGTCTTCATGGGCCATCATTTAGTGAAAGTTTATATAATAAAAATCTTAATATATAGGTTGATTAATGCTACTTAATTTAAATTTACTTGAGGAAAAAATATGTATATGAGTTGGTTAAGGGTATATTAGAATTTATGGAAAACAAACTATTTAGAAATAATACTTATATATGCCATATGTAAATCATATTTTACATTATTTGAAAAATATTTTATTATGAAAAATTTGAAACATAACAAAGTTGAAGTTTATAGTGAACACACCCATATATCAAACCACCTAGGTTTTACTATTTACAGTCAGTATACTTGATTTATCATGTATTTACCCACTCATCAATCTTAATTTTTTATGCATTTCAAAACTTCTTCCTAAATAATGAAACATGCACATTATTAACTACAGTTTAATATTGTTTACACTTTTTTATTCTTTTTAGCTAAGATTTGCATGTACTGACGTGCACAAATTTTAAATGTACTGTTGGATAAGTTTTTAGTTAGTACATACTTCTGTATAACTCATAGCCCCTATCAAGATACAGAATGCTACCATCACCTTGAAGTTTCCTGTGTCCCTTCCCAATTGATGCCCACCCCCATACCCCCGGAAACAAGGACCCTTCTGATAATTTTCTCCCACAGATTAGTTTTGCTTGTTTTAGAACTTTATATAAGTCACATCATGCAATGAGCACATTTAAACTTTTTAAACAGAAATTTGTAGGTTCTTGATTTGAAGCAGCATTACTGATTCCTAAAAGCTGGTAATATAGTTAAAAAATTCATTTGAACAAATTTAAAGTGTTTAGAAGACCCTTTAAATTATACAAGCAGCATATCCTGAGGTGTATCAAGGTTGAATTTTTTTTTAAGATTTCATTTATTTATTTTAGACAGAAGGGGAAGGGAGAAAGAAAGAGAAATATCAGTGTGTGGTTGCCTCTTGTGCACCCCCTACTGGGGACCTGACTTGGACTACAACCCAGGCATCTGCCCTGACTGGGAATCAAACTCTGGTTCACAGGCTGACGCTCAATCCACTGAGCCACACCAGCCAAGGCCTGAGTTTTACTCTAAATTGGGCATGGCATTAATTTCAACTGCTGTTGTAGGATTTTACTTCAGCTCTGTGTTCAGAGATATTCTGAGGCCGGATGTGGGCACAGAGAATTGCTAGCATTTAGTGGAATATGCTATTGTCCCAGAAGATAAGAAATAGTGGCACAAGACCCACATGTTGGCTGTTCCTGAGGAATAATTGGCAACGAGCATTTATTTTTTTACTTTTACGCTACAGTTTTTGTTTAGTTGGAGCATTCTATTTTCTAGAACTCAGCCTTAGTGAGGGTGTGCCAGTAATCACGTATTGAATATTAAATAGAAATTAGAGGAAATAGTACCATGGTTCCAGTAACTTTGTGTGCATGTACTCCATGAGTTATTTAGAGATACGTATTTGGTTGCTATATTTAAGGACAGGGAGGTGGGTTTGGGTTGAAATACAGAGAAAGCACAGTGTGCAGCATTTTCTCAATGACTTCTTCAGTCCATACTTGTGTTTCTGTGGTTGCTTTCCATGCAGAATTTAAGAATAGTTCCTTGTCAGATATCCCTGATCATAGTTATGTAAAAATCATAGTTAATGCAAAAAGACCCTGTAACCTAAAGAGTATTATGTAGCTCCCGACCTGTATTTTCTATAAACAACTAGAACATTAATTTGTTAATATCCAAATCAAACATCAGAATTTGATATGTCAAAAGAAGATGCTAAGGTATTTAGGCTTCCTTTCTAGCAGTTTTTTGGAGGTAAATTAAATAAAGGACTTAAGTTTTTAAGAATATAACAGCTTTTTTTTGCTTGCCAAGTAATAGCAAATATCTCTTCCTTGGGCCAATTTCCATGTCTCTAAAATAATTTCAGTCTCCATAAGATGCCTAATAGAGGGGTGGGAAATGGTAGGTGACTAATAATGATAATAACAAATAGTACAATAATTAATAGATAACACAACAATAAATCTCTTGTGTACTCACAGCTGTAAACCTACTTTTGGCCACCCCTGAACTGTGTTTTAAATGGTACTTTCTTTGAAAGAACACTAAAGAATTTTCTTGCATATTTTCACTCATAATTTTTCTTTGTTCTCCAAATGTGCAGGAATAAGCTGCATATGTGCTGCCCCAAGAGGTTTAGTTATTAAGATGAACAATGATGGGAATCCCAGATTGTTAATCCCAGCTGAAATCTTTTGTTATATGTATAAATATCCCATATCATTCATTTTGCATATATATATATATGTATATGTATATGTATCATTCATTTTTGCTTATTTATTTATTTTTTTAATGGCATGTTTGCCTCTTGCCACTGGCATGAACTTGACCGTGGTTGATCTCTAGACCAGGCAATGAACAGTCCTGGATGTGAGTTGGCACTGAGGCTCACTTTCCCAAGCTTGTTCTGTGCTAAAGTGATACACAACTAGCACCTGGTCCAGTGGGGGCTGGCCCCGCCTGGTCCCTGGGGAGTGGAGCCCCACCCCCTCTCCACCGGAGAGTATAATAGACTTCCAGGCTGTTACAGTTTTGTGTACTCATCAAAAATAATATGAAGTAAGTCATAAATAGTTTTCTAATATTTTAGTACTGTCTTTCATAATTAAAATGCTAGAAAGAATACTTAGTAAAGGATATAAAGGAAGAAAATATGAACAATAGGGAAATAGGCCAGAATTGTTGATGTGTGTTTTTGTTTAGTTTCTGAATGCATAAATGAGACTGTGATTGTACGTATATTACTTTGCAGAACTGTAATCTAACCCCTAGGATCTTATAATACATAAGTAGGATCTCAACTTGTTGAAATACATCATTGCTTCCAAGAGCTTTTTCTATCTTTTCCAGTCTGTTCTTAGAATGATGGAAGTTGAATTATCCCAATTTGTGTTTCTCCTCTAGAGGCATTTGTTCCTAAAGGATTTGGAGTGTCTTTCGAGTTACTTTTGTTTAGTGATGCATACTGGATTTTAAATTTCATTTACAAAAAAATTAAAGTATAGAATAAATTTTACTTTTGAAATTCTATTTAGAAGTCTATTTCCTTGCTCATTATATTAGGCAAAAATGAGTTGAAGCACTTGTAAATAGTTCACTGTCAATAGCTGGCTCAAATACATGGTGACCATTTTTCTTCTTCAAGTGAGAAAAAAAGAAACCCTGTTATTCTGTTTTTTCTTCTTTTTTGAAGCTAAAAATAAGGCCATGCTATTACTTTAATTTTGCTTCCCTAACCCCCAACCCTCACCCTCTGGATTTCCTGAACTGTTTATTTTGGAGAATGCCTTTAGCATTGTCATTTTCCAGATGTTTTTTAAAAGCGGTCCATTAAAAGTCCTTATCTTTTTGGAAATATATTAGCAAATATTTATAGATAAAATGATATATCCAAATGTGCTTTAAAATAAGTGAGGGTGGAAGGGGAGTGGGTAAGGATGTAGATGCAGTAAGATGGGTGATGATTAACCATTGTTGGAATTGGGTGATAATGGCATAGGTGGTTTCATTTGAGTGTTTCTTCCACTTTTGTCTATATATTGAAATTTTCTATGATAAAGGTTTAAAAATGGGCACTTTCCCTTTCCACCGAAGACCATTTCCTGGCTGGAGCAGATACGAGCAGACCAGTGCCAGGAGCAGAGCAGAGCTCTCTAGCCAGAGAGGGGCCTTCACAGCTGGGCTGGATCACAATTGAGCTGTTTCACACTGAATAAAGATGCCGTCTTCACCACACCCCAAATTGGGGATTCCCGTGGGCACTGAATTGGCAGCAGTGATGACTGTTGGTTGACACAAACAACAATGAGCATAATGCAGGATCAAATAGCTATATTCATTATCTCCAAATACCAAAATAAAATATTAGGTGTAATCCTGAATTCTTTAGGAGAGGTGTTTTTAATCTTGACTGCATATTAAAATACCCGATGAACTAAAAAAAATAATTTAAAAAAAGTTTTAAAATGAAAAAAAGGATTCATATGAAGGTTTAAATCGGGCAATATATAATATAATATTGAATTCCACTCTAAAAATATAAAGTGTGAGATACTCATGGTTTTCACTTTTGAACAAGTTAATTTCACTACATACAAATTTA
Source organism: Sturnira hondurensis (assembly GCF_014824575.4). Lineage (NCBI taxonomy): Eukaryota > Metazoa > Chordata > Mammalia > Chiroptera > Phyllostomidae > Sturnira > Sturnira hondurensis. Next base: position 5,851,057 of record NW_028074503.1, read on the forward strand.
AATTTTAAGTAGGCTTTCTTGTTATGCTAAGATCAAGGTATATTTATAGTTAGGTGAGCACAGTTCTTTGTTTTCTTGTTACAATGGAAGCAGATTTAGTTGAATGACTGTAATGATAGTTCTCACTGTCTCAGGTGGTCCAGCCGCCTTCAGGAGGCGTTGCGAAACAAGTGGCCACACTTTCCCATCCCTCAGCATTGGCCATTCAGAAATCCGGACAGAAGAAGATGCCAGTGAGCGCTGCAATAACTGCTGTTCGGCCATCTCCAGGTGGGCTCTGACCAATCACACTGGGTTTGAAACATGATGGGGTTTTGTGCTGTTTTTATTATGCATTTTAAAAACCTACCAATGTAACTGATATTTTATTAACATGTTTCTGTCACCTTTTCTGAATGATATTTTTTAGTGCTGGTAATTCTTTAGGCAATTTGAAGAATGGCGGTCTTGATTTTAGTAGATTATTTTATGTTCAGGGAATAAATTCATTGTCACGTTTGAATTTAAACATAGTGTTAGGGCTGTTAAAATTTTTTTGATTATTGTATATATAGTAAAAGCTGTTGTCCCGAATTTTTTCTAATGTGATGTGATTGCCTGTTTTCTTATTATTATACTTTTTTTCTTTCTTCTTTTGTTTTATAGCTTCCATTCTAAAGCAAATTACCTTGCCAGGAAATAAAATTCTGTCACTTCAAGGATCTTCTCTTCAGAAGAATGAAATAAAAGAGAATGGAATAACATCCCTGAGGTAAAGAAAAATAACAGTTAAAACTTGGTGTGGTTTAAAGAAGTAATATTTTTTAATAAAATAAAAAGGTGATAGAATAATACTTCTGATAAACAAATATATTTGTCTTTAAGAAACTAATGGTACTTTGAATATAATTTATAAACCAAAAAGTGCACAGATTATTATAAGTGTCCATCTCAATGAATTTTGACAGATATACGCCTGTGTAATTATAATCCAGATCAAGATGTTGAATGTATTCATCACTTTTATGTTCCTTTCAAATCAATTATCCCCAACCCCTGCTTCTAACCGCCACTATTTTTATATCTATCACCATCTGTCATTTTTGTCTATTCTTGAACTTTACATAAATGAAAAATTATATCATCTGCTCTTTTGCATACTGCTCTTTTTTCACACAGCATGCTTTTGCGATTCATATCCTGTATCATTTGAATATTAGAAGATTGTTCTTTGTATTGGGGAAAAGTATTTGTTATACAGATATAAATTTGTTTATTCTTTTTCCTGTTGATAAGCATTGGGTTGTTCCCAGTTTTCGACAGTTATATATAAAGCCACTATAAACAGATTTATATATAGATTTTTTTTTGTAAATATAGTTTCTCATGTCTCTAGTATATATTCAAGAGTATATATAATGGCAGGATCATTAGGTAAATAAATTCATGTTTAGCTACAGAAGGTCCTGGATTTACTACAGTTCAACTTAGGAGTTTTTTACTTTTTAGTGGTTTGAAAGCTCTGTGCATTCAGTAGAGACCGTACTTCCAGTTTTGAATTTTTATGATTTCCTGGACTAGCAGAATGCCTTATGTTCTGTCGGGGTGTGGGGCAGCAGCCACCAGCTGATTTCGCCCAGCTGCCCGCTAACATAAGTGTTCTGAGCAGGTTTAAGGTCGGCGAGGCTAAGCTGCTGAATTCAATAGGTTAGATTGTATTAAATGCATTTTTGACTTACAATATTTTCAACTTGTAATGGGTTTATTAGCATGTAACCCCATCATAATTCCAGGAGCATCTGAAAACTATTACACTGTTTACCAAAGAGACTCTACCATTTTATCTTCCCACCCACGATGAGAGTTCTAGTTGCTCTCTAACTTTGGCAATGCTTGGTATTTTCAGTTCTTTTGATTTTTACCATTTTAATAAGTATGTTGTGGGTATTATTATGGTTTTAATTTGCATTTTCCTAATCACTAAAGCTGTTGAGCATCTGTTTTTGTGCTTATTTGCTATCCACATGTTACTGGTGAGATGCCGAGACCTTGTTTCTTGTCTGCTTGAAGGAAAAAGTTTAGTTAAGAGGCAAACTGCTGTAAAGCAAGCAGAGACTTATTGGCCACAGCAAAAGCACACCCAGGGCAGTGAAATGAGGAAGGGTTTAGCACAGAAGAAGCAACAGGGGAGCCTAGGCTGGGCTGCTTTGGCTCATGGGGAAGTCAGAGAAAAGGAGACCTTGGAGATAAATTTAGGGGCTTAGCCTGGGATGAGCTGCCACTGCCCATTGTTCTCCTGGTTGCAAGTCTTGAGGGGTTCCTTGGAGAATCTTAGGAGATGTGTGCCCATGGCGCCTATGGGGAAGAAGCAAGGGAAGTTAAAGGCCTGGGTGTGCTCCTGGGAGGGAGAGCATGTTTTGGGTCCTATGTCCTGAGGGCTTTTAATCTCTGTTTTGCAGGAAGGAATCTTAGGGGAGGCCTCAGGTGGGCATCTCAACAGAATATTCATCAGCTTTCCTGGTTTGCCTTTTCAGGGTCATGGTTTCCACTAATTGGTTAGCGCCAGGGTAGGGGGTCATTGGTCATTGCTGCTGGTCCTGAGGTAGCCATGGCATCACTTGTCTGCTTTTGATGCTTTTCTGGGTCTGAAGCTGAAACACAACTGAAGCCTAGATGTTCTCTTGAAGGAGGAAAGGTCAGGGGGTCCAAACTGCATGACCAGCAATATACTAGGGGAGGAAAGGTTAGTTTTGTCCATTGGTAGGCACCCTAGACTCTACCCTCTGATGACCTTCTGTACCTGGCCCGTTGTCCTTGTTCTGCTCATATCTGTCTTAACTGCATACGACACACATATCTTTGGTGAAGTGTGTGTTCAAATCTTTTGCTCATTTTTCCTTATTGAGGTTTTTTTCCTAGTTGAGTTTTTAGTTCTTCATGTATTGAAGAACCAAATTCTTTGTCACATAAGGGATTTGGAAATACTTTCTGTGTTGTTTTATCATTCTCAGTATTACCAATGTCTTTCATAAAGTAAAAGTTTTTAATTTTGTTGAAGTCCAGTTCATGAAATTTTTTGGTAGGTTATACTTCTCATGTGTTATCTAAGAAATGTTTGTGTAATCCAAGGTTATAAAGATTGTCTTCTATGCTTTGTTCTAGAAGTTTTACAACTTTAGGTTTGTCCTTTTTGTATTGATACTCTTTAACTTTCACTTGTTGCTTATGTAAAAATCATTCTGTAATAATCTGTTTTCTTCTTTCTCTACCATCTCCAATTTTTAGTTATATTTTTTGGTCAAAACATATAAACATTTGTACAATATTCTGCCTTCCTCATCATCCCCATCTACATTTTAGTTGCAGGTCTACCTTTATATTAAAATATTCATCCTTGGTCTTTCCTCCGAAGCTTTCTCAGTCATTTCCCGGTTGGATGAACTTCATCTATTAAAGAAAGACTTATTGGTGTAGAATTCCCTAAGTTCTTGCACATTAAAAATAGTTTTTCAGTGTACTTGATAATTGAAGGACAGCTCATCTGGATATGAAGTTAACACTTCTGTGTTGCGTTTTTTAAAATATTACTCCATTATTATCTTGATTTTTTTATGTTTTTGATTATTTGATTTTTTTATTCTGAAGTCCTTGAGAGTTTCTTTATCTTTGAAATTTAATAGTTTTATACTAGAATATGATCAATATGGAACATTGATCATTCTGGCTTAAGGACTACAACTATATAGATTTTGTTCTTTTTATCTCTCTTTTATTTCCATTATTTTGTCTCTGATCTTTTTACTGATCTCATTTTCATCCCCTTAGTTGTTTGTCCACCTTTTTTCATTGCCTCTAAATAGGGTTGTTTTTTTAAATTACTTTATTGTTGTTCAATTACAGTTGTCTGCATTTTCTCCCCATCAATTCCCCCAACCCCAGCCAAACCCTCCTCTCTCCTTTGCTTCCACCCTCCCCCTTGGTTTTGCCCATGTGTGCTTTATAGTAGTTCCTAAAAACCCTTTCCCCCAATACCCCTATTCCCCTCCCCTCTGGCTATCATTAGATTGTTCTTAATTTTACTGTCTCTGGTTGTATTTTGTTTGCATATTTCTTTTGTTGATTATGTTCCAGTTAACAATGATATCATATTGTATTTGTCCCTCACTGTCTGGCTTATTTCACTTAGCATAACTCTCCAGTTCCATCCATGCTGTTGCAAAGGGTAGCAGCACTAGCCATCAGAGAGATGCAAATTAAAACCACAATGAGATACCACCTCAGACCACTCAGCATGGCAATCATTAACAAATCAACTACCAAGTGTTGGAGAGGATGCGGAGAAAAGGGAACCCTAGTGTACTGTTGGTGGGAATGCAGACTGGTGCAGCCACTGTGGAAACAGTATGGAATTTTCTCAGAAGACTAAAAATAGAACTGCCTTTGATCCAGCAGTTCCACTGCTGGGATTATATCCTAAGAACCCTAAAACACCAGTTGAAAAGAACCTCTTCACCCCAGTATTCATGGCAGTGTTATTTACAGTAGCCAAGTGCTGGAAGCAACCTAAATGCTCATCAGGAAATGAGAGGATCAGAAAACTATGGTACATTTACACGATGAAATTCTAAATAGGGTTTTCTTTGCATCTTTTTGTCTTTGAAAGCCTGTTTGATTCTCTTTTGGCTGCAGCACTCTCAATTTTCTTTAACAAAAAGTTGCTTCTCTCTCTCTCTGTTTTGCTCTCCCCCATGCCCAAGCTTATACATTTTAAAGTTATGTTAAATTGAATGTAGTCCATGCTTTGATCTACCAAGACACCAGTATTTTCTGATTTAGGATATACTTAGTCTTCCTGCCAATAGTGTGTTTCATCCTGTGTCTGCGCCACTTATTCTCAGCTCTCTCTTTCGCAGTTTTTCTCAGTCTGCTTTTGCCATTAGCCTTGAGTTAAATGGGGAATTACTTGCCAGAAGACAAGAGAATATGTACTGGAACTTGGAACTTGTTTTCCTTCTTTTTTTTATACTTACGTTGAAGTGTTGGTTCTTCTTTGCCTTCAAGTTATGCTGAGGCTGTGGTTTTTGTCATTCTGTGTTTTGGGAGGAAATGTTGGAAGATGGTGATTTAGACAGTTATTATTGTCTTCCAGTACAATAAGTTTTAACAAAAGGCTAAATCCATGTACCAGGTATAGCACCTGTGCCATTTTACATTCCCATCAATAGTGCACAAGGTTTAAAATTTCTCTACATCCAGCCCTGGCTGGCATAGCTCGGTGGATTGAGTGGATTGAGTGCAGGCCTGCAAACCAAAGGATTGAGGTTCGATTCTCAGTCAGGGCACATGCTTGGATTGCAGGCCAGTTCCCAGCAGGGGACGCATGAGAGGCAACCATACATTGATGTTTCTCTCCCTCTCTCCTTCCCTTCCCTTCTAAAGATAAATAAATAAAATCTTTTAAAAAATTTCTCTGCATCCTTGTCAACAGATCCTTGTTATTTTCTGGGCTTTTGTTTGGTTTGGTTTGGTTTGGGTTTTTTAAAATAACAGCCATCCTAATATGTGTGTAGTGATATTTCATTTTGATTGTGGTTAGCATTTATCTAATGATTAGTGATATTAAGTATTTTTAATGTACTTATTGGCCATTCAAATACTTTGCCCATTTTTAAATCACGTCATTTTATTGTTGTTAAGTTTTAGAAGTTCTTTATATATGCTTTATATTAATTTTTTATCAGCTGTTTGATTTGTAGATAGTTTCTCCTGTGGGTTTCCTTTTTACTCTTCTATAGTGTTTTTATGATGCACAACATTTTAAAATTTTTATGTTAATTTTTTCTAATTTTCCCTTTGTTGCCTTTGCCTTTGCTTTTGGTGTCATATCTAAGAAATCATTGCCAAGTCCAGTGTCATGAAAGCTGTTGTCCTATATTCTGTTAAGAGCTTTATAGTTTTAGGTTTTACACTTAGGTCTTTGATTCATTTTGAATTAGTTTTTATAAATGGGGCTGGTAAGAATCCAACATCATTTATTTATATGTGGGCATCTAGTTTTCCTAGCATGATTCGTTCAAAATACTGTTTTTTCCCATTGAAAGGTCTTGGCATTTTTGTCAAAAATTATTTGACCATATATGTGAGAGTTTATTTCTGGGCTCTTTGTCTATTCCGTCTGGCTACACATCTGTATTTATGTTAGTGCTACACTGTTTCTGATAACTGTACTTTTGTGGTAGGTTTTGAAATCAAGAAGTGTGAATTTTCCAGCTTTGATCTTTTTTGAAATTGTTTTGGCTGTTTGGGGTCCCTTGAAAAACTCCATATGAATTTTAGGATGGGATTTTCTGTTACTACAAAAAGATTTGGAATTTTCATAGGGATTGCATTGAATCTGTAGATTGCTTTGGATAATACTGACATATTAGTAATATTAAGCCTTTCAATCAGTGAGTAAGGGGTGTGCTTCTATTTGTTTATGTTTTCTTTAATTTCTTTCAGCAGTGTTTTGTAGTGTTCGTTGTGTAACCAAGCAACCTGGGGCCCATCCATGTGTCTCCTTTATACCTAGCAATTAGTGCTGAAGGAAACAGGTTTTTATTTACAGGATTCCAACCTTGGGAAGTGGGGACTGAGAGCACTCCTGCTCAGAGCCCTGTTCTCCCATGAGACCCAGCACTTCCCTTGCTCCCCACCAGGCTGTAAGTCAAAAGCATGCCCAGAAGTTCCCCATATCCTTACCTGTTCTTAAGCTGGCTGGGCAAACAGTTCTCCATCCCCTCTGAAAGGCACATTCATGGGTTTCAGAATTGCCATCCTCTTACAGCAGCTCTCTCCTTCAGGATCTGGGGTGCATTGTCCTCAGCCTCCATGTAGTAGTCCAGGAAAGCATGTACCGTGTTACAGTGGATCATGATGGCGTCCAGGGAGGCACATGTCCCTAGAGAATGCTTCTCTGTACGTCTTTCAGAGAAGCAGAAGTCTGCATTCCCTGGTCACAGCTCAGCATTCAAGGTATCTCTCACAAATATGTGCGTGGTTCGGCAGGTTCCCGCACAGCTCTATCAGCTTTGTTAGGATCCCGGCCCAACTCCATCAGCTCTCTCCTTGTATCCTTTCTTCAGCCCCCAGTGGCTGCTTTCTCACTACTCCAGGCCATGTGGTGGAATCCTGTCTTCTGGCTGGAATGGCTCCTACCTTACACAGCAGCTTTCATGGTGGACTGTTTCACTATAGACTGCATAGCAGCTTGCTCCTTTTTCTCTCAGACCTCATGGTCAAATCCTGCAACTTCATGGTTCCTTCCTCATGGCTGCCTCCTCCTTCTTTGCCTGACCTTATTATAAATGCTGACCCAGGACTTTGAACCTGTCCTCATATCTGGCTCCTCTTACAATGTGCTACTTTTGCCAGTTTCCCTGTATTTATATTGTTTTGGCTGCCATCTTTAGTCAGGGCAAGAGTACCCCATGACACAGGAGCCTGTGGCTCCTACCTCTCCTGCAGGTGCTGTATAAACTTCCCTGTCTACATCACAAGTCACTATACCAGTCATGCAGACCTTTTACCTGGGGAGGCAGCACAGCTATTAACCAGCTATCAACTTGCCATTGTTATGAAAAGTATTTTAACTATCCTATCATTTCCTTCCCCATCCTCTATGAATTGTGGGGAGTATTTTTTGGGACCCCTACTTTGTACCCTGTTTCAGTTGTACAGCTCTTTGCCTCTTTGTTTAAATTTATTGCTAAGTATTTTCTTTTTTTATGCTCTTGCTTTCTAAATTTTCTTTATAGACCACTCATTGTTAATGTATAGAAATGCAGATTTTCATGTGTTTGTTTACCTTGTATTCTGCTACTTTGCTTAATGAATTTATTAATTTTAACTTTTGTGGAATCTTTGGGGTTTTCTAGGATATGGGATCATATCTGTGAATAGATCATTTTACTTCTTCCTTTCCAATTTGGACGCCATTTATTTATTTATTTATTTAGTTGCCTAACTGCTCTGGCTAGAACTTCCAATACTGTATTGAATAGAAATGGCAAAAGTGGTCATCCTTTCTTTTTCTCAATCTTAGAGGAAAAGTTTTCAGTCTTTCATTGAGTGTGGTATTTGCTGTGGGTTTTTCATATATATGTTTCTTCATTTTGTTGAGGTAGCTTCTTCCTGTTCTTAGTTTTTTAAATGTCTTTATTATGAAAAGTTGTTGGATTTTCTAAAATTCTGTACATCAGTTGAGATGATCAGATTTTTCCCCTTCATTTTCGTTAATGTGGTATGAATACATCGATTGATTTTTGTATACTTGGCAAGAAGAAATCCCACTTGGTCATGGTGTATAATCCTTTTTAATATGTTGCTGGATTCGGTTTATTGGTATTTTGTTGAGGGATTTTGCATCAGTGTTCATAAGGGATATGGGCTTACAGTTCTCTCATTGTATCTGCCTGATTTCGCGTTATGGTAATGCTGATCTCATACAATGAGTTAGGAAGTGTTCTCTCATCTTTAATTTGTTTTGAAAACTTTTAGAAGATATGGTATTAGTTCTCTTAGAAATGTTTGATGTAATTCATAGTGAAGATATCCATCTGGTCCAGGGATTTTCTTTGTTGGGATATTTTGATTACTGATTCAATCTCCTGTCAATTAGTTAATTTGATAGTTTTATATCTGTTGGTAATTTCTAACTCCATCCCATTGTGGTCAGAGAAGATACTTTGTATGTAATCTTTTCAAATCTATTGAGACCTCACTGATAGCCTAACATATGGTATATCCTGGAAAATGTCCTGTATATACTTGAGAAGAACATGTATGCTCTTGTTTGGGTAGCATGTTCTATAGTATATGTCTGTTAGAGTTAATTAGTTTATTGTGGTTTTCTTTTTCTTTTTTGTATCAAGACATAAGTGTCCAGCCAAGAGTGAAAGAAAAAGCTTGCCACTCTAGCCAGCTTTCAAGGGTGATGCTACTGGATTAGCCAAAACTTTAATTTTTCTTAACATGTTGCTAATCCATTCAACCAGTGTTTATTATATGGACAGTTGTGTTATTATTTTGGTTTTATTCCATATTGTCTATCAGGAGTGTCATGAGGCATTTGACAATTATTATTAGAAAGCAATATATCTGTAGTCCTAGGAATTCCTTAACCTATCAATCTGGAGGCTTATTTAAAAAGTAGTAACTTGGCAATTTTCAGCCAAGTTATACTTATATAACTACTTATAAGTACTACTTATATATACTTATAAGTAGTACTTATACTGCACTGGGTGCTATATTTAGAAGATAAGTTGTATAACATCCACTTTTCCAAATACCTCAGTGAGGTAGACACTGTCATCATATCCATCTTATAAAGGAGGATGTGAAGGATTAAGAAAAATGTTATTATTTGATCAAAATTACATAGATAAGGGAATGAACTGAGTCAGGATCTGAACTCAGACTGCTCTATATGAGTGATATTTTTAGACGCCTGACAATCCTCCCTCCCTCCTTTACTCCCACCATTCTTTTCTTCTTTTAATCAACAACATATTTTCTAATTTTTTTATTTAAAAAATGCCACCTATCAATTTCAATTCAGGTCTGAATTGAAATCTGAAAGTCTGGATTCAAGTCTTCACTCTGTCGTGCAGTACTCTGATTTAACCCTTGACCTTTGACCCTATTTCTTGTCATCTGTAAAATTGAGGTAAAACTAACTCTTCTACATAGAACATGCAGATTTTAAAAGTATAAAAATCAAAACATTGGAAGATGCCTTGAAAATTGTATTACTAATGTAAAAGCAGAATATGTATACCCTTAGAAACTAGTATAAGTGTAGCTACACTGCTTTCCAACTGCACAGACTCCATAGTCTGATCTGTGTAATCTTTATAGTTTTGAATCCTTTTACTCAGAAGTAAGAAGAATTTTTGTATTTAAATTTTATGTGCTCACTATAATATTGCATATCTAGAAATAAATTAATCAAGTCCAAACTAATGTTGAATAAAAGCGATACATGGATAAATCTAAAACTGGTTCTGTTCCATCATGCCATATTGGTTGCACTATGTAAGACATGTGTCTCAGCAATGCCTACATGTAGAATTCTGCTCTACCTATTACTCATAATATGAGTCTAGTCTATGAAAAAGATTTTTTGTTTTAGTTTGTTAGGTCGTCTGTATGCTTAGTTCTCTTTTTGTCTGGTCTCTCCATTATTGAGAGTGGAGTATTGAAGTCTTCAGCTGTTATTACAGAACTGTGTATTTCTCCTTTCAATTCTGTTTTTGCTTCATACATTTTACTGTTTCTTAATAGGTGTGTAACTGTTCATTATTTTATCATCGTGCTGTATTGAACCTTCTATTTATATATAATACTTTTTGTCTTTTGTAACCTTTTTTGATTTAAAGTCTATTACCAGCCCTGGCTGGTGTAGCTCAGTGGATTGAGTGCAGGCCTGCGAACCACACAATTGCGGTTCGATTCCCAGTCAGGGCACATGCCTGGGTTGCAGGCCAGTTCCCAGCAGGGAACTCACGAGAGGCAACCACACATTGATATTTCTCTCCCTCTCTCCTTCCCTTCCCCTCTAAAGATAAATAAATAAAATCTTAAAAAAATAATAATGGATGGAAGAATAAACTCTGTGTTTGGTATACTTCCAATTGTGAACCTTTTTTCCCTCACCCTGCCTATTAGGATGGTGTGTTTTGTTCATTCTGACAGTGCTGTTTTTTGAATAGAAAGTTCTGTCATTTACATTTGAAGTGATTACTGATGAGGGACTTACTTTTGTCCTTTTGCATATTTGTTTTCTGTATGTCTTACAACTTTTCTGTCCCTCCTTTCCTTGTTACGGTATTCTTTTTTATTTAGTGGATTTATTTTGTGTAAGATGTGTACATTTTCTCCTTTGTAAATGTTTATTTTATAGCTATTTCCTTCATGTTTACCATGGGAAGTACATTTAACACCCTAAAATTATAACATTGTAATTTGAAATTGTACTCACGTGCCACATAATGATGTTTCATTCAATGGTGGACTGCATATACCACAGTGATCCCACACAGTTATTTTGGAGCTGAATTTCCTGTAAGAAATGGAAGGATATATGGTTCAGAAATAATTATTTTTTCTCTGATGGGAGCAATATCTGTGGGGATTGACACTAGATTTCGTCTCACTCACAGCACCTCAATTTTGAACGCACAGATTACATCTTAAATAGTCAGCCACTGACCTGTTTTGACACCAAGGTGCCTGTCCCCACAGTGCTATATATTTATATGGTGCTATAGCCTTCCAGGATCTAGCCTGATGCTCTTCAGAGTACATCGCTGCAAATTTTGGGTTGAGGGCCTAAGATCCGGTGTAAGGGCACAGGTTCACAGGAACTACTTTAAAAAGTAGTAAGTGCCACTACCAATTTAGTAAAGCTTTCTGTGTAGTGTGAAGCCAGCCTGTTCCTGTGCTTTGGAAATATTTTCAGATTGTAATGATGTAAAGCACAGATAAGTGTTCTCTCTTCCATCACTTCAATGCCAGAGAGCCCTTTATGCCAGATAGTTTCAACAGAACCAACTACAAATTTACAAATTCAAAACAAGTCCTCAGTTGTATACCCTTTCCATATTAAACACCATCTTTTTTTTTAAATGAATACCACAGAGTTCCTTAATCTGATCACTGATTCAGTATGCACTAGCCAAAATCACATTGCCATGACAGTTCTCAGTGCTCCTTTATCTCCCCATCTTGATTTCTTATTCCTGCAGATCCTCAGGCTACCTTTCCCTCCCTCCTGTCCCTCCTGGTTATCCACACCTTACCCTGTTTCTCGTTGATATTTTCAGTCAATTCAGTCCACATCCCTGTCAATGGAGCAGCATTGGCAGCTTGAAAATACTTAATTCTGATCCTATCAGAAAGACGTAGGGTAAGGGCTCATGAGACATGTTTATAAAGTGTACAGTAGTGGATAATAATGGTCTCGGCCTTCATAGTCACTCACCACTCATTCACTGACTCATGCAGAACAACTGCTAGTTCTACCAGCTCCATTCATGGTATGCGCCCTTCCATGTGCATCAGTTTTTAATCTTTTTTTTTTACTGTACCTTTTCTATGTTTATATGCACAAGTACTTAACCATTGTGTTACAGTTGCCTACAGTATTCAATACAGTAAAATGCTATGAAAGTTTGTAGTCTAGGAGCAGTAGGCTATACATATAGCCTAGGTTTGTAGTAGGCTGTACAATTGAGGTTTGTGTAAGTTCACTGTGTGACGTTCATACAACAGCACAATTGCCTAACAATGCATTTCTCAGCACATGTCCTTGCCGTTAGGAGACATGTGACTGTATACGAGCTTAATTTATATAATGTACAAAAACTCTGCTTTTTTATTGTTCTTTTCCTATTCCTATGGGTGGTTAATGTTGCAAAATTACATCTTTATACTATATGTTTCCCAAAACATAAAATTTACAATCTTTTAAATGTGGAGTCTCTTAAATTATGTGGAAAACAAAATGTGGAGATAGATATCAAAGTTATAATAATTCTAACTTTTAAACCAATAACTGTTTTTATTTAGTGTTTCTGTTTCTAAAGTCATAGAAAACAAAAAGAGGACTTAAAACCATTATACAAATAATGCTAGTGTTTATAATTGCCCATGCATGCTTTATTGAGGTTTTAATTTTTTCTTTAATTTTTTAACTTGTGGCTTCAAGTTGCTGTCCAGTGCCTTCTCATTTTACCCTGCAGGACTCCATTGAGCGTTTCTTACAAGGCGGGTCTACTGGTTAAACAAAACCTGAACTCCCTCAGGCTTTGTTTCATTGGGAACATCTTTTAATTTCTTTTTCACTTTAGAAGGGCAGTTTAACCACATATAAGATTCTTGGTTGACATTTTTTTCAGCCTATGCCTTCTGGCCTCCAAAGTTTCTGCTAAAAAATCTTCTCAGAATCTCAGTGAGGATGCCTTGTATGTGATAAGTTACATCTCTCTCAGTGCTTTTAAGGTTCTCTCTGTGTCTTTGTCTTCTGAAAGTTTGATTATCATATGTCTCCAGTGGTTCTCTTTGGGTTCGTCTTGGAGTTTGTTGAGCTTCTGAGATGATTATATTCATGTCATTCCTCAAATCTGGAATATTCTCAGTCATTATTTCTTCAGATATTCTTTCTGCCTCTTTCTTCCTTCACCTTGTGAGACCCTTGCAATAAGCATGTTTGACTTGATGGTGTCCCAAAGGTCCCAAAGGCTTTGCTCATTTTTTTCTTTTCCTGACAATTAGCAATTTCCATTTCTCTATCTTCAAGTTCACTGATTTCTTTCTTCCACCTTCTCTACTTTGCATTTAAACCCCTCTAGTGAAAATTTTTTTTTTCATTTCAGTTATTGTACTTTTCAGGTCCAGAATTTCTTTGGGGCTTCTTTTTCAGTTCTCTGTCTCTTTATTGATATGTCCATTTTGCTCATACATCATTTTCTTGATTCTCCCTTGTCTTTTTAAACACCTTTGAAAGTTGTCATTTAAAATTGTTTTTATCGTCACCTGAGGACATTTTTTATTGCTTTTAGAGAGAGGGGAAGGGGTAGAGAGAAGCATCAGTTGGTTGCCTCCTGTATGCACCTCGACCAGGAATCCAACCCACAACCTTTCAGTTACAGGACAGCACTTCAACCAACTGAGCCACACCCACCAGGGCTAAAACAGTTATTTTGAAGCATTTGTTCAGTATATTCATCCTCAGATCTTTTTCAGGGACAGTTTTTGTGGATATTTTTTCTCCCTTGAATGGGCAATACTTTTATGTATCTTTTTGTATTGTGATTTTTTTAATTGTTGTTGAAAACTGGACATTTGAACTAATGTAACTGTGAAAATTCATTTCTCCCTATCCTCCAGGATTTACAGTATTTTCTTTTATTGTAACGTAAACCTAAGATACAAACTTTAGGTCTTTTCAGATCTGTTTCAGCATGTGTTGGACCTTCTGTTTCCCTCCACATGTGCAGTTGCTTTGAATGTCCTAGTCTTTTATGTCTGGCTTTTTAAAAGGGAAAAAAGAGGAAAGTGAAGGGAATGGGGAAAAGGACGACTGACTCTCTAAATGCCTTGGAAGTTACTTTGGCTGGCAGGTGAGAGACTGGCAAAAAGGGAAGAGTTGCGACAACAGTGGCCTCTCACTTAGTTGTCTGCTCCTCTGAGATCAGAAACAACTATGAGAGCACATATTCCTGGTATTTGGAAGATAGGTCATTTTTGTCAATCCTAGCTCCCACAGATGTGGGCAGACTGCTCCAATACATGTGCATAGCTGTCTCCCTCAGGAGTGGGGAATTGGTAACCTCTGCCAAACTAACAGCTCAAATTGACCAGAATTAACCACAATTTACCTTCTAAATCTTCCCCTGGTCCTTGCAAACCTTCAGTAGACTCCAAAGTTACACAATATTATATCAGGCAGATACCTGAGGCTTACTATTCCACCATCTTCCCAGAATCCTCCTCCGCAGAGTGCTTTTCAATAAGCTTTTTGCTTGGCTTCTTTGACTTTAATTAGGCAGAGCTTCAGTGCTAAATGCCTTGAGGGAAAAAATCATCAGGCTCTTTCTTTGTGCCTCTTTTCTGCATAGGATCATGGCCCATCCCTCACATCTGGGCAGCCTGGGAAGCCTTATTAAACTCTAACTTTTTGTCTGTCTTTACGAGATTGCCTAGTTCTTTCTTGTCTTTTCTACTTCTTAGTAGCTTCCCTCTCCCATGGCCTCTTAGTATCTTGTTCTATCCGCATCAAGATTCGCACATACCTGATAGAAAAATATGGAGAACATTGGGATTCCTTCAGTGAGGTCTTTTTTCTTGGGAATGTTGCCCTTTAAGACCTGGTTCCCTTAGCACTTCTCTGCCTTCAAACTTTTTAAAAATTCTCACCAGAGGATATGTTTATTGATTTTAGAGGGAGGGCAGGGGTAGAGTGGGAGAGAGACAGACAGACAGACATCAGTGCAAGGAAGAAACATTGATTGGCTGCCTCCTGTACACACCCCAACCGGGGATTGAGCCCACAATCCTCTTGGTGCATGGGAGAACGCTCTAACCAACTGAGCCACCCTGCTAGGGCTCAAACTTTTAAAAATTATTTTTCTGGCTTATTAGTTTTTCTTGATGAGGACAATGATCTGTTATGTGGTGGTCCACAACATAGGCAGAAGTTCTTGTGTAATTCTTTATGTACTTTTTCTGTGTTGCAAATATCTATTGGAGTTAGTGGTTTCAACTTACTTTATGGTATATTTTGATGAATAAAAGTTGCTAATTTCAAAGTAGTTGAATTTAGCAATTTCTTTTATGAATTCTTTATTGATGCTTTATCCTCCTTGGTATCATAAAGAGAGTCTCCTTTATAGTCTGCTAAAGGTTTTGAAATTTACTTTTTGTGTTTAAATCTTTGTTATGACTGTTTAAATTTTTTTTCCTATGGTGTAGGATAGGGATAGTGATTCACTTATTCACATAAATGCAGTGGTACTTTGGTACTCGTTGTTAATTCATTCTGATGAGTAGCAAACAAGCAACGATTAATGAAGCATTTTCTCTTATGGGTGGCGTCATGACTCAGACAAGTTCTAGCAAGTGCGACCAGTGGTGAGCAAGTGCCAAGTGCTAAAACATTATTTCTCATCATTGAAATGTGATGAGTACCAGGTTTGACAGGTTCTGAAGCCAACCAGTACCAAGGTACCACTGTATTATCATTTGTCCCACAGCATTAAGGAATAGTCTGTCCTTCCTCACTGATCAGTGTCTTCTGTGTCATAGATGCTTGGATCTTTTGGGGGCTATCCTTTTAGTTTATCTTACTTTTTTCTCTATCTTCTTGATTAATTTGTTCATTTTCAGTAACAGCATGCTGCTCAATTTATTATAACTTCAAAATAAATTTTGTATCTGTCAAGGCATATTTCCGACTTACCTCTCCTTTATTTTCTCTTCCACCTTCCTGTCCCCCTTCCCTGTCCTTTGATGTATGTCTTCTTTAACATCTTTCAATGAAGTGATAACATTGTATCTGCACAGGTTGTGCACAATTTGTTTATCTGTAGGGTTTAGTCCTAGGCAACTTCTTATTGCTATAACATAATATTTTTGGTAGTTGCCAATTCCGTTTTTAATATATAGAAAGCAAGTTTTTAAAAAGAACTCATAAGCCAACTGCCTCATTAAGTTCTTATTACTGACAATTTTCAGATTATTTTGGGTTATTTATATAGACAGTGTCAAGAGTGAGATTATAATTATGGATTATCTTTTTTCCCCTCTCCTTTTAGCACTTTAAAAATGTCTTTTCATTGTTTTCTGGAATCCATGTCTGTGTTCACTTTCAAAGATATACAAGGAAAAGTCACCTTGGGTGAAACTTTAGGGAAACAGCAAAGCATTTGGAACTCTGCAGAGACTTCAGACATTGGATGATCATATATTCGGTATTAAAAACTATTACAACAGGGTTAAAAATAAAATCTAGGGTTACAAAAATGAGCAAGTAAAAACTATCTATTAAGAAATGAATACAAATATTTGAAAAAGAGCCAAATAACACATTGAGAAGTGAAAAATGTAATTGTTGAATTTAAAACCTTATTGGACAGGTAAATCACATTAAACCCATGGACCCAAATTGAGTTTACTTTATTCCGGAGAGGATTTTATAGCAAACAGGAATGACTATTAACTTTAGACCACTTTAGTCTTTTTCTAGGGAACCTGACTTAGATAAAATTTCTACACTTTAATGGAGGCCCAAGAACTAACGCTAGCCACAGGCATTTGCCCCTGATGCAGGTCTACCGTTACAATGTGCTTATTTTTACTGGCACGTTTTTGACAACTGTGCACTCAGCTCTGGAATGAAAATGTCTTATGCTAGTCTAGTTGTAATGCCATGTAATTTCTTCTGAGTAAATCTAATCCACTTACTGCCTCAAGCAAGTGTCACCATTAGTATTTTTTTAGTTTAATTTTATTTTTTAAAAGATTTTATTTATTTTTAGAGAGATGGGAAGAGAAAGAAATATCAGTGTGTGGTTGTCTCTCACAGGCCCCCTACTGGGGACCTGGCCTGTAACCCGGGCGTATGCCCTGACTGGAAGTTGAACTGGTGACTCTTTTGTTCGAAGGCTGGCACTCAATCCACTGAGCTACACTAGCCAGGGCACCATTAGTATTTTTTTTTGAGAAAGCTCTATCTAGTTTATTACTTCTACTTATTTATGTACTCAGTGCTTACTGCTTTTCAGATTCATGTACATAAAAATGAATAAGGATTTTTTAAATGTGTTTTAAATATTTAATCTGTCTTAACGTGTAGTATCGTTTGATATATGAAGATTTTGTCAAAATTAGATTCCTATATGACTTTCGAATTTTAGCTTACTCTAAGAAATCTTCCCCTGTCCTGAGCTTATAATGATGTGATCAGATATTGGTTTTCAAGATATCTATACACACATACCTCACATGTACACATACCTTTTCACATTCAGTAGTTCTTCATTTTATCTTTGTAAATGTGTTATGCTTTGTCACTGACTCAATATTTGCCATTTTGCAGCTTCCTGTGAAGAAAAAAAATGACTTTAGATTTATGAGTTCTTTTTAAATAGTGACTTAGAGTCCTGTTCTGGACAGAGGAAATTAAGAATTTTTCCCAATTAGATTGCTTATCTCAAAAGTAGTTACTGAGGAATTCATAATCCTTACCTTTCTAATTTGAAAATGCTACCATTTATCTTTTTTCCACACATAGGCATTTCATTTAATGTACTTATTTTTTAAAATGTATTTCATTGATCATGCTGTTACAGTTGTCCCATTTTCCCCCCTTTATTTCCCTTTGCCCTGCACACCCCCTCCCACCTGCATTCCACCCCTTTGGGTCATGCATACAAGGTCCTTGGCTTCTATATTTCCTAGGCTATTCTTAAACTCCCCTTGTCTGTTTTCTACCTACCATTTATGCTACTAATATTCCCTGTACCTTTTCCGCCTCTCTCCTCCCTCTCCCTCCCCCGCCAATCTCCATTTCTGTGATTCTGTTCCTGTTCTAGTTGTTTGCTTAGTTCATTTTTGGCTTTTTTAGGTTCAGTTGTTAATAGTTGTGAGCTTGTTGTCATGAAATGCTACCATTTATCTTATAGTGAATTCTCATTTATGCAAGGGTACATTTATAGAACTTCATTTTAGTACTGTATTTTTGTTTTATTTCTATGCTAATATTTTTAATTTTTATATCTGATATAATAAGCTTTTTCTTTTTATCCTTTTTTATCAAAGGTATCTTGATTTTGTTTGTTATTTTTCTATTGCACATTAATTTTAGAAACAGGGCAGTTCTATGAACATTTTGTATTGAGATTATGTGATTTAGGTTAATTTTGGGGAAAATTGACTATTTTATGAACCTAGTTGTAGGTAGCAGAAAAACTAAAAAACAGTGGTATAAGCAAGGTAGGGGATAATCTCTTGCATTCAAGTAAACTGGAAGTAGGTAGATCATTACGAGTATACTGGTTGATGGGAGCTCAAATCCCTAAAACCTATTTGCAGTTCTTTCTGGTTTTTAAAAATTTACTTATTTATTCATTTTAGAGGGAAGGGAGGGAGAAAGAGAGGGAGAGAAACATTGATCAGTTGCCTCTCCCATGCCCCCAACTAGGGACCTGGCCCGCATCCCAGGCATGTGCCCTGACTGGGAATGGAACCAGTGACCTTTCAGTTTGCAGGCTGAGCCATGCCAGTCAGGGCTGCTTTCTGTTCTTAAAAACACATTAGTTGTTTCCCCACTGTATTTTTTAGATACGATTTCCCTGGACTCTCAGTTTAAAAGTTATCTTTTATTTTTGCACTAAGCTACAGTTTTCTATTTTGTGTAATGCTGTCTAGTAATTTGAATCAGATGTGGTTTTATACACATCTTTTCAGACTGATGTATTTTTATTTCATTTTGTATTCTTGGGTATTTAATATCAATATTGTTTAAGTTATTGTTGAACTGAAGCTTGAAACAGAGCCTTGACGTTGACTCTTTTGTTAAATAAGAGGAGGTATTATTGTATGGTATTAAATTGTGTCTTCACTTACCTGAGTGAGATGGAATAGCTGAGTGATATATGACTACGTTTTCAAAACTACCTCTCTAACTGAAGATTTTTTTCCGCATAGAAAATCATTATTTTCTATTCATTAGTTTCTATTCTGTTTCTTAGTGTACCAGGGATGAGTAAGGGAAGCAATATGGTTCTGAAACACCAGAGGGTGCCAGAGATTCATGTTTTATTCTTAGTATTTCAGAAGTGACAAATATTACAGCCTCTGCATGTTTGTACAGTTAAACCTGTTTAAACTGACTGGCTATTTGATGATAATAAGGAATTATTGTTGATTTTTCAAAAATGTGATAATGCTTTATGGTTAAGTTTTTTTAGACTCCTTATATTTTAGAGAGAAATAGTAAAACATTTGTGGATGAATAATGCATATAAGAGCTCTGTCTTGAAGGTATCCAGCCAAGCAATATGAAAAATAGAGACATTTGTTGAAGAAGACACAAGATATAAGAAACATTGTACATAAGACAGTGATGCCTCAGACCCCTTCAAAGTAGGCGCGTTGGGACTTCACCCAGTTGACATCAGCTACCCCATTGTATTTTCCTGAATCTCATTGATGGTCTGAAATCTCTTCCATTTCAAAGGTGATTTTAGTTTTGGGAAAGGCCAGAACTCACAGGGTGCCAAATCTGGGCTATAGGGGGGACTGTGTCACCTGGGTGATTCCATGTTTCACCAAAAAACTCTGCACAAGACATGATGAATGAGTTGGGTGCATAGTCATGATAAAGCTGCCAATCACCAGTTGCCGATAGTTACGGCCTTCTGAATCATCCATATGGTTTCTGTGGAAGAATGTTCAAGCTTAACACAAAATTTTATTCAGATTCATTGCTCTACTCACTCAGTCACTTGGAATGAAACAGCCTCATAGTACACATGCTAAGTCAGTGGCGTCTACCACCCCTCTGTGACTAAAACAGTGAAGTTGTCATTGTACACACATGCGCGTTTCAGTCTACTTTCCTTGGCTGCCAGGTTACATCAATGTTGTGCAAAATGTTCTTGTTATATTAACAACGGTTGGACCTTTTCCAGACAAACCTTGTATATTACTTATGTTAGTGAAGGTCTTTTAAAAGCTAGGAGTTTAAAGTGATATTTAAAACTTTTCTTTAAAAGCTGCTTTTTGAAAATAATATAGGACAAAGGTACATAGATAGTATTATTCCACCAACTTCACAGTCCATTTTTTCATACTGTAGGAATCAGATTCTCTAGTGTAGATAAAACATGTTCTCTACCGTGCTTCATATATAATTCATTGATTTGTGGTATTGAGTCTGTTTGTCCTTAAATGTACAAGTGTATCAATAATACACATTCGTTATATAATATATGGCACAGTATATGTGGTTAAATCATTGCAGAGCGCAGGGACTTAGAAAACAGTCTCTGATAGCAAAAACCCTCTCGTGTTGGAAAGACAAAGGAGACGGCAAAGAAGCATCCATGTGAGCTGTGCCCACAGTAGCACCGAATCTGGCATCAAAATTAGACAAAGAAGTCTTCTTGGAGGGGTTGCCTCGTGCTAGATCTTGTTAGAAAATGGATTCTTAAACATTCCTCACAGGGGGATTACAAGAATGAAGACTTGGAGATGAGATTGTGACATCTTTCAAAGTTTTTAGCCAGATTTTTGTCATAGAAAAGTGTTAATTAAGAAAAATTATAGTTTGAGGCAGAATGAGCTGGGAAGGAGAGACTTTAAAGACAGATTAGGAGGGCAGGAGGCAGGGCATACCATTTCATGAGGAGGGCATTCTCAAGAAGGATGAAAGTCAGAGACAGTGATAATACTGTGGAAGGATTTATTGTAAACATCTCCTAACAAGATTAATCATTCACCTTCCGGCCAAGATGGAGGTGTAGGTGGAAACACTGTGCCACCTTGCACAACCAAGTTTAAAGACAACAAAGTTTTAGTAACAAAAACGCAGCCAAAACACAGAAAGTTGAACTGTATGGAAGTCCGACAACAACAAACCATTCAGCCAGACCGGTAAGAGGGGTGGAGTCAGTGGCTGGTGGAGTGGGTCAGGCTGGAAAGACCTGCCGGACTGACCCAGGCGCTCAGGCAGCGGTTGGCAGATCCCAGGTGTGGGGGACAACGGGGCAATGCGGCTGGCTGACTTGGTCACACATTCGAGCGCAGATAAACCAAGCAAAAGAGCAGATATACCAAGCGAAGGAGCAAGCAGTGAGACAGATTGCTCAGGCTAGGGCCCCAGCGACGGGAATTAGAGCCTGAAAGCACCAATTGGAAAGACTTTCGGGGTCAAGGTGCCGGGAGAGGCTCCCAGGCTCACAGAGAGTTCCTTGGAGAGACCCACAGGGTCCTGGAGGGTGCACAGGCCCACACACCCAGGATCCGGCACCAGGGGAGCCAGGTTTGCTTGTGGGAAGCAGCAAGGGGGACCAAAACCCGAGAGAGAGTGGAACAAACGCCATTGCCCCTCTAACCCCGCCCCCACATACAGCATTACAACCCAGCAACTGGGTCGCCCCACCCTGGTGAACATCTAAGGCTCTGCCCTTCATCCGTAACAGGCGCAAACAGACCAAAACATTATGGCTCAAGAACAGCTCAAAGCCCCAGAGCCAGTAACTTTAAGCAACCAAGAGATAGCCAGCCTATCAGATGCACAGTTCAAAATACTGGTGATCAGTATGTTCACAGAACTGGTTGATTTTAGTCACAAATTAGAGGAACAAATGAAGGCTAAACTAATTGAAATGAAGGGAAATGCACAGGAAACCAATAGTGATGGAAAGGAACTCAAATCAAGGGAGTGGACCGGAAGGAAAAAAAAAACAAACAGAAAAGAATGAAGAAATAAGAGTTCAAAAAAATTAGGAGAGGCTTAGGAACCTCCAGGACATCTTTGAACATTCCAACATCTGAATTGTAGGGGTACCAGAGGGGGAAGAGGAACAGCCACGAGTGGAGAACTTATTTGAACAAATAATGAAGGAGAACTTCCTCAGTCTGGCAAAGGAAATAGACTTCCAGGAAGTCCAGGAAGCTCAGAGAGTCCCAAAGAAGTTGGACCCAAGGAAGAACACACCAAAGCACATTATAATTACATTAGCCAAGATTCAAATGAAGGAGAGAATTCTAGAAGCAGCAAGAGATAAGGGGACAGTCACCTACAAAGGAGTTCCCATCAGACTGTCAGCTGATTTCTCAAGAGAGACCTTACAGGCAAGAAGGGACTGGAAAGAAGTATTCCAAGTAATGAAATCCAAAGACCTACAGCTAAGATTGCTCTACCCAGCAAAGCTTTCATTTAGAATGGAAGGACAGATAAAGTGCTTCTCAGATAAGGTCAAATTCCAGGAGTTCATCATCACCAAGCCCTTACTGTATGAAGTGTTAAAGGGACTTATCTAAGAAAAAGAAGATAAAAAATATAAACAGTGAAAGGACAGCAACTCATAGTTACTAACAACCACACCTAAAACGAAAGCAAATTAAGTACACAGCTAGATCAGGAGGGGAGCCACAGAAATAGAGATCACATGGAGGGTTAGCAACATGGGAGTGGAAGGAGGAGAAGGGAGGAGAAGGTCCAGAGAATAAGTAGCATAGATGGTAGAAAATAGACAGTGGGGAGGGCAAGAATAGTATGGGAAATATAGAATCCAAAGAACTTGTGACACATGGACATAAATGAAAGGGGTGGGGTGTGCAGAGTGGAGGGGAATGAAGGGGGGAAATAGGACAACTGTAATGGCATAATCAATAAAATATATTTTTTAAAAAGAAAAAGATTAATCGTTCAATTAAGAATATATAATATTGGGAAGGGATGGTAGATACTTTTCAAACAATTTCTAAATATTTGCTAGTATAGTAGATATCAAAAATTTCAGAGTCCTCCAGGGATCTTGTTAAAATTCTTGATTGTGGGGCTCATCCAAAATGAAATCTCTGGAGACTAGACCTGGACAGGGATCTGTATTTTTTAATTGGTATCTTTTTATATTCAGTATAGGTTTAGGACTGCAAGTACAGATCATCAGGTCTCAAATTGTGGTCTATAAAATAGTTTTGAAGCTGAGAATCTTTCTGGGAGGTTGGTGGGTCAAAACAGTTTCCTTCTTTTTTTCTTCTTCATCATGATCATCGTCATCATCATGTTATTTACCCTTTTCAGTATATTCGCACTGATGGTTTCAGAGCTATCATGGTGAGAGAGCTGGCACCTTAGCATTGATTCCGATAAGGGCACAAAGCCTACTTGTAGCCATTTATTCTTTACCCACACTCACAGTTAAGAGAAGAAGCTAGTATTTGTAGTAAAAATGTTTTCAATGAAGCAGTCAGTACACATTAGTATTTTTATAAAGTCTCAACCCTTGAGTGCATACCTTTTAACACTCATTATGACTTAATGGGAAGTTTGCATAAAGCCCTTCTTTCGGTTCATGTCAAAGTATTGTGGTTGCCTCAAGTACTTGTGCTTCTGTTTCAGGTGAGAGGTAAACTAACCACGTTTTTCATGGACCATAATTTTCACTTGAAAGAGCAAAGAACAACTGACAGACTGGTTACTTAGACTTGGGAATTTGACACATTTTCTTGAAAATGAAAAAGTGAATCTTTCACTTCAGAGAAAGCAACTGACTGTATATTTTGCCAATAATAAGGTTGAGCTTTTCAAAGAAAAAAATGAAATTTTGGAAAGCTCATATCTGCTACCATGGGCTTAACAGCATCTCAAATCTCATCATCTCAACATTTCATCATCTCATCTCAACATCTCATGATCATCTCAAACAACATCTCATCATCACTTATATTTTCTGATTAGATTGGTGCAGATAGTAACGTGTGATTTTGGATTATGTGTAATGAATATAAATTTGGAATATCCATCTAACTCAGTGAACCAATATTTTTTGAATTACCAAGACATTGTGTTATAAAACCATGCATCTGTAAAAAGAGCCATTCAAAATTTGCAAAAATAAAAAACATTTCCACTCTTCTAATGACTAAAATTTTAATATTTTTAGTTTTCATAAAAATGTTATGTTAATATATAACCATTTTATTATGCTTCATTGACTAAATAATGCCCATTTTTAGTTTCTAATACAATTTTTAGCCAAAATTACATGATAGGTACAGTTTTCACCTCCATTCTGCAGATAGGGGAATTGATGAATAGAGATGGCAAGAAACTTGTTCACAGACATCCTTTTAATAATTGTCACAGCAAGGACTGGAACCTCGGCCTCTTTAACTACAGAATTGGTATTCTTTTTTTTTTTTTTTTTTTTTTTTTAGAGGGAAAGGGAAGGAGAGAGGGAGAGAAATATCAGTGTATGGTTGCCTCTGCCGGGGACACACAATACATTATGTGTCCCCGGCTTGTGTGTCCCCGGCAGGAACTGGCCTGCAACCCAGGCATGTGCCCTGACTGGGAATCGAACTGCGATCCTCTGGTTCGCAGGCTCGCGCTCAATCCACTGAGCTACACCAGCCAGGGCTCAGAATTGGTATTCTTAATTTTATTAGCTCACTGTTTTTCCAAGCTTGTGTGGTTCACAAACTATTTCCATCAGTCACCTGAGTATGTTTGTTAGAAAACTCTGGGTTTCTGGTCTCTGATCTCTGGTCTCTCTGTTTCCGTTCAGCACCACTGAACGAAAATCATGGGTGCTGTGTGTGTGTGGGTGTGATTGTAAGATGTACATTTTAAATGTACTTCTAGGTGGTTTCTAAAATCACTAAAGTTTGAGAAATACTAAAATATGCTACACTACATTTGAGTTGATATGAAGAAAGACAATTTCCCATGAGAAAACTTCAAAAAGGACGTAGAAGGGAGAATAAAGAGGGTGCTGGTGAATTTATGTACTGGTTGTGTTAATAGTGAGGTTATGCCTGAGAGTGGTGGAAAAGGAATACTGAATATTCTTTACCAGGGATTAGTAACTTAAGGCCTTGGTTTTCAACCTGTTTCATCTCATGGCATACGTAGATGAATTACTAAAATGTTGCTGCATGCTAGAAAACATCCTTTGCCAATCTGATGGAAAAAATAGGTATAATTTTGCTCCATTTACACCAGATGGCTACTGTTATGTTGACTGTTGTCATTTTTTAATTTGACAATTAAGAGAAGTCAGTGCCCCTAACTAGTCAGGTGTTGCATATTTTAAAAATTCTTGTGGCACATCCATTGAAAATTGCTCATCTAAGGGAAAATTTTGATTTTTTTAATAAAAACTTTAAAGCAACTTATTTACCTGACTATGTACAACATACATTTTTATATAAGTCAGATGGTACTGAAGGAAAAACAGTGAAAAAAAGTAAGGTCCTCAGTTGCTTCTTTTCATTCTGCTACCCATGCCCAGCTTAGAGCTAACCTCTCTTAGTGGTCGCTTATGTATCTTTTTAGATATACACATATATAATGTTTTCCATTTTGGTTTTTGTATCTTAGTAGTAATAAATCTTGCTGATGGTTCTAAATCAGAACATATTTCCTTGTGATTTGGTATTTTTGACAATATAATGATGGGCATTTAGGTTGTTTCCAGTGTTTTGGCCTAGGAAAACAAAACCACAGTGACTCATTTACATAACTGCTGGGAAGAACAGTTTATTCATTTTAAATTGTCAGATAATATCAAACTACTCTTCGTGGAGGGTGTTTTAACAAATTATACTTTGACCAACAAAGCTTAAGTTATTTTCACATGTTCTATTAAACTTTAAAAAACTGGACAATGTAACAGGTTAAAACGCATTTCTCTTATATAGAGAGTAGAACATCTTATATTTGAGTCATTTTAAATTTTCTGTTAACCGAAGAAGATTCATATGCTTTGCTTATTTTTTCCGTTGGACCCTTGGTCTTTTTCCTAGGTATTTTTGTAGGAGCTCTTTCTATATAATATTAGGATAATTTTTCTGTGAAATGATTTACTTCCTTCAATCCTTTGTCTAAGATATAGGGGCTATAATGTCCCCCATTTTATTGAAGATGCAAATCTAGAGAGGCTAATTGACTTGCTTTATTTCACATAGATAATAAGTGGTAGAATTGGTATTATATGGTATGCAGTTTGACAAGGAGCCGTCATCATTGTTACCTGCTGATTTGCTTCCCAGGATGTTGTAAGATGAACAGTACCCTGTCTGAGCACATAGAAATTCCCCAACCATTTAAGTTCTTACTATGCCAGGAATGAGAGGTAATAAAGATGATTTTATGTGGTAAATAAAAAATTATTCTACTTGGAGTTTAAGGTGACTCTACTGGTTATTTGAAGACAGAGTAAAACCTACCATAACAGAGATAAAGTGTGTTCTCAGAAGTTAAAAAGTTGTAGCGGTTGGATGAATGCCTTAAAAGTATAAAGACAGATCAAACAGAATTTTGGAGGTGGGCATTTGAAGTAGACCTGGGGTATAGATTAGGCTTTGACAGCTAAATAACAACAAATCAAGAGGAGTTGATGACTACGACTGTAAGGGAATAGCCTGAGTGAAGGCCAGAATCAGTGGGAGCTAGTTGATATTTGAATAATGGGAAGGTAGAGGGCTAGTTAAGGTCCTGGAAGGCCTTGCAATCAGGTCAAGTTCATGGGAACATGGAAGGTTTTGAACAGGAAAGTGATGTGATTCACTCTGCTTCAGAAGAATTAGTCTGGTGCTATTACCTATCTTAAAAGGGTGAAAGAAATTTAAGGCGGGTACAAAGTAATGGTTAGCTTTATCAAAAGCTAAAGAATTAGATCAGTTTGAGAAGCCAGAGTGCAAGGCATTAATGATAATTAGTTAATACTCCTTTAATTTATGCGTAGCACCCTATTACACGCCATAGAATTTTAAGTTGAAAGCCTTTTTCTATTGAGGCAATACTAAATTTCTTTTTTGTATGTCTTTTGAAACAACACAAAACATTGTTTTCCGCAGAGCCTTCATCAAAATGCACTGCATAAGACCAGAAGACTTGAAAATTTAGTTCTAAGATTCTCACTCTCTTCTTTAAAATTAAAACCAAACCAGAATCACAAATATGCCTTAACATCAAAACATTTATTACTATCCAGGCCTGTCTTAGCCCTGTGGATACTGTTGTTACATCACTGTGATGTCTTTGCTTTCCTTCAGTCTGCCTCCTTTCTTAGAGGAAGTTTTAAATGACTTGGGTACTATTTATTGTGGCACCTTTTCCTCTTCCCTCAGGAGGGGTCTTCCTCTACTCCTGCTGCTCTCTGTAACCATAGCAACTGACAGCTTGTACTCGTCAGAGCTGTGTTCTGCTCAGGGCCAAATAATGAGGAGGGAAGACAGGAAAGAACAAATCTTAATGGGTGGCTAGTTCCCTGCTTATTTGCAGAAAGGTCTGGGAGAAGATGCTATTAATACAAACAGAGGACTGTCTTCTCACTGATGAATTCTATGTTCTAGTAGTATGCTATGTACTGGTAGTCAGTAGGCCTGGCTTGGTTTCTCCAGCCTATGTGTCAGATCTTACCAGGAAGTGTGCAGGAACTCTCCTGTGGAAGCAAGGTGCAGTTTGCAGGGCCCATGTACCTGGTGCACATCCGAGATTGAACACAGTCAATGTTGTGTGTGTGTGTGTGTGTGTGTGTGTGTATAAAGACTTATGTATTTTACACCTTATACAATTCTGATTTTTTTTTTTAGATTTTATTTATTTATCTTTAGAAGGGAAGGGAAGGAGAGAGGGAGAGAAATATCAATGTATGGTTGCCTCTCTTGGGTCCCCTGCCGGGAACTGGCCTGCAGCCCAGGCATGTGCCCTGACTGGGAATCGAACCGCGATCATGTGGTTCACAGGCCTGCTCTCAATCCACTGAGCTACACCATCCAGGACACAATTCTGATTTTATTTTTAAGGGAAGGATAAGGGTCTAGGTATAAACTTCATCTTAATTTCTCCATTTTTCCATCTAAATTTTTATTGATTTATTTTGTAAATTATCACTAAATCACTTTGGGTAATCCATGTGTGTAGTATAACATTCAAAAGGTAGAAAGGTATATAATGTGGCATAAGTCTTCTTCCTAACTTTGCTCCTCTATTTCTCTCTCCAAAGGAGAATTTTCCTATATATTTCTAGAAATATGTTATACCCATGTGCATATGGATGTGTGTATGATTTTTTTCAAGTCACATTGTATTATTCCGTGCCTTGTTTTTGTGTTTTCACTTCACAGTACACCTTGGTGATTGTTCTGTATCAGGTCAGCTGCCTCACGGAACTTAAAAAGCACCTCTTCTAGGTTACTCATTTTTCAGAGGAAGAAAACATTGAATCCCGTTGATATAAAATAACTGTTTGGGAGTGAACTGAGTTTTCATTGATGTGTATTAGGTCTTTTTAAACATAGGCTTTATTTATTAGAACAGTTCTAGATTCACCATAAAATGAAATGCAGAGAATTTCCTCTACTTTTCACACATGCACAGCCCTCCTCATTATCAACATCCTCAGCCAGAGTGGTCCATTCATTAAAATTGATGAACCTTCATTGACACATTATCACTCAAAGCCCATAGTTTAAATTATGGTTCTTACATTCTATAGGTTTTAACAAATATATGACATGTATCCTCCTTTATAGAGTAGTGCACAGAGTAGCTTCATGGCCATAAGAATGCTCTGCTTCACCCATTCATCCCTCCTCCCCTTGAACCTCTGGTAACCCCTGGTCTTTTTAGTCTCCACAGTTTTGGCTTTTCCAGACTGTCATATAGTTGAAATTAACAATATGTAGCCTTTTTAATTTGGCTTCCTTCACTTAGTAATATGCATTTAAGTTCTGTCCATATCTTTTCATGGTGTGGTATCTCCTACCTTTTTAGTGCTGAGTAATATTTCATTGTCTGGATGTACCCAAGTTTATTTACTTACTGAAGGATACTTTGTTTGTTTCCAAGATTGGGCAATTATGAGTAAAACTGCTACAAACATTTATGCATGTGTTTTTGTGTAGCTGTAAATAATCACCTCCTTTATTATAGTAAACGCCAAGGAGTGAAATTGCTGGGTCATATAATAAAGAGTATGCTTAGTTTTTGTAACAAATTGTCCAATTATGTTTCAAAGTGGCTGTACCATTTTGCATTCCTACCAGGAATGAATGTAAATTCCTATTGCTCCAGATATTCACCAGCATTTGGAATTGTCAGTGTTCAGAATTTTAACCATTTAATAGGTGTGCGGTGGTCTCTCATTGTTTTAATTTGTATTTCCCTGTTGACATAAGATGTAGGTTCCCTTTTCAGATGCTTATTTGTCATGTATTTATCTATATTCCTTGATGAGGCTTCTATTCAGGTCTTTGGCCCATTTTTTAACAGGACTGTTTTCATATTGTATTTTTAAGGGTTCTTTGTACATTTTGGATAACAGTTCTTTATCCGCTGTGTCTTTTACAAATATTTTCACCCAGTGTGTGGCTTGTCTTTTCATTTTCCCTTTAAAAAAATTTTTAAATGTATTGATTTTAGAGGAAAGGAAAGAGAGAGAGAAACCTTGATTTGTTGTTCTAGTTATTGGTGTATTTATTTGTTGATTCTTTTATGTGCCCTGACTGGAGATTGAGCACGTAACTGGTGTATCAGGATGACACTCTAACCAACCAAGCTAACCTGCCAGGGCTGTTTTTGTTTTCTTGATACTTGTTTTTGTAAAAATACTTTTTCTCAGATCATATATATATATATGTGTGTGTGTGTGTGTGTGTGTGTGTGTGTGTGTATATGTGTACATGAAATCTGAGAGATAGTATATGATATATATGTATATGTATCATATATATATTACCTTGGTTCATCTTTAGGATGGTCTCCTATTCTTATACTTTAGATGTTTCTGGACATATTACTTTATTTACATAATTTACATAGATAGCAAATTGATTCTTAGAACCATTCTGAGCCTCTCATACTTCTGATATTTGATAAGGTGGAGTCTAGCCATTTACATATGGTTTCTTTATAGCTCATATTTAATTTGGTGGTGTGAGGTATTGATTTATTTTTTATTTTTTCCTCATTGCAGAAAAACACCTTTTAATGTTGAGCTTTTAAATATACTGTTTTGATTATAAGATCATTGTTCTTTCTCTTTACTTTTCAACTGCTGTGTCTAGTACTGTACTTTCACTGATTTTGCATATCTTATCTATATGTTTTGAGTACAGACCCTTCCACACCCCAATGTGCTGCTGTTTAAACAGCAGAGGCCCTTATTTCTTGAGCACTTGACAACTATAATTTATTTCCCTTTTCTGTGCACAGTGCATTACCACAGGGAGGTTCATAACTTAAATCTATTGACATGAGACTTCATGATATGCCATTTGGCTCACGCAGTAAAGAGAAACATCTTTTTATATGATCATGTTTGTGTAAATTATGTTATGCATTGGTGTGTGAGTTATGATTAATAATGTGCTTGTTATTATATATGGTGATAAAAGTGCCGTGAAGGAATTTCAGTCTCCCGCCCTCCCTTCCTCCCTCTCCCTCTTTCCCTCCCTCTCCCTCCCTCCTTCTGCTCCTTCACTCCTTAGACATACATACTCTTCTTAGTACTATAGCCATGTAGCAGTTTTATTAGATAAAAACAATCATTTAATTTTACTGGTGCAATATAAGATACTCAGATGTATTTTATGTTTGATATGTATGTCTTTTATGCCTGTGTGTGTATAGTTTTATATGTTATATGTAGGCCCTTTGCAGCCATTTGCTCAAGGTTATGGTTTAATTAATGCAGTTGATTCAAAGTTGGAGGACACCTGAAGTCTGAAGGAGAAAAATCAAAAGAATTTTAACCATTTGGTTTCAGAATAGCTAGTCAACAAAACTTCTCAAGGGCCTTTATGAGGGTGTGAACCTTTCAGGACTAGGTAAGTTCTGCTGCCCCTCAGTGGAACAGCAGAGTGCAGTGGAGAAGTTTGAGGGGCTTTTGATTACCCACAAGACAAAGCAAAGAAGTCTTGTTTCCATTTTTGTGTCTTTCATTGTAGGGGATTTGTGGATAACTTAGTATAAGTTCCAAATTCCTCTTGGTCTATCTCATGTACTAAATCAAGAGAGGGAGAGCTGGGTGCTAGAACAGGGGTCCCCAGCCTCTCTCCTTCCCGGCCTGAACTCCACCTCCTGCCTTCCCCCCCCCCCCGCAGCCCCCACCACAGTCGAGGAAAAATTGACTTCCACAAAACCAGTCTCTGGTGCCCAAAACATTGGGGCCCACTGCAGTAGAAGGGAAAGTTGCTTCTGATTTATTTTTCTATTAAATGTACACAATGGTTAGAGATACCGATTAATTTTAATGGCTTACAGGGAAAGATAGCAGCCATTTTTCATTTCTTCTCTTGCTTGGATGAATTGAGTAAAATTATGTTTTTGCTATAAGAAGAGATCTATAATTCTTTGCTCTCTTAAATCATTCATACACATAAACAGCACCACTACCACCACTCCTACCAAAAATGCTATATCTTTTTCTCTATTAGAGAGGAAGATGACCTCAATGATGTGACTTCAATGGCAGGGGTCAACCTCAATGAAGAAAATGCCTGCATCTTAGCAACAAATTCTGACTTGGTTGGTACACTTGTTCAGTCATGTAAAGATGAACCATTTCTTTTCATTGGACCTCTACAAAAGAGAATTTTAGACATTGGTAAGTGCCAGCTTATGATTATTGACCTGACAAGTCTACCTGTGTCAGAGAAAATAGCAAAAAATAGTCTTGGTTGGTCTTCCTGAAACTATGAGGCTTATATGAGACTTTGAAAATATTAAGATTTCATGGGTGTTATAGAAAGAAGTCTTTTATTTATTTATTTATTTATTTATTTATTTATTTTAATCCTTACTTGAGAATATATTTGTTGATTTTAGAGAGAAAGGAAGGGAAAGAGAGAACACCAGTGTGAAAGAGAAACATCGATCAGTTGGTTGCCTCTTGTACTTTTCAGTTCTTGATGAAGCACAAACTTGTCTTTTAATATGACAAGAAGTTGCAAAACTCCTTCTAAATGATCTAAGCTTAAAAGAAAGGCTATAGAGTGGATAGAATCATGTATTTCTAGAAACGTGTTTCATTTATAGTAGTAATCCCTTTTTAAAGAACAGTTAAAAACTAAACCATTCCTTAATAACTGAAATTATAAATTTACCCCCCCAAATTTTTGGAAGATTTTTCTACTTAAATATCTTAGGAAGGTAACCATGCCAGTGTTCTCTCTTGTTTGCAATTACCTAAATTAAATTACACAGACATTCTGTAAAAACCCATTTGTCTCCTTAATCAGTTATGTTGACTTTGTTAAAGTGTTGTGCTTAAAAGTGAGAGTTTTTACACTATTCATTTTGTAACTTTGTCATTTTCTTATAGGTTTAGTGAAGACATTAAAACATTTGATTGTTCACTAAGCCCTAGAATTTTTTGCAAATCCCAGCCTTGTTTATTTCTAATATTTTAAAAATATGGTCTTTTGTATAGGATCAACTGTTTGCTTTAGAAATACATGTAAAATTATTTTCAAAGTTTCCCTTCAAAACTAAATGTCTTTAAATACCGTCTTAATTTAAGCAGGAACTGGCATGCCATTCCCTGTCTGCCCTATGTTTAGTTGTGATTTTAATCATTGAATTGTTCTGAAAGTGCACCCTCCCTTCTGTAGAAAGCCCCCACTATTTGTTTGTGCTGATGGTTTTGGTGAAGTAGATTTGACTTTGTAGTTTTTGAGTTTTCCCCTCTTGAATCTAAAATTGGTGATGAATTCAGTTTTGCTAGAAAGAAATGAACTACATTTTAAAGGTTTGGCTTAGGAGAAGGTGGATAATTTTATACCTTCTTCCTCTGTGCTTTACTATAGTCCTCATTTTGAATTACAGTTTAGCATTTATTATGGAATAATGTGGAAGAATGTATGTAAGATTTGTTGGCTTTTAATTAAAGTTTATTTTTTGCTATACTCATTCACACTTTGATGGATATATAAGTATATTTCAGATAGAGTGCAAAATCAAAGTGATATTTTTAAAATTTCTGTGTATATGCCTAGTTAAAAATGAACACAACAACACAATTAAAAGTTCATTTAAATTAGACTCCCTAATTGCCTATATCTTTAGATTTAGGTCTCTGTTGATATAGGTAGTTTCACTAAGCTGGACATTACTATTTAAATAGTGATAAGGTTGATTTATAAATGAACTTCTGCCTTTGGCTATTGGTCCAAATTGTTTTCCTAAAAGTTTCTTTCTGAAAGGAAGATTAGCAAAAGGAAAAATAAAAGTTTGGTTTATTTATGGAAGGAGATATAATGGAAGAGAAGTTACTCAAATGGATGGGTGAAATGATGAGGCTTTCAACCCATTTCAACTTGTAAGTTAATTAACAGGTCAATTTATCTGATCATAAGCATGATTGGTAATGGAAAAAATGAATATAGGTATGTCTGTAGACAGGGCATCTGAATTCATTGAACTGTCATAAACTGTTAACAGTGTCAAATAGAATTAAATGTAATTTTCCATTTCTTTAATTACTAAAATTAACAGAATATGGCACTGATTTCTGCAGTTACCATTTTTCTCCCTGAACGCTAGACTTGATTTGTGTTCTTATTAACTTTGTCCTATAAATGACCTTGCAAGGAGAATGATTCTAGAGGCTAAGTAAAACAATGTCTATATTTTCTGAGGCTTCAGGCTAGGTTTTATTAATATAATGTCTAAGATCTTTGAAGTTGTGACTTTACCAGGAAAATCATAATCTCTAAACCTTTATTCATAATGGGTATGACTTCCAGGGGGAACAGAATACCTGCTGTGCTAATTATTTCAATTATCAGCCTCTACTAAAACACGTAATGGATTTTCTCTGCTTCCACAGGTAAAAAGCATGACATTACGGAACTTAACTCTGATGCTGTGAATTTGATCTCCCATGCAACACAGGAGCGATTACGAGGCCTTCTAGAAAAACTGACAACAATTGCTCAGCATCGAATGACAACTTACAAGGTAAAGGAAATCATTAGAGAGGTATAGGCTCTTTTTCCTCTTTGTTGTGCTCAAGGTAGTTTTCAGGTGTGTATTAATATTCTACATATATTTTTAAAGAAAATACTTGAGACCTATATCATGTCTCAACATGAAATATGCTAGAAAATATTCTAGAAAATCAAAATCTCATTCCTAATTTGCTTTATTTAGATATGCTTACATGACAAATAAAATAGAGTTAAAATGGTATTCAAAGCGTCTATGTCAGTTTAAATTGAAATATGCATCTGCTCTGCCTGAGGCTTCTCCTCCTAAAGCTTTTGATTGGGAAAGAAGCTATGTTAGTGTGGAATAGTTATGTTCTCTTCAGTGTGGATAGTTCGGTTCTCTTCAGTGGTCCATACTCTGCTAACACTCCTGTTCCTTTTAATACGTTAAATGAGAGGGGAGAGAATCATAGGGGAAAAAGGGGGTGGACTCACATGAACAAGTATAAAGGACACATGGACAATAACTAAGGTGGGGGGCGGAAATGGGAGTGAGGTGGGGAGCACTGGGGGAGGCAGGGCTAGGAATATACGGCAGAAAACTGTGTACTTGAACAAGAATTAAATAAAAATAAAAAAATAAGTTAAATGATTATATGGAATGCTGATACTGGTGTCACTCATTATCATTATTGACTGCTTTTATAAAAAAATTGAACACAAGAATAGCCTGTCAGTCCCTAATGGTGTGAACCAAATTACTTGCCATTATCAAATGGAAGCCCTTGATTTATTTGAATTATTGTTTTGGAGGAGAGGTGATGAGGGATGAAAAAGAAGATAAACATTTTCTCTCTATATCAAGAAGTGTTTATAGCTAGATTTTGTACAACGTGGTGTGTGGGTAACCTCCTGAGGTTTTGAGTTTGAAAGAATGGTCATTGTGATGATGTCCTGGGCGTAGGTTATGTGGAATCCAGGGCAGTATCAGCTACCGTATCACCAGTAGTTCCCTGGAGAAGTCATTCTGTTTTCTCTCCTTTTTGTTTTATTTAGAACCTTTGAAGGGCTATTTGTATAATTGCTGAGGTCCTCACTTGTATAAATCTTTGTGAGAATTTGCTGGACCTAAAAATACATGATCATCAGAAAAAGTTTTTTAAAAAACAAGTAATTATCAGTACTTCTTCATGTGTATTTCTAGAATTTCTCTCTGTTTCTTCTAAATTACCTAATTTGTTGGTATCCAGTTGTTCATAGAATTCTCTTCTAATCTCTTTTATTTCTGTAAGGTTAGTAATGATCCCACTTTCATTTTTATTTTAGTTCCTTAAGGTGTAAAAGTAAGTTACTGATTTGAGATTTTCCTTTTTAAATGTGGGCGTGCACGACTATAAATTTCTCTCTGAGCAATGCTTTTACTGTATTTATAAGTTTTGATGCATTGTGTTTTTGTTTTCATTTATCTTCATTTTCTAATTTCCTGTGAGATTTCTTTGATTCATTGGTTGAGTTAGAGCAGCAATATTCAACTGGTGTGCTGCGCCAGGCACACTGGTGCACCACAGGAGTTCCTCAACCGTGCAGTACTTAACTGTTCAGTCAGGGACACGGACCTCTTTCCCTTAGATAGACAAGTTAAAAAATAACAACAGCCAACACAACAATAGCCATCTGATATGAATGAATCAAAACTACACCCCTTTTTTGTCAGATTGGCAAAAAATGTAATTTATTTTTTGGTGTGCTACAGAATTTTAGAAATTAGATTAAGTATGCCATGAAAAAAAGGTTGAAAATTGCTGTTTTAGAATATGCTGTTTTTTGTGGGTTTTTTACATTTTAAATTTATTTTTAGAGAGGGGAAGGGAGGGAGAAAGAGAGGGAGAGAAAGATCAATGTGTGGTTGCCTCACATATGGCCCCCACTGGGGACCTGGCCTGCAACCCAGGCATGTGCCATGACTGGGAATCAAACCTGCGACCCTCTGGTTCGCAGGCCTGCACTCTAGCCACAGAGCTACACCATCCAGGTTAGAGTATGTTGTTCAATTTACACATATTCATAAAATTTCCAGTTTTTTATTGTTGATTTCTAGCTTTATTTTGTTGTGGTCAGAGAAGACTCTTTGTATGATGTAATCATTTTAAATTTATTGGGGCTTGTTTTGTGGCCTAACTTACAGTCGGTCTTGGAGAATGTTCCATGTGCTCTTGAGACGAATGTATATTCTCCTATTGCTGGATGGAATGTTCACATATGTTTGCTGGATCTAGTTAGTTTTATGGTGTCAAGTTCTCTATTTCCTTAATGGTCTTATGCGTAGTTATTCTGTCCCTTATTGAAAGTGAGGTATTGAAGATTTAAGGTGTTACACAAAACTGCCTATTTCTTTTTAGTCCTGTCAATGTTTGCTTCATATATTTGGCATCTGAAGTGTGTATATCTTCTTGTGTATACCCTCTTTTAACCATTTTTTACCTAAAGTATATTTTGCTTGGTGATAGTATAATCATCCCTGCTTTCTTTTGGTTCTTAACCTGCACAGAATATCTTTTCCTGTCTTTCACTTTCAACCTGTTTATGTGTTTCCATCTAAAGTGGATCTCTTATAGACAGCATATAGTTGGATTATGGGTTTTTTTATCCGTTTCACCAGTCTCTACCTTTTGATTGGAGAGTTTAATCCATTTATATTTAAAGTAATTACTGTAAAGAAGAACTGCTATTTCACTATTTTTCTGTACACCTTATAGCTTTTTATGTCTCTTATTTTCTCTGTTACTACCTTTTTTGTTTGCCTGATTGATCTGTTTATTGTGTATTTCTCATTTCCTTTTGTGTATATTTTTTTCAAATGTTTTCTTAGTGGTTACTATAGGGATTACAATTAACTTTCTAAACACAGTTTACCTTCAATTTTGGGATATGAGGCATTTAGCCTTTCATTTTTGCATTTTTACTATAACTTTTTAAAGAGTCTTATAATTTTTCAGACTTGGATTTGCCCCTGTTCCCACCTCAATCACCCCATTGTTTCGGAGATACATAGTGTACTTTCAGTGTTGCAATGGACAGTTTCCACACAAAGTGTAATGTATACATTGAGTATGGCATGGCATTTTTCCAGGTGGAGTTTACTATTCTGAGTGGTAGTTAAAGCTCTATTGTGTACAGCCTTCAGATGGAATCCTAATGTCAACAGCATATGCTCCAGTGACTCAGTTACCCTTTGCAAAATGGATAGTATTTACCTCACCTGGAGTCTCCCTGAATAACTAACTTATTTTAAAACTAATGCCTCCATAACCTACTGTCTGTACGTGGCCTATCCTGATTGATTTCCACCTTCTCATTCCTTTCCCCAAACTCACTCCTTAATACAGCTAATGCGACTGTCTGAATTTGAACACATAGAAAGGTAGTTCCGTTATCATCCTTTTTTAAACAGAAACAGTAATCATTTAGTTAGATTGGAGTCTACTTCAAAATTATACTTACTTTGTAGACTTTGATGGTAATAATCTTTGTGTCACTGATTTGGCCCTGCCCTTATATTTCAGTTCATCCCTCATAGGATTTATTTTTATCTGTACAATGTGGGAAATTTTACTCTGTAAATTTCACAAAATGAGCTATTTTATTGAAAGCAAAAATCCCACCATTTTTCTATTTAATATCCATCTACTTTCGATAACCTTTCACCTGGTTAGATACAATTCTCCAATTGTATCTCAGTTCATAAACTGAGATTTCAGCAAAGAAGTAGAAAGTGACATGTGGACAAAGCTTTTGATCTTTCTGCTCCGTGGTTTCCCACTGAGGAAAAATTATAGACTTCTGCATATCAGTGGCTGTGGAGAAGCTTCTGTATTTTCCAGTTGGAAGGGCTGTAATGCTTTCCTTAGGCAGAATGGCGTTCACTTGATGGTCTTGTCATTTGGTTTAGGTCCTTATATTTTTGTTGCTAAACCACTGTACTCTGTGGTGCATGAAGATTTCAGTTAGACAGGCCAACTGGGGAGAAAGGAAGGACCATGGCAAGATTGGGGTTACTGTTATTTGAGTAAGGTTGGGGATTCAGTGGGAGTAGGGATGCGCTCATTTCTTTTCTGTGTGGAAGAGTAAAGGAAGAATGCGTATATGAAGCCATAGGTGGTTATATCCAAGTTGGGGGAGAGAGAAGGAATCTTAGCACTGGAATGAGATTGGGTTAAAGTTTAGAAAGTCTCTGTCCTTTTTTAATTTCGCGTTTGTTGTCTTTTTAAAATTAAATTGTCAGTAAACTATTTCCACTATATCTGAACAGTATTTCCCACAGATATGGGAAAGATGAAGTATTTAACAAACTGCTGGTTATTGTGTTTATGTCTCTATGGTTGGCCTATAAGGTACTTCATATTCTTGTATTATTTAACTTTAAAAGCATTTGAAAATTCCTTTTGTATTATACATGAAGTAAAATAAGTAGCACTAATAATACATCCTTGTTTGTTATACTATGTAATACTCTTGATCTAGTTAAATGCTAATAATAAAAATTTAATTTAAAAAGAATCCTGGACAGATGAAATCTCTTGGTCCCAGTTAATTGAATCAGCCATAAGCAAGGGATAAAACAAAGATGGGAGTGGCGCTGTACCCATGACTCATAAGCCAGGCTCTGACTCTTGCCTGACTGACTGAAAACCCTTTCTTTTTTCAGTTACACAGTTTCCCTCACTTCCTCTCCAATAGCTTGAATGTCTGAATTACTGAAGTGAGTAGACGGCAGGATGTTTTAAATATTGATTGGGAAAATTGCCCTCTGCTGTGCCCCTGGCAAGCATACACATACTCATAGATAGGTACCAGAGAGGAGGGATGGGTCGTCATATCAGGTGACGAAAATAAAGTATTTAGATTGGAAAGCACTGTTTTATACTCTAGAATATCAGAATTAATGAAACAATATAAACTTTATAATTTTATGGAACAATGAAGATAAATAATTATACTTATGTTAATGGCTCTCATTTATAAATTGTATACTTAATTTCTTTGACTGTAGTTCTGCCCAAGGTCATAGCTTAAGGGAAACCTCAAAACAGGGTTTGGGATCTTATTGTTTGCCTGTTTTTCTTACGCTGTTATTTTGATGCAAGTTGTATTCACTTGTGACAAGGTAAGACCAATTCAACAATGGAAACAAGGTTGATGACTTTCATCTTTGGGATATTTTTCAGTGAAGTGTTTGTTTCTTGGGTTGTTTTTTTTTTTCTCCCGTTCACAGACCTAAGATTTAATTAATCATGTTAAAGTTTGCTCAGATGGACAATAATTTAACCAAAATGATTTAGATTATAGTTAAATGCTACACTCTGTTTGCTTTCCACTTCCTATTTTAGGGTCTGCTTGGCTTAATCCCCTACCACTTTCCCAATGAGGCTTACTAGGAAAGCTGTTTGAAATTTAAATGCTTAATCACTTCTCAGATTTTAAGGGGATTAAAGTCTTTTCTGTTATGTTTGTCTGACAGAAATAAAAATATTACCTCCCCCAAATTTAGGTCCCTGTGTATGTTGATGTTCCTGCCTTTAGCTGATGTATAACAATACCTAATGTAGAAAGTGTTACCTGGAATCATCATAAGACTTTTTGTTTTTCCAGACAAGTGAAAATTACATCCTGTCTAGTGACACCAGGTCACAGCTCAAATTTCTTGAACAGCTGGATCAACTGGAGAAGCAGAGAAAAGATTTAGAAGAAAGAGAAATGTTATTTAAAGTAGCCAAGGTAAGGGCCTGCCTGATTTATGAGTGAATCTGGCCTGGGAGGGAGGTCATAACTGGCTTTATCATTGGTCGATTATCTTGGTTTTAGTAGGACTTTAGATTCTCTGAAGGATATCTTAAAATAAAGTTAGTAATAAAATCTTTCATACCTAGGATGGTATAGTGCAGTGTCTTATACAATTTATGCAGTTTTATACAATTTGATTGATATGTGCCAAGTTGAAGTTTAGAAAGTAGACAGGTAGAGTATGAATAAAATTAAGAGTAATTATTATATGAAACAAAATATAGAATTCCAGAAATGGGTTAGAGAGAGACAGAATAACAGAGAGAACAGGTGAGGTTATTATTTAGTTTCTTCCTCCCTTATTTAAGACATTTTCCTGGATTCCAAATGGAGTGAAAGCTAATTCCATTAGCTTTGCATTTTGCATTTTGTTGCTCCACATTTCTTTGCAGGTCTGGGGCCTTTGTGTGTGAAGTTTGGGCACCAGTTTTATTTTGTGTTTTAAACACCTTAGTTTTAATTTCTGGTATTCTTGGCAGCCACCCCTTTTAGAGTATTTGTTCTAATCACATGTGAATCACTTCATAGAAACTGTTTTGAAATCACATCATAATTAAGAAAAGTTGCCAGAACACTACAAAGAACTCTCATCTTCTTCACCCAGATTCCTCACTTTTAACATTTTGCTTCATATACTTCATCTCCACCCTTTCTACACGCGCACACACACACAGACCTAGTATCATTCTTTTCATTTTCTGTTCAGTGTTCAATTCAGAGGTGGTGTTTTTGTACATTTACAATGTTGTGTAACTGTCATCTCTATTACTTTTTTGATCTTTTTGAAAGCAGGCTTCAGACATGATGTCCCATCAGTCCTAAATATATTTGTGGAAACAAGGACATTCTTTTGTATAACCTTCCAAGTCAGGACGTGAACAATGTAATACTACCATTAAATCCACAGACCCCATTCAAATTTTACCAGTTATCTCAACTCTCTTTCCCTTCATGTTCCATTTTCCCATACAGAAATATGTGTTACATTCAGTTATCGTATCTTTTCAGACACTTTCAGCAGATTTTCTCAGACTGTCTGCCTCTTTCATGTCTTTGACAGGGTTCAAGAGTATGTAGACCTTACCTTTTGTAGGTTGTCTCTCAGCCTGGGTTTGTCTCATATTTCCTCATGACATGACTTAGACCATGCATTCTTGGCAGAAGCAGATAGAAGTGATGCTGCATTCTTCTCAGCTGATCATACCAACGGCAACCTTGATCACCTGGTTGTGTGGGTGCCTACCTAGTCTCTCCATTTTAAATTCGCCATTTTCCCCTTTGTAATCAATGGGTTTTTCATAGAAAGGTGTTGCAAGATTGCATATACCTATATGTCCCATTCCTTATCAAACCTCTAGATATCAACATTAGCATTCATAGATGATGACTGCCTGAATCAGCCACCTCTATGATGTTTGTCAAAGCATGGTTCTTCTCATCATCTCTTTTATATTTAACAGCACTCTACTGTATGGAAAAGCTTTCCTTTTTCCCTTATTCATTCATTCGTATCAGTATGGGCTCATTAATGTCTTTGGTTCAACAGATTGTAATCCATTACTATCATTTATTTTGATGCTCCTGGGTGGGAGATCCTTCCAGTTGGCAATTCTGTCCATTAGTCGTGTCTCTCTCTGTCAGTGAACATGTCTTTACATTCTTGCACATGTTACTTCAGGCCTAGCTTTTACTCTTTCTCTCCAGCCCTGGAGTCAGCCATTTCTCCAGGGTATTTCTTCATATTTATATGAAGTTGAAGATGATAGCCAGAAACCAGTTAGAGCATACTGTATGCGCATTGCTGATGGGGTGTCATTACATGTAGGCCCCTCAGTGGACAGATCTAGAAAGTACATGTATAGTATTATGTATGTGTGTGTGTGTGTGTGTGTGTGTGTGTGTACAATTATACACTTGTATTTCTTTGTGTGTTTATGTTATAAAACCATGAGTTTATATGGATACCTCCAACTCCAGCCAATATCTTAGGGTTCTTTCTAGGCTTAACTTTTCCATGTTGATACATACTTTTTCCATAGTAAGAAACTTGACCCTTATTACCTTCATTATATTTGCTTATGTCCTCAATTTAGTTATTTGATCGATGTAACTTATTTCCCAAATAGCTACGCTGGCTGACTCCTCTTGTCTGCCACTACTGTGACCGTGGCCCTCATTTCATTGTCCATGGCTTCTGTTCCCACTGGCCCATGCCTTGGTGAGTCTCCCCAAGTCTCCACAATAACACTGCATTCTTGGCCACTGGTATGTACTTTCACGTGCCCCAATCTGCCACAACAGTGTGGGGCACCACAGCCTTGTTATTGTGCAAACTTCCTGGCCTCCCACAATCTCAGTCCCCATGTTGACCC
This sequence comes from Sturnira hondurensis, assembly GCF_014824575.4. Lineage (NCBI taxonomy): Eukaryota > Metazoa > Chordata > Mammalia > Chiroptera > Phyllostomidae > Sturnira > Sturnira hondurensis. Next base: position 5,893,464 of record NW_028074503.1, read on the forward strand.
CTCCTATGATGGGAATGATGGCTGGGAGAGGAAGATACTCTTCCTTGAGCCCTCAAGTATTACAAGCAAGCACACACTCTCCTGGCTTTTTCTCCTGTACTGGACTTACAAATATTGGAGTGTCCCAGGATTCAATTCTAGGACTTCTTGTCTGTCTATATTCCCTTGTAATTTATATTTCCAACTCAGTCTACATTCTGGAATTCTGGACTCATAGCTAACTGCCTAATTGAATCTCCCCTTAGTTGGCCAATAGGCATCTCAAATTTAATGTAACCAAAGAATTCCCAATTTTCCTCCCACTCAAAATACTTTTTACTCTTATAGGTGTTTTTTTTAACTCAATAAACGGCACCATTATTCACCTGGTTCAAGCCAAAAGAAAAACCTAGGAGTCATCTTTAACTCTTTTTTCTCTCTTCACATGTATTCTATTTCTTAAATGTATCCATTCTCTTCATCACCATTGTCACCACTCTAGTTTAAGTCATCTTTCACATGGGCTTTTATAACATTGTCTAACTGATCTCCTTCTTTTAATATAATACATTTTCATGCTGTCTTCAGAATAATGTTTCATAGCAAGTCATGTGTGTCTCTGCTGCTTCCTCTTGTACTAATATAAAACCCAAACTTCTTACCAAATTTGAAAAGGCCAAATTTGAAAAGGCCTTTTTACCAAATTTGAAAAGTGGTCCAGCACCCCTTCCCTCTCTGAGCTTGCTTCGCCATCACTCCCTTTTTCACTTAGTCTGCCCTAGTCACGCTGCTTGTGGTTCCCCGCCCACTTTAGAGTGTTAGACTACTACTTAGGCACCTAACCTGAACATTGAGTTCCTTTCCCCTAAATCTGCTAACCTCTCACAAAGTTGGGATTATAGTCTGCCCTAGTCACGCTGCTTGTGGTTCCCCGCCCACTTTAGAGTGTTAGACTACTACTTAGGCAACTAACCTGAACATTGAGTTCCTTTCCCCTAAATCTGCTAACCTCTCACAAAGTTGGGATTATAGTCTGCCCTAGTCACGCTGCTTGTGGTTCCCGCCCACTTTAGAGTGTTAGACTACTACTTAGGCAACTAACCTGAACATTGAGTTCCTTTCCCCTAAATCTGCTAACCTCTCACAAAGTTGGGATTATCCTCCCAGTTGGTTAGGACAGAAGCCTAGGAGTCATCCTCGAGTCCTGTTTTACTTCGTACCCCTACATCTAACCCATCAGTAAATCTGATTGGCACTACATGCAAAACATATTTTGAATTTAATCACTTACCATCATCTCCTCTATGACATTAGTCCAGACTGCCCTCATCTTTTTCTTAGTCTTGTATTCACAACATTTGTTTTAGAACAATCTCCTAATTGCTCTGTGTGCCTGGGTCTCCACTCTTGAATGCCTATAGTACACACTCTGCATAGCAGACAGACTGACCTTTTGAGTGGCATGTTAGTGGCTTCTCCCTCCCGTGCTTCAAACCCTCAGTAGCTTGTTCTCATAGTTAAAATTAAACCCCACTCCTTATCATGGCCTACCAGGCAATACATGGTGTCCAATCTTGTCTCCCTCAACTTTTCTCCTGTGTTCCAATGGCACAGGCTTTCTTTATTTCCTCAAGTATTCCAAGCTTGTTCCCATTGTAGGTTATGGCAATTACTGTGCCTTCTGCTTGGGGTTCCATCCCCCGGATCCTTGCATGGCTGCCTCCTTCTTGCCATTCAGATCCCTACTCAAATGTCACTCCTCAGAGAGTCTCTTCTCCCATCCTTGCAAAAGAAGTGCTTCCCCTACCCCTCTCTTCCTCTCTATCACATTTTATTTTCTTTGTAGCTCTTACCAATCACTCGTAGTCATTATTTGTATTTTATTTTTCTTAAAATGTAAATTACCTGAAAACAGAACTCAGTCTTGTTATTTCATTTCTATATCTCCAAGGCCTAGAACAGTGGGACAGAGTACAATTTGTACTATGGATAATCAGTTAATATTCATTGACAAAGACTCAATAGCCAAATGTGCCTGTTTTATACTAGGACAAAAAATTATACACACACATGCAGATATATACTGCACATATTTTTATATAAATACATATATGTGTACTCATTCTTTTATAATATTATAGGTGGAAGTAGCAAATGAGTTTGCCTTAGTTTAAGCTGAAATGAAGTAGTTTTAGTAGTTTGGGGACAAAAATGAAGAAAAAAGTTATTAGTTTTGGGTAGAATCTTAGGTAGGTATTTATTTAGCTAAGGTGTTTAAAATTAGAAGGCACTTTTAAATATAAGCAGTTTCTTTTATTTTCTGTTAACAAAAGTACTGATAAACCAGTAAACCTGTCACATAAACTTAATGAATTATGAAAATAACTTTTAGTTTTTATTTTGTTAGCTATCTTTAATTAGCTCACGTTGCATTTTATAGAACAAGCATTCACATTTATAAGGAGTTGGATAGATTTGTTAGAAAGAGACGGATACACCTACCCTAAGCATATTTGTCCGTGGACAAAGTTCCTTACCCTTTCTTTTATCATAGCATTAGCAGTCCTGTAAGATTGTTCCTTTCTAGAATGTTACACTGAGTCAGTGTGGAAAGTAACATTCAATAATCATTTATTACTGGACCCAAAGATGATAAGATACTCTAATGGGAACATTGGGACATATTTTCTACTTAATTTTTTTAAATTACACTTTCAAAGAGAGAGAGAGAGATTTAGTTCAAAGTTCATCAGGTTCTTGATTTTAATAGTCCTTGAAATATGTTTTTTTCCAAAACGTGTTCACCTAAGGTGTAGCCAGTGTTGATTGTTTCCATTCATTTAAGCCAGCAGTTACCCTCGTTTCTTTTCCTTTCCCCATATCATCCATTTTTTAGTTCTCAGTGTTCAAACAAGAACAATGTCATGCCTCAACTGGACCTGACTGACACTGTTAGCATCATTTTCCGCGTAAGCTTCCTCCGGGCTGGAACTGCAGCAGCCGCCCAGATGATGAGAGGGAGGGGTGGTCAGAGAGGGAGTACACAGGACTAGATTGAGGCATTTTTCCCTGGAGCCAGGGTTTTCAATCATAAGAGAAAATCGTCATTTATTAAATATTTAATGGCAACTGTAGTGTTTAGATGCTAGTAATTTCTATTAAAATTTTCTTTTCCTTTCATAGAGTCGTTCCAATAAAGAAGATCCAGAACAGCTGAGATTAAAGCAGAAAGCCAAAGAGGTAGGACTTTCAAGTTACCACGTTTGTCTTTGTGTTCCAGGGAAGGCTGGCAGCCCTCCCCTGGCAATTGGGTCAGGGTTTATTTTGCTGTTGCATACCATTTGCAGGAGCCTTGGGGAAGGCCAGGAACTGCTGAAGGCAAGGGCAGTACTTCAAATGAGGTCAATGAGTGATGTGCTCTCTTTTTAAAATTTATTTCCAAGGCTTAGGCCTGTCTAGAAATGGCTCTTTGTAAACTACAGCAGCACACTTGGAGGAATATAACGTGGGATTAAGAAAAAAAAGAAACTTCTGAGATTTAGCATCTGGGACTGTACAATAGGCTACATTTTTCCAGGGTAATTGTTCGTTTTGTAAATCTGATACTGCTTATAATTCTTTGGCTGGGAGGCGGTACTGGGATTTAGTTTTAAATGGAAAATGCCTCTGGCTTTTAATTTTCTGGGCCCAGCAGTTTTCTGTTCTGGAATGGAGCCTTTGTTTCACACAGTTCATGTTTAGCTGCAGGGGTTTTAGTTTATAGCTTAGACTGGTTAAGCTTTTACTCCCAGAGGCCTCTGCATAGCAACTGTAGAAATCAACAAATAAGTTCATTTATGTCTGCAGCCTCCTCTCGGTAGCTGACTTTTTACATTTCCCAATATCCATTTCCTGACTTTTCTAGCCCCAGAGAAAAAAGCTCCACTAATTGGAGCTTATTTTAATTGAGCCTTAATATTGGATCTCACTGGAGTTGCCCCCAGAGCTGCTGAGAACAGAAGGAAATGAAAGTACCCAAGGTTGAAGATGTGGTGTGTGTTTGGGGGGGTGTGTGTGTGAAATTTTTCACTTGACCTACAGATTCTTTTCCCTGCTGAATAAATCATCAAGCCTGTTCACATTTCTGATTAAGGATCTGACAGCAGACAATAATAAAGACAATTGAGGTGTGAGATGTGTGACGTGGAGCTGAAGAAATTGGTTTCTATAGTTACTCAACTGATTTCATGCAATTTTTAAGGATCTTTGTGCTAAATTTCCTGAGCAACCTTTTTCCTTAACTGTGCCTCTTGAACTATGAAATTTGTTGTTGCTTAACATTGCTGCACTTGGCTTCTAGGTGCCAGCAGCAGCAGGTTATTTATGAATGTTTTTAAAGGCCCTTATTGTTTGGATTAATGTAGGAGCTGAGGCAAAGCAAATGGAGATCTAGTAAGAATCCTAGAGTCAATGTGGTGTGTTTTCACTGACATGGAGAAGGAAAATCATGAGCTCTGGAGGGGAGGGTTTCTGGATTGGGATGAGGAGAACTGACTGGAAAAGGAGAACATTAAAAAGAATTGAAACCAGAACATTTAATTTTGACAACAAAATTTTCTCATACTCATATTTTTCCAGTTGAAAATTTATCTAAAGATATCTGAAAAAATAATGTGGGTATGTACTTATAATCCTTTATAAGAAAAATGTTTTTTCATCTGAAAAAATAATGTGAGAATGTACTTACAATCCTTTATAAGCAAGCTTGGCTTGATGGCATATTATTTGGGGATGGGCAATTATTACTGCTCTGAGTCGTGGGTATTCCTCTTTGTTTTAATTAAGGACTGATAAGATACTTATGTACTTCCTTCTAACTGTACCCCTTTTTGGAAAATATATATCATAAACCTTATCCTTTTATCCTTAAAGAACTTATCCTGTCTGTTCCTCCATAAATATCTGAATCTTTTAAATATCTGATTAATTTTTCCTTCAGGTTTGTATGGGATAGTTTTGTTGGTTTGTTTGTTTCTTTTAATAGTGTGTATAATTATTCCCTGAGGGATGAATAGGTAGACATTATTTAAAAATAAAAAAAGTTGTAAGTGTGAATGTGGTGGGAAGAAAACCTCTCTTAGTGAGAGCAGGTGATACTAAATCTGTTTTTCCCCCTCCCTTGTACCTTCATTTATTTCTTTTTCCTAGCAAGATTAAATAGACTCAATATAATTTCTTTCCAAAAATTTTTGAAAATTTTCTAGTTGCTTCCTATCTTGTATCCAATTGATTAAAGAATCAAATACATTGTCCCTGTTCCAAGAATAGAGTCTCTCTGTATTAGTTTGCAAATATTTAATGAAAGTAAAATATTCTTATTTCATCACCCCCCTGACCCCCCGAGTTCTTAATAACTTAAATATTCTAAGGGACTCCAATTTAGAATCAGATATACACTATATCTTATTTTAGTTAGTTGCAAAAAGTCACTGATCCTATCTTTAATATAGGGTTGAGTTGTTCTCTTGTATGGTCATTTGTAGGGCTATCATTTGGGATGTGCTAATTGTTATCACACTAGTATAAAATATAGAGCTTTAGTTGTGATTTGGGGGGGATTTTCTTTGTTTAAAAAAGTTAGCATGAATTCCTTACAGTTTCGTGGTTTAGAACTGTTTTTGCTTTCCTTTTCCTACCCATCTACCATGTTGGTTATAGGAAATTAATGACTATTTTATGAAAGCAGAACTCTGAAGAACTGTTTAGCAAAGTTATAGACTTTATTGATGCTAGGAAATGTTTCAGCAATGGTGTTTGTCATAAATATTAAGTCATAACTTGAATCCCCTTCATACATAATTTCATAATCCATGTTTGCTTTCACCTGTTAAGGACTAGAGTTTTATCTTGATCATATTTCCCCTGTGGGTTTTCTTCTCTCTAATACAGTTTTAGAGGATATTCATTTCTTCTTTGCATTCTGGGTGTAAGGATAAGCTGTTAAATTGGGCCCGTTTTTAGAACGTGCCTAATAATTTTTGTTTTGTTCTTCCTTTTGACTTCTTCCAATTTTGTCATTCTCATTTGGCACTTAAAAAAAAATAGGCAGCCTTCGGGTTTGCCTCCAGCCCAGTCTCATTTCACTGAAGCAGCTCCTGCTGCATACTGTTCTCACTGACCTGGCAGGGTATCTGTCTATTTGAAATCCTTATTGTTGTGTGGCTGCAATGTCTGTGGATATTCCTGTAATTCAAACATTGTAGTTTCAACTTTGGGTCTTTTCCCCCTTTTTCTATTTTTGCCTGAAAAAGTATTATATGTGTTCTCTCTATTATAAGTTTATATTTTAAATGCTAACACTTTAAAATGTGGTTTTTAAAAAATTTTCCTAGATATCTTTCCTAAAATATAAGTACTAACATTCTTCCATTTCACCCTTTATTTGAAAGAGGTTTTAAATAGATTACTAATTGCCCAATTCTAATTTCAAGCAAGCAGGCAGGCACATCTTTGTTAAATGCAGCTGCAGACTTGTCTGAAATGTATGCTTTGTGTCCTAGATTACTATCTAGCCATCGATGTTTTCCTTTCTTACCACATCATCCAGAATTCTGCAGAGCAAGCCATCTGACCTTGGAGTTCAGACATCCTGATTCCTTACACATTTGTTATATATATTGCAACCTTTATATCCTTTTGAATATCTTCTTTCTCCTTTGGGAAATGTGAGTTGGGTGCGTCTGTGAAGAGTAAGACAAAGAATTCATTTACTTTCTAACAGCTCCTGCCATTCCCACTTTCATGTTATCAAACAATAGAAGGATGAGAAAGGAATGCTGTACCTGCTGACACATTTAGTTTCATAGTGCAACCTGTAGAAACCTGGGCAAAAGTATCGAATGATTAAGATGCGTAATAGATTAGAAAACTTGTTACCTGAAGTTTTTAGGATTTTTGTTTATAGAAAATATAGGATATAAACACTCTAAGGAATGCAATTCTCTGTAAAGATTATTGTGCAAGAAAAAAATAGTAAGGCTCATTACTGATTAGAAAAATACATAATTTAGATCTGAAAAAGGCAAGAGATATTCTTAGAACAAAGCTTTGAAAAGATACAGAGTCAGTGAAACATATTTAATGCTAACTATTAAATAGAGCAGTTTATGTTTAAACTTAATGCTAGTGCTGCATGAGCTAAAACTCATGAAACACTGGAGAGGGCAAAATGAAATTTGTCATTAAAAGTACTTTGTAGAAATCAAATTAATTCAGTATGGAGAAGACGTTCTTAAAATGACCGGATGTAAAGAACTTGTATACATAGAGAAATAGATGCAGATGTTTCAAAGCATTGCTCATCTAGGATAATGGTTCTCCAACCGGCATGCATGAGAGTGATCTGGGAGAGCTTGTTAAAAATACAGATTGGTAGGTTCTTTCCCCCAGGGTTTATGGCAGGGGTGTCAAACTCATTTTTACCAGGGGCCACATCAGCCTCATGGTTGCCTTCAAAGGGCTGAATGTAATTTCAACTCCTTAGCAGTTAGATAGTAGTTACATTTATGCAGTCCTAAAATTATTTTGGCCCTCTGAAGGCAACCATGAGGTTGATGTGGCCCCCGGTGAAAATGAGTCTGACACCCCTGGTTCTGTGGTATATTAGTCGGGGTGAAGCCTGGGGATTTATACTTCCAACAAATTGCCAAGTGATTCTGCTACTGCTGCTGCTGCTCTAGAGATCACATTTAGATCCACTTAGATCCACTTAGATCCATTTAGAGCCACTGGTCTTAGGAGAAAGAAAGGAGCCTTTAAGTCTATCACTTGTAATATTCCATTGACTAAATGGTCACAGAAGTTTAAAACAAAGTACTGTCATTTGGGAAGCTGAGAGTCGGCGTGTTGAACTGCCATTGTTCAGTTACTACCAATTACTATTTCAGTGGCTGCTCTTTTGGAACCAGGCAAGCAACACTGGGTTTTGTTTTTAGTAGATATTTTCATAAGAGACCTTTATTGGTTTTATTTCTTGATTGGTATAACTTACACAGAAAAGATAATATTGTTTCCAGAGCTTCATGAGGTTACTTACATCTTTAATTTTGAAGTATAGTGTCAGGGTGTCTTGAGAGACATCTTACTCTTTTGGTAGAAGGGGTGCATATTATTTTTAAAATATCAGTGACTAGAAGTAAGGAATTTTGGATTCTTTTGTGTGTGTGTGTGTGTGTGTGGTTGGGTTTTTTTGTTTTTTTGTTTGGGTTTTTTTTGCTTGGGGTTTTTGTTTGTTTGTTTGTTTTAAGTTTTGGATTCTTGATTCAGCCTACCATTATCTAGATAGCACTTTGGGGAAGTTAAATTTCTTTGAACTTAGCCCAGTTATCTTGTATTTTAAAAAGAATGTAATAGTACATGCTCTGCTTGTGTTTCACAGTTGTGTAACTTAAGAAAGGTGAAGTATAAGAGGCACACCAGCCCTGGCTGGTGGTGGCTGAGTTGGTTGGAGCATCAAACTGTAAACATAAGTGTTGTGGGTTTGATTCCTATTTAGAGCACATGCCTAGGTTGCAGGTTTGGTCCCCAGGTGGGACGTATATTAGATGCAACCAATCAATGTTTCTCTGCCTCCCTTTCCCCCTCTCTAAAATCAATAAGCATGTCCTCTTTTGAGGATAGAAATAAAATAAAGTGATTCTGTTAAAAAGAAAGGAAAACCAGTAGCCTATAAACATTAGCTAGAGAAACATTTAAGATAGATTCCATTGAGCTCTTAAACGTAAGCTGGAGAGGTTGACCATGGATATGTTAGGTGTTTTTCATTCCAGGACTGGAAAGAAGATTGAGGAGAAAGAATGTAACAGTGAGAAATGGGACAGGGGCAGGGGTGGGTACGGGTTCTATAATCTAATATGAATACAGCACAACACATTTACTTTTTATTTTTTAAAGAATTTATTTTTTAGAGAGAGGGGAGGGGAGGGAGGTAGGTAGAGGGGGAGAGAAACATCAATGTGTGCTTGCCTCTTATGTGCTCCCTACTAGGGACCTGGCCCACAATCCATGCATGTGCCCTGACTGGGAGTTGAACTGGCAACACTTTGGTTTGCAGGCCCACGCTTAGTCCACTGAACTACACCAGCCAGGGCAGCACATTTGTTTTAAATAATACATAAATCAAGTATTATATTTACTTACAAGGGAGAACGTGTCTAACTGAGATATATGGAATATACTATTTTCCTGAGAGGCAGAGATGGATTAGAAAGGCTGACTAGGAAAGCATCAGAGTATGCATTTCAAAGTCCAAGAATCTCAGGTGTCCTGATATCATAAGAACCTAGCCTTAATTGTTGGGAGAATAAAATAATCAGACCGTATACTGTTTGATTTGGTGGAATGCCTGCTTAATAATTGTCTTTAAGGGGTTGAAAAGGATCCTGTGTTTCTTCTGTTGTGGTGTCCTTAAATTGCAGGTGGGGGTGGTGATTTTTTTGATAACTTGCTTTTTTGGTTTAAGATTTCATCTGTTGCCCTGGCTGGTGTAGCTCAGTGGATTGAGCACTGCCTGCAAACAGAAAGGTCATTGGTTCCATTCCTAGTCAGGGCACATGCCTGGGTTGTGGGCCACGTCCCTAGTAGGAGGCATGAGAGAGGCAACTGGGCCATGTATCTCTTGCACATTGATGTTTCTTTCTCTCTTTCCCTCTCTCTAAAAGTAAATAAATAAAAATATTTTTTAAAGATTTCGTCTGTTAATAGGTTTTTTTCTGTAGTATAATATTTTGATATTAACCTTGCGTAATTACCCCAGTAGATTACAGTAATTCAGAAGTGATTATATAAGCATTGTTGATATATTTTTAGTTTGGTTAATTCTTCAAAAGCATATCTAAAATCTATTTAAATTTTCATTATTAAAAAGTCTGTGGTTTGGTGGTAGGTTTTCACTGTTATATCTATGTACATTTAACTTTAATTTTGAAATTTAAGCAGCAGATAATTCTTAAGTCTCTGTGTGCTAAATTCAAAACTGGTAGTGTACTTTGTTACTCTTATTTAGGTTCTTTCGAATATTCCTGTTGGTAGCGTTAGCTGTTTTTTACTGCTACTAATGTATTTATTGTTGGACATCACACATAATCTTGGGGGGGACGTCAATTTACCACTCTGCTCTTTCCTTTACTTTATATCGTATTATCACATTCCAAAAGTTTGTAGCAGAATCAGACTGAAATGACACCACCCCATACTTTTAGATCATTTATTGTGCAAGACAGCTCTGCAGTTGTTTTTTGTAGTGTCAGTGCCTACATTTTTTATATCTTTTTTTCCTTAAAAATGGAAAGGAAACCTTTTTTGATTTCCCACACTGTGAGTATCGTAATTGTCTAGATAATTTATTCCTTTCTCTTAAGTACGTCTCTGTACCTGCTGAGATTTGGCTCTGTGATGCTTGGTTTATTCCTTGTTCATTTAGTCCCTTGGATCGGCCTAAGCTTTTGGTTTCTGTTTTCATTCATTTTCATTTTTTCCAGTATATTTTGTTCTTGAAAACTATATTTAACATCAAGAAGTACCTTTATTGAACTTTACCTCTGGGAGTTTATGTGATCTTTAAGGTAATCTCTTAATGTGTTTGGGTCTTTATTAAAGTCAGTACTATCATAGTTAAAAATGAACAAAGACAAGTATTAAATGCCAGGGATGAAATCATCTCTAACTGCTATTGCTCTGTTGTGCTCTAGGGCACTGACTTCAATTTTATGGGATCTCTGCTTGATATCAGAGAGATTGTGATTAGTGAAATGCAGGCTTCGTCACTAGCCGTGAAGGAATGAGTGAGGTTTCTCCCAAGGTATGAGTGAGGATTCTCTCAAAAAAGAGTATGTCAAGCCTGTTCGGAGCAAGGTGTGTTGAGAATAAAGTTCTAAAATGGAAATTTTATTGCTGAAATGACAGCCGAAATAAAATGCTCACTGGTTGGGTTGGACATTAGGAAAGAGAAAACAGTAAATTCAGACGCAGTTAACTTGAACGGATATATAGAATTTATCTGATCTGAAAATCAGAGAGGATAATAGATCAAAAAGCAAAACAGCACCGCAGAGACCTGTGGGCCTGTCATCAAAGGTTTGACATTTGGGTTATTAAAATCTCAGAAGAAGGTAAAGAGTGAAATGCTAAAATTTTTTTGGAGAAATAATGACTGAAACTCCCCTACCCCCTAATTTAGAGAAAGCAGTAAACCTAAAGATGCCAGTTCGGTGAACCCCAGACAGAGTAAAGAAGCTCTGGCTCCATCATTTCATAATCAATTTCAGAAAATAAAGGCGTAGAAAAAAATTGAAACCAGCCTTAGGAAAGGACAGTTTTTCAACAGGTGGACCATAATTCAACTGACTGTAGACTTCCTGTCAGAAACCGTGGAGCCCAGTAGGAAGTAGCAAAATATTTTAAAGTCCTGGAAGAAAAGAACTGTCAGCCAACCCCAAATTCTATATTCAGTGAAAATATTCTGTAGAATGGAGGTGAAATAAAGGCGTTTTCAGATGAAGGAGCATGAATAGAATGTTGCCAGCCAACCTGCTCTTAAAAAATTGCTCAAGAAAGTTCTTCAGAATAAAATGAAATGATACCAAAGGAAAACTTTAAATATTAGGAGGGGGAAAGGAACAACAGAAATGGTATTATAGACTGTTTGTCTGTTTTTGAGTTTCTAAAAATGCTTAATTGAAGGCAAAATTATAATATTGTCAGGAATTTTCAATGTATGTTTACATGTAATATATCAAAAAACTATAACACAGTGTGGAGAGTAAAAGGACATACATAGGAGTCATGTGTCTGTATTCTACTTGATGTGGTAAAATAGTGATTCTAAGTAGACTGAAATTTAAAGTATATATTGTAATCTGTAGGGCCCCCACTAAACTTTTTAAAAAACAATGTAAAAAGACAGTTAAAAAATGGATAGATTGAAATACTAAAAGTTTATATGACCCTAAACAATAGGAAAGGGGACATAAATGAAAAACAGGGAAAAAAACAGAAAACAAATAATAAAATGGTAGATGTAAATTTAAACACATCTAAATCATTATATAAGTATAAATAAAAAAACTATGACTCAACTATATCTATGTGCAAGAAACGCACTTCAAATGTAATGAAATAGGTTAAAATAATAGGATGGGGAGAATACTTATGTAAGAAAAGAAGAAAATTCTCAAATTAATAATTTAAGCCTTTACAGTAAGAAACTGGAAGAAGAGGAGCAATGTCCACTCAAAGCAGCAGAAGGAAGGAAATAATAGTTAAAAGCAAAAATCAGTGACTTTGAAAACAGAAGGAAAGAAGTAAACATCAAATAAGCCAAAGTTGGTTCTTTAGTCAGTGAAACTGATAAATCTTTTAAGACTAACAAAGAAAAATCGGATATAAATCACTTATCAGGAGGAAAAAGATGGGAAATCATGACAGACCCTGTGGATGTCAATAGAATAAGAAGTGATTATAATAAACAAGTCTTTGCAAATAGTTTGACAAGTTAGATGAAGTGACCAATTTCTTAAAAAGTGCAAACTATCAAAACTTGGCCAAGATGAAGTAGATAGCAGTTATTTCTGCAGTTATTAAGTAAATTGGATTAATAGTTAAAACCTTCCAACAAAGAAATCTCAGGTACAAATCATTTTACTTAGTGAATTCTCCCAGTTACAGAAGAATTAACACCACTTCTCCACCACTTTAGTCAAATCTAGCAATTTATAAAAATTGTATGACCGATTAGAGATTATCCCAGGAGTGCAAAGCTGATGCAATATTCAAAAATCAGTCAACGTAATCTACCATGTTAACAATCTAAGAGAGAAAAACGTGTAATCATGTTAATTAATGCAGAAGTATATTTGACAAATTTCAGCATCCATTAATAATAACAATTCAGGAATCTAGGAATAAAAGGGGAGCTTCCTGAATCTGATAAAGAACAGCTATTAAAACTTTACCATTAATACCATTCTTAATGGTGAAAAGATTGCTTTCTTCCAAAGATTAGGGAAAAAAGCAAGGATGCTTGCTTCTGTCACTGTCACTCATCTAGTGTTGAGTAATTGCAAGTCCTAGCCAGCACTGTTAGGCAAGAAAAAGAAATAAAAGGCACATAGATTGGAGAGGGAGAAATAAAATAGATTGTACTTTGGTTCTCTTGACTGTTTCTTTTAACAGAGCAGAAGTTTTTCATTTTGAAGTCTAACTTGTCAAAAAATAAAAAAAGCCGTTTTTATGGACGCTGCTATGGGTGTCCTAAGAACTCTTTGTTGGACCCAAATTGTAAAGATTTTGTCTTCTGCTTTTTGCTAGAAGTTTATAGTTTATATTTGGAGTTCATTTTGTATCAAGTGTGAGTTGTTGAGTCAAGGTAGTTTTTTGCACGTGGATGTCCAGTTGCTTTAATATTTGTTGAGAAAACTGTGTTTTCTCAATGAAATTGTTTTCTATTCTGATCAAAAATCAATTGGCTATATTTATGTTCTATTTCTCAGTTCTTTTTTCTGACCCATATCTGTATCTATCCTTTGTACCACATTATTTTGATTACTGTAACCTTCTAGTAATTCCTAAATTGTGTGGTGTGATTTTTTCAATTTTGTTTTTTCCAAAGCTGATTTAGCTTTTCTAGATCTGCCTTCTCATGTAAATTTTAGAATCAATTTACCCAATTTATTTAAAAAAAAAAAACCTTATTGGAATGGTGTTAAATCTGTAGGTAAACCTGGAGAGAATTGAAATCTTGACTCTGTTGAGTCTTGCAATCCATGAACACACAGTATTTCTCTCTATTTAATCTATGCTTGCTTTTATTACTTTAATCTGCATTGTGTGGGTTAGAGAATACAAATACCTGTACACGATACATATATCTGAAACTCTTTCATTTGGGGGAGAGCTATTCTTATAAGTGGCATTTAAAAAAATTATTTTTTCCAATGTACCTTAATGTTACCCAGAGATACAATTATTGAGTATGTTGACCTTGGATCTTGAAACCTTGCTAAACTCATTTATTAGTCTGAGGAGGATTTTATTTTTTGTTTTTTTGTAGCTAACTGGAGGTTTTCTGTGTAGATAATCATGTCCTTTGCAATCCTGTTTCCACCAGCCAGCAGTTTAGTTTTTACTGAACTGAGCCTGTCGTCTTCGCCCCCTGTGCATGTCAAGTCTGCGTGGATGCCCAGAACTGCTCTCTTCTTCCTTACAAAAGCCTAGTTTTTCTGCACTGGGCTTGCCAAGATAGATTGTTTTTGAGAAAATTTGAGGCAACGTAAACTATGGTCAGTTTCTTTTTTTGTTAGGGTTTTGAAAAATTTTGTAAAATGCCTATGAGATTTCAAACAACCAAAGTATAATTCACAGAGTGGGAGAAAATGTTTTACGACGTGGAGATAGAAATTTGATGACAGAGGTCAATTTTGAAACTTTATTTATTTAGTATGACTATCTTGCAGATGCCATTTCTCTACAGAGAAAGAATCAAAATATAGCTAGTTTGATTTAGGTAGATTAACTCCATTCTGTCACCTAAAATTTCAGGATGTGACATCATCAGACTCTGAAACTATGTATTTTATTATGGAGGCCAGCATCAATAAAAGATCATTTATAACTCTTGAAAACAGTTTTCTAGCAATTTATACATAAGTGAACAGAATTTAAAAGGCTTACTGCCCTGTAACTTGGGGAACAAACAGACAGTGGTTCTTAATGTTTTTTTAGTTAAATGGTTTCTGCTTCACTTAAGATTCAGTTACCTATGGTTTACTCTTTGTTACTGTCTAAGGTAATCTGTGGTGACCTTCACTTTGTGCCTCTGGAAACCACCTGTTCCACCACACACTTATTTCCTGTTGGTTTTTAAATGTGTTAAAACTTTGGTCAGTATTTTTTAAAAATAACCTTTGATGTATTATATATAAAATGTAAAAATACTCACATGTATAAGGTTCCCCAGCAGGTTACTTTCAGTTGACTGTCCTGGAGCCTGCTCCTGCTGAATACTCACCGAGCCACCGGAGCCAGGGTCTTTGCCCCTCCTTCCATAGTGATAAGACTTTGATGGGAATTGTTCAATTCTTCCAGAAGAGCAAGAACATTCTTGCTCTTCTGGAAAAGGTTAAGGAATTGTATAATGATATTGTATTTGACTTTCTCACCTTTGGTTTTTTTTTTTTAAGGATGCCATTTGATACTTATTGCTTTGTAAATGATGCTGTATTCCATGCTTTTATTTTCCAGTTTTAATGTCTTGTTGATCTGACTTTTAATGGGCCATCTTTAATGAGCACCCTTGAATAGTTTAGTACCTACCTACTAAAAAATTATATATTGTATTTTTGGTCATTTCAGGGTAAGTATGATGAAAGTTGTACAGTAATACTAACTGACTTTCAATATTTGTCATGAAGATAAATGTAAAGTGAATCCGTGAGAAAGTGTGCTGTGTTGAAAATGTTGTGTTGAGAACACTTGGCTCTGAGTTCTGTTTCTTCCACTTAATATTTGTGTGATCTTTATGAAGTTTTTCTAACCTTCTAGAGCCTCACTTCCTCCTTTAACTTACAAAAAAGAGAATGAAGTATATGCATAATTTTCATATATTGTAACAATTCATATGTACCTTTTGGTGTGGTTATGAGAGTTAAATGAGTTAATTTTTAGTGAAGTGCTTTATAAATCATACAGCATAGAACTGTTTCCTATGAAATACAAAAACTGTCTTTAAGTGATTTTCTTTTCATTTGAAAAGGTTGGCTATGATTTGGCCAATTTCTCTCCAATTTACTGTTCAATTTTATTCTTCAGGCATTTCTTACTTGTGTTTAAACTAAGAGATTTAGCTCAAGATGCCTTTCTTTTCTTTCTTTTTTTTTCCTTCTTCTTGTATTCTCTACTTCTTCCTTACCTAAATTCTGTCTCTTCATTTAGAGATTCAGGATTAAGGACTTTGTGGGAGTAAGTGAATTGGGAAATGATGTGCCCTTGGTTAGGAAAATCTGATGTTTTGATGAATAACACAGAACTAGGCTTAGTGATCAGTTTTTTTCCCCCCTCTGAGCATGACTGTGTGTAAACATTGCTTTTTCTTTTTTTCAATTCCGTCTTCCAGTTACAGCAGTTGGAGCTCGCACAGATTCAGCAAAGAGATGCTAACCTCACGGCTCTTGCTGCTATTGGACCAAGGAAGAAGAGATCACTGGAGTCTGGGTCTGGAAATGAGGTAGATACAATGTTTGTTATTTTATTTTTCATGTCAAGACAGCATGCCAAAAGGAAGCAAAGACATGCAAATATAGTTTACCCTACCTTGCACACTGTTGTTGCCAAATGCTTATGAAAATTCCTCTTTGTCTATTTCATAAAATCTTAACTTTTATTGTGTTTTTAAGGTTTGTATTGCCTTGAACTTTACTCCTACTTATTACATATTTTATAATTCTTCCTGTTCCCCATAGCTAGTCATACTGAGTCTCACTATCTCATTTTTTTATTTCTGCTCATTCTTTCTAGTGGTCTTATGTAATTCTTTCTCCTCTGTGTATCTAAATCCAGCCTGTCTATTAAGATAAAATCTGCCATCTTACTTCTTCATGAATCCTGACTCTTCTTTCCCACACTGACTTGTTTTCTGAGCACTTAGTGTTTGCATGGCATTAATTTGTTCTCTGTTCCTTGTGTGCACATTTTCTTTTGTGAGGTTTAAAACTCTTGAGCAAGACTATAATCCTATTTTTTGTATCGCCCACAGAACTGAGCATATATATACTCAATAAATATCATTAATTGTGTAACACCCAGGAAGGACCTTACTTAATCTGTAGAGCAGTTATTTGATATAATATTAGATTTTCAGATTGATCATCAGATCTGAGATGGTAATACAGAGAGAGTCCTGAGATAGAGTCAGCTATGAAGAGCCTCACCTAACTGCTCTGTAAAATTTAAATGTGCTTTGAGACATGCTCTTCCCCAGCGTTGACCCCTTATCATGGACAATTCCTAAATGAGTGACAGCTACCTCAGTAGAGAAAGGATTGTTGTCATTACAAATGTGATGTATACAGTATGTGTTCCCATGCAAAAAAATTCACAATATAAAAATATTTGAAAAAATAAATGTTTACTCCTCACCGATGTCCAGTCTTCCATCCCCTGACCAGTCAGATGTAACCACGGTTAAGGTTTTAACATAACCTGAAAGAAACTTAATGAATGTGGGCATATATCACGTGCATTTACAATCCCCATGTTTGATTTTGTTTGCACTTAAATGAGATCAGACTATTGTTCTGCCCTTCAGATTTCCCCTTTTCCATAATCTCCCTCATGTAATTTACTTCCATACTTTTAAAAGCATGACTCCACAGGGTCCGCATCCTCAGATTCAAGCAGAAGGAAAATACTTGAAAAAATGTTATACTGTGCTGATGTGTATTGTGTAGTTAGGCCTATGACGGTTCCATCTGTACTGAACATGTACAGATTTTTTTTCTTGTCATTATTCCCTAAACAATACATTATAACATCTGTTTACATAGCATTTACATTACATTAGGTATTATAAGTAGCCTGGAGATTATGAGAGCATATGGGAGGGTGTGTGGAGGTTATATGTGAATACCATACTGTTCTCTGTAAGGGACTTGATCTGTGGGGGTCATGGACCCAATCCACCATGGACACCGAGGGACAACTGTGCTGTGTTTGGATAAATGGGCATTTCGGTAGTTTGCACGTTTTCGCTATAATTGCTTCACAGAACAACACCCTTGTACCTACACTATTGTGTGCTTGCCCAAGTAGCTGTAGGCTAAATTCCTAGAAATTGAATTTGTGGGTTGAGGAGTATGCACAATAGGAAAAACTTTCTGGAAAAATTCAAACATATACAAGGAAGGAGACCATACATAGTACAGTGAATTTCTGTATACCTTCCACCCTGTTACAACTGCTATCAATGCATGCCTGATCTTGGTCCATTTATATCTTTACTAACCTCAGGTAAATTTTTCACCCCTCAGGTTATTTTAAAGTGAATCCTAGACTCAATATAATTTTATTCATGAATATTATTTGTTGCTTTTGATTTTGGTATTTTAAAATTATCACCCGAATAAATTGTGTCAGTCTTTTATGTCCATTTGTGCCTATTGGCAAAAATTGTCATTAATACTGGGGATTATCTTTACCATCTGTGCTTTAAAATGCAATTTTTAATAGAGTATTTACATTATGGGTAAAATAGAACATGTTTTCATGTGTATATACATTGGTACTTTCAATTTTCCTTTCCCCTCTGTATTTTTTAATTGAATAAGAAAATGGGACATTCTATACCTGCCTTCACTTTTGCAGTTTGAGCATTATTTATCTAAAAGTCTTCATTTTCCCATAAAAATCAGCTTTTTGTTTTTGCTTTCTGGGCTTTTATTGTATTTTAAAAGCCTTTCTTTTTTAATTTTTATTTATCAGTTTGAGAGAGAAAAACATCAATTTGTTGTCCCACTTATTTATGTATTCATTGGTTGATTCTTGTATGTGACCTGACCAGAGATCGAACCCTACAACCTTTGCGTATTGGCCCCACATTCTAACCAACTGAGCTACCAGGCCAGGGCTAAACCTTTCTTTTTCTTTTTTTTTTAAGTTGAGATATAATTGACATACAACATTGTATTAGTTGCAGGTGTACAACATAATGAATTGATATCCTGTGTATACATTGTGAAATGATCACCACAATAAGCCTAGTTAACATTCAGCACCACACGTAGTTACATTTTTTTTCTTGTGGTGAGAACTTTGAAGATTTACTCTCCTACCAATTTTCAAATATATAATACAGTATTATTAACTGTATTTTCCATGCTATACATTATAGCCCCAAGACTATTTATTTATTTTATAACTGGAATTGTGTGCCTTTCTTAGAATTATGTTAATAGTTCTTTTATTTTACCTTTTAGATACAAATCTTTGATTCAGTCACAGTTTTTCTTTAATAAGCATTGAGATACAGAATTTTATTGACCTCACTCCTCCCTCATTCTCCTCCAGGCTAGCAAATTGCCCCAATAGTATTTATTCTAATTGTTTCCTCGGTGATTTGAAATACAGTGGTACCTTGGTACTTGTCATTAATTGGTTTTGGAACTGGTGCCTAACCAGCGAGTACCAAACAATGAAGCATCTTCTGTGGGGCAGTGTCATGACTCACACAAGTTCTAGCAAGTGTGACAAGTCCAGAGCAAGCACTGAGTGCTGAAACATTTTTTTCTCGTGAAAATGCGATGAGTACAGGGTTTGACAAGTCATGAAGCTGATGAGTACCAAGGTGTGACGGTACCACCTTTATCACACACAAGTTTGTATTGATTACAGATTCCCTTATGTATTTGAATGTTTCTGTATATTGAGTCAGTGCTGTCTGATGAGAAGTTTCTTTGATGAAAATGTTTTATGTCTGTGGCCACATACAGCTGCTGAGCAATTGAGCTGTGGCTATGTAACTGAAGAAGTAGTTTTAATTTTTAAAAATTAATGTAAATTTTAAGTGTCACATTTGGCTAGTGGCTACTATATTAATGTAGCAGGACTACTTTATCAATGCATTATCTATTTATGCTTATTTCTGTATTAGTAATAGATCTTTTTTTTAACCTTTAACCTCTTTTAATGTACAGTCATTGTTAATCACATTCACATTGCTATGCAACATACCTCCAGAACTCTTTCAGCTTGCTAAACAGCTCCCCATTTCCCCCTTCCCCAGCCCCTGGTAACCACATGTACTTTGATTCTATGAATTTGACTACTTAGATGTCTCATTATAAGTGGAAGCATACAGTTATGGTTTTTTGTGATTGGTTTATTTCACTTAGCATGGTGTCCTCAAGATTCGAAATCTGAATACAGTATATTTAAAAATATGGTAAAACTAATAGAGTTTTTTATGTTTCTACTTCTCTGGCACAGAACAACCCCCTGCCCTTTATTTTTGGTCTTTTTGCATATAAATGTTTGTGAGTATTTGATTAAAACTGGGGCATGCCATTTCATCATTAAGAATGCTCCTGTAAATATGGACTAGTTAGCATACTATTTTCTTTTGTGGCAAGAACAGTTATTTATAACTTTTTTCATTTGCATAGTTGTTATTATTTATAATATTACAACTCCTTTAAGAAAGAGCTACAGGGATTTTGAAGTCCCTGTCCTACTTTTCTGTATGGTAGCATTATTCAACAAATTCTGTTAAATGTTTGCCTGTGGGGAAGCATTGTAGCATGTTGAGTAAGTACATGTTCTTTGACTCAGACAAATCTGGGTTTGGTTCTTCACTTTCAAGTTTTATAACCTTTGACAAGTTCTTTAAACCACATACCTCAATTATCTTCATCTGAGAAATGGGTATTATACCTGCCTTGTAATGTTTTAAGGACTGGACTATGTAAAATGCATAGTTAGTTTTTGGCCTAAAGGTACAGGCTTAATATATTGCCATTGTTGTCATAGTAGTAGTAGTACCATTATTTTAGCTTTTAATAGTATTTCTAAGTAATATTAATGAGCCATAGTGAATTTGAAATGTCCATTAATCTCTCCAGAGCTTCTCTTCTATGTCTCATATGAGTTTGTCATAAATTTTAGAAACATTAAACATTTTACAGTTTATAAAATGTATTTTCATTCATTGTATATTTGAATCCAAGAAGGTATATAGGGAGGGGTTGTGGGGCTGGGGGAAGAAATGTACTGTTTCAAAACAGTGGTAAAAATCAGTTTATATGATTTATGTATCAACATCAAAATGGAAAAATTACTTTCAAATTTCAAACTAGATGTGTTTTAACTTGGGTGTAAATATACTGTATTGTCTGTTTGCTTGGTGCTTCTTTTGTTTTGAGAATTTAAGCACATGTATTTCCCCTGTATTTTCTGCACATTAAGCCTACACAGTTGTGAGACTTTCACTGACTTACTCAACAGCCAGTGCTTTAATGCCACCCTGAACTGAAAACATCCGTTTCTTTAATGAGCCGGTGACATTTTAGCACAGCCCTTATGTTGAAATTAGTTAGAAGACTATCTTTTTTGTTATTTTTTTAAATTCATGGTGTTTTAACTTTAAAGGCAGTTTTCTTTTAAATATGGGAAACTGGAGAAAAACCTATTTTATGCTTTTTCAGTGTTTATTAAGAATACTGCTAAAAAAAAAGAATATTGCTGACTCACTTTGCCCTTCAGTAACTTACACTGCATTCATCAAGATTGTGAAAAGCCCTTTGCTTACTTGTTTTATTCTCTTCACAAATAACAAAAAAAATGATGTGTGAAACTGTTCATATTTTTAATATTCTAAACCTTGGAAACCAAAGCTTTACTTTTTCTTTGCTTTTTTCTTTATAAATGAGGAACTGAAATCTTACCTTTTAATATACATTTTCTGGAATAAGCATATCATCCCAGAGCACAGAGAGGAGAAGTCTAGTTCTTTGCAGGCCAACTCTATCTGTAGTTCAAGTGTAGGTCTTTCCTGCTGATGGAAGAGCTCTTAGTTTGGAAGGTGGGGCATAATGATGCTGGTTTAAAAAATTGTAACATTCAGAAAACTAAGCTTGCTACCTTAAGCATTCATAGATTACTGTTTCTCTATGTAATAAATCAACAATAATAATAAATTTGGAGAAATTAATTTTAGACCTTCGTCCTTTAGTGTGTTTTTTTTCCTATTATGTAAAACAAAGCAAAAACTGCCTCTTATCCTTAAAAAGTCTTTTCTATTTGTACAGTTTGGGGTCTGGCACAAATAACACAACCTTTTTGTTATGAAATCTTTTATTACAAAATCATAAGGATGTAATTCTGTAACATAACAATATCATACTCAAGCACACCATATGGCTATTTAGTTGAAATGTTCAAATTGAAACTATAAATTATTACACCCATATTATTACCCTACCAACCACACTCAGGCAGGCGTTACTTCTGCCAGGTCCTGTATATTATACTGGCCTCTTTACAGAATTACACTTGGCATTCCCAGAAGTCTTGGTAAAGTTGAATAGAATTAGCTACTGTCTCCTTGTGGTATCCTGGCAAAAAGCAACAAGTACCAATTATTTATATAACCCAGTATTTATATAGCCTGTTGATTTTAGCGGAGGAAAATATTTAAAATTTACTACTTGGGAGTACCTGAATTATATATATATATTTTTTTTTTAAATTAATATAGGCTATATAAATACTTAGAATAAATTAGAACTTACTTTAAGATTTAGAGTTTTTACATGTATGTATTCTGTGTGTATATTGCTTAGGCAATGTGTTTGGAGTTTCTTGGAATGTCAAGGCATTAATAATTTTACTTCCTGTAT
The DNA here is from genome assembly GCF_014824575.4 of Sturnira hondurensis. NCBI lineage: Eukaryota > Metazoa > Chordata > Mammalia > Chiroptera > Phyllostomidae > Sturnira > Sturnira hondurensis. The sequence goes on from NW_028074503.1 coordinate 5,915,864, forward strand.
TAATTTTAGATCCTTAGATTAGAAATCACATTTTTTTCTATTAGCAACACTTTCAGATAGTTCTTGTAACTTACTGATGATTCAACATTGATATAAGTGTTTCTTTACTTTTGTTGAATGAGTCTAAAAAATCATGTCATATATATAATAGTGATTTTAGAGCTATGAATATACAGATTTTGGAATGTCAGCATGAAGTTTTTTACAAGTGTAAATAAATAAGGCCTCCTGAGAGCATTTAATTATTCATTTCTCTTGAAAATGCTGATTTAAAAAAAAGTGGTTATAGTACCAAATCAGCTACGTGGTACTTATATGACACATGTTCTATTTTGTGATGCTTAAAATAGTGTTCCTTTGCTAACTGTAATGAAGAAATTATCATGTGGATAAGTATAGGCACTTTCTATGTAGAAGCAGGTTAGAGTACTCCCTTGTATAATTCTAACTCTTGGGGATAAAAGGAAAAGGGGCTTTTATGAAACTTTGGTTAGTAATAAATTAGAGAATATGATTGAAAAATTAATTCTGATTTCAGACCAATGCATTTTTTCCACAGTAGAATTTCAGTTCAGAGATGGGTGTCAGGTATTGATAACAGTTTTGTTTTCACTCCCCACAATCAAGGGTCTATTCCCAAAAGGCATTTCTTTTTTATTGTACTTTTTAATTTGTACAGCTTGAAAATAAGGCATTTTATGTAGCATATTACTGTAAATATTTATTTTTAAACCAAGCATTCTTTATATATTATTAACCAAATATTTGGATATAATCTATAAAATGCTTCAACTGCAGAACCCTAAATCTCTCTTCCTAACCATTTATGTTTGATGACCTCATTGCAGGATTAATACTAGAGATTATCACATTGCTGTGTTTTGTGAGTGGATTTAATGAATATAGAGGAAAGAAGATGAGAAGGACCACATTTGAATAACATGTTACGTTCCATTGTCAGGGATAGCCTATGCTGTAGCTTACCGAAGAGTGATTATTTGGGAAAGAGATGGACTTTTTGAAAAATCCTGTACCACAAATCACTGTTCTACAGTAGTTTTCTGTAGATTTTGTTAGAACTTTTTGTATAAACCTTAAAGTCTTGTCAGTATCTGTTTAGCAGCTACCTTTTGTATCAACTTATATTTCTCTTTAGCTCTGATTTGATGTTTACACCTTTAGGTAGTTAGTGTGTTTTAATTTGCGGGGAGGACGTAGGCAGAGGGAAGGGAGTTTTCAGAAAGTTACAGGCAAACAGCAATTAAAAAAAGCAGAATAAAGACATAAATGATGTTGTAAAGGAAACAGAAGAGTTGTGAGAATTTTTCCTTTGTGTTTTATTTGGTGATTACTTGGTGCATCTGAGTGGCTTGAACAAACAAAACGTGGTTCTGCTCTGCCAGACACCCGGTCCTCTGGAGGTCGGAGCACATCAGTAGTGCTTCATGAACTTGAGAGGAAAGGTATCTCAAGGTTCAAAAATCCACCCCATCAATTTTTTAGCATCAGGCATACAACTTTCAAAATTATATAGGCAATAAAGCTCTTTTGAGAAAATAAACTTATTTGAAGAAAAGTCAAAAGTTGTCTATGAATCAGTACTGAGGCACTGTAAAAGTAATAAAATGCATTGTGTTCTCAGAATTTTTTCTTGAGCTTTGTTACATAACAAGTATATGATAGGGTTTGAGATAGCAGATAATAGATAATTTGTATTGAGTGCCTACTGTTTTGAAAATTTTAATTTTATTCTTGTGAAAAATAAAAATATCTTTAATAGATATTTAATAGCCACTTTAATAGATAGCCAAAATTACCTGGGCATTCCACTAATTTGAATATATTTGAGGAAAACTTTATAGTCATAGTGGCACAAACATTCTCTCTCTGTTACTCATGATTTAAAATACACCTTCAGTGCCTTAGGATATCATCAGTATTGAATAAAAGAATTGCTTAATGGAGTCCCAGAACTACCTCTGGGTCTCTGGAGGAATCTGTGTAGCAGTAGCCATTTTCCCCCCTTCTACTAACCCTTACAACAGTAGTTCCTCTCTTCCCATTGTTTCTGTCTGTTGAGGGTGTGCCCCTCCTGGGAAGTGAAAGCCAGCTAGTTAAATGCCAGCTAATGATGCATCTGATTTTTAAAACAAGCACAGAAAGCACTCGGCAAGGCAGCTTCCTGCTTATAACCAAAAATGAGGTCTGGGAAATGAACATTCTGCAAGGGCAGTGATCATCTTGGAGAGTGTTCCATTCAATGACAGGTGAAACTCATGGTATTTGTGTGTGTGTGTGTGTGTGTGTGTATCAAATAAGAGAAAAAGTCAGAAGACAGTGAAATGGAGTCCATTGCTTTGTCTTCTTCAGAGAAGATGGTATTAGGGATTTCTGGACTTAACTATTTTCCCTATTATTGCCTTTCCAAGAATCATTTCAATGTAGAGCAGGATAGGGCTTCCAAAACACACCAGTGAGAGGTTTCTCAGACAGTGCCCTGTGCGTTTCTTTGTACCTGGTAGAAAATATTATTTTGTTTTTAATTTCTTGATTTTTCTTCACTGTTCCCACCCATCTTTATATAGATAGTTATATACAAGGATAGTTGTAAGGAATTATTAAAACCAGAACTTTTTGGAATATACTTAGACTAGATATCAGGGATAACTTTCTTTTTTTAAAAAATATATTTTATTGATTATACCATTACCGTTGTTCTATTCCCCCCCTTCATTCCGCTCCACCCGCACACTCCCTCCCCCACCACTCTCCCCCCCTTAGTTTATAACCACGTGTCTCAATTTCTTTAGGTTCTATATTTCCCCCACTATTCTCCCCCTCCCCCCTATTTTCTACCTACCATCTATGCTATTTTCTGTGCCTTCTCCCCCCATTAGTAGTATTCC